>NC_053154.1:12991898-13299398 GCF_016835505.1 Polypterus senegalus | reverse complement strand
ATTCATTGGAATGACAAATACAGTGCATTTTATTATTACATGTTTTAACATTTCAATAGATGTTGCACTGCAAAAGTTAACACTGATATCTAGGTTGATTACGTAGATTTCAGCCCATCTTAGATGGTTAGCACAGCTAGTTTTTCAATAAATATGCAATTTTTTGGCTCTTTTGGTATTAAATAAGGTGCTGAGAGATCTCAGGATGGCACTGTTCCATTACAGAAAATAGCCAGTCACTTAAAATATAAAGGATGTTTTGAGAAAACAGGCACATACTTTAAAGGGTGACAATAAATTCAAAACCAGGCAACACTCTTCTCATCTTTCCTTCAAGAAACCTTTGTTTCTTTAGGAGTTTATACAATAGATCCTGAAAGGAATCATCAATAAAGGCCACATTATCACTTTTTGACCTTTACCTCCTGAATATTTTAAGGCTTATTTTTACTTCTTCATTACAGTGCAATAATCATCATTTTAATACCCTACAGTAAATCAAAAAATCTAAACATTGACAGGAATGCAAATCACAAACAACCGTTGTTGAATAGCTTTAGGATTTAGTTATATATTTTTATTACAAACAAGAAAATAAGATAGGTGTTTGGAAAGCCCATCAGCTTTCTGGGAAAAGTCAATGACATGAAAGCATACATGGAGAAAACATTTGCGAAATGCTGACCTATAAAATTATTTGTTTAATGTTATGAAGGGTTACAATTACAGGAAATTCATTCGTTAAATCTGATCACACAGTGGACCCAAATGCAGGGTATCCTAATATCTTCAAATGTTAATTATTAAGAAGTAAAAGAGCTTGTTTTAAAATGCCACAGGTTTACGCCAGAGTCTTTGAGGGGAGCGATAGACTGCCACAGTAGCCAGAGTGCCCACATGATATTGTAGTGTTGGGCATATTGAATCTTTTTACTGCTTTGATTCCTTTGAACTATCTATTTAAGTAAACTTGATTAATTAATATGATTTTAAGTTCATCAGTAGGTTAGGAGGGGGGCCCCTTTGATGACATTGCAAACATATGTTTATACATTGTTATGTATAATAGATTAAAATATTTAATATGCTAATAATTCATTTGACATTCTCCTGTTTCAGTACACAAAACATGGCATCACAGTTAAAATGTTTAAGTAAAATCAGTCAAAGCGTCAGAGAATCATGAGCAAATGAGGTATGTGCAACTCGTTCTCAGGTAAGGATTCAGATCCAAAAACTAATGAACGTGAATCCTCCACCTTGTTACTGGGTTATGATTCTTTTAGAAATCAAATAAACGAGAATCTTGCACCTCATTCTCAGGTAATGACTTGTTTTGAAAATTAAATGAGTGAAAAATCATGCATCTCTTTCTCAAGTAATGATTTGTTTTGTAAATCAAATGAGTGAAAATTCTACACCTCATTCTCAGATAATGATTCATTTGTAAATTAAATGAATGAGAACCGGGACCTCAGTCTCAGGTAATGATTTTTGTTTTGTAAATCAAATGAGTGAGAATCCTACACCTCATTCTCAGGTAATGATTTGTTTTGTAAATCAAATGAGCGAGAATCCTGCACCTCATTTTCAGGTAATGATTAATTTGTGAATCAAATAAGAGAGAATCTTGCACCTCATTCTCAAGTAATGATTCATTTGTGAATCAAATGATTAGAATTCTGAACCTCGTTTTTTCAGGTCATGATTTGTTTTGTAAATCAAATGAGTGAAAATCCTGCACCTTGTTCTCAGGTAGCGATTCATTTGTGAATCAAATGAGCAAGAAACCTGTGACTCGTTCTCAGGTAATGATGTGTTTTGTGTGTTCAATGAACAAGAATCATGAGACTTGTTCTTTGGTAATGATTTAGTGTGAACTTGAAGGAACTTGAATGACACATTTCAGTGCAGCCAATGGGACATAAAAAATATGTGTTAAAACACATTTGGAATCAAACAGTTATGATAGATTAGATTTATCTTGTATAAGGTATAAAATTTGTGTGACTAATTGTGGGACATAAACATATTAGGTTAATATTCTGTTTATATATAAAATCCAATAACAAATTGTCTTAAAAAATGTATGCCATCTAATATGTTCTATTGCCGTATTACACTTGTATGACCAACAAGAGATTCATTCTCAGGTAATGATTCCTTTTGGCCTTGATAAAAAGAATGAATCATTCATAAATCGGCCATCACTATGATAATGCTAGCAGGCATGGGAAATGACTGTGCCCTGTAAAAGAGGATAAGACAAAGATTTGGAGTGACATTGCGACCCCATATATTGTAAAGGCAAAATAATAAATGTAGTCTTTCATCTAAATAATGTCCTTAAGGATGCGAGTCTCGGGTCAGACTAACCAAGATAGTGACACTTTTGTTTAAATGCCAGTCAGGCAGGAAGAGGCGGGTCCAGGTGGACAGACACCAAAAGTGATGTCACAGGTAGTGAGCTGGTCAATCATCTGGTCAGTAGAGGGAAGAAGAGAAGAGGCGTTAGAATACAGTGCCACTCTGTGGACTGGTGAGGAATTACCACCACAAGAGCTCTTAAGCTGTCCCCAGGGTGCATGTGTGTGACAACCCATACTGTCTATTTTTTGAGGCATTAATATATGGGTTTGTGACAGTAAATTGCATTATGTTTTTCGTGATCTCCAGTCAGTTTGTTTTTTGAAATATTTAAATTCTACATATTTAGGAATGTATTTTTATTTATTATCTATAGGGATTTTTGTCAGCATGCACATGATGTTGTTCGATTTGCATCACACTGTCACTTCCTGTTGCTGGGACGCAGCTGTCTTATTGACCACGTGTCAGATACCATGCCGTTTAACACCAAGAGCCCGTATTGATGAGCTACCCACATTTTACTTAAAAAATAAACGAAAATTAAAAACATTTTTAAGGAAGAAATTTTGCACAGCTTTGACTTAAGAATTACAGTTCACAATCAAGCAGTCTTGATTACACTTTCTGTTTTTGATGACAACTAAGAACAACTAAGGACAACTAAATGTAAAGGCAGAAGTGATCTATTAAACTCAATAAATACAAAATTCACTTCTCAAAAAGTCACATTTTCCCCTGTGGACAACAAACGTATCAATCTATCTATTTATCGACTTTCATATCTATCTATCTATCTATCTATCTATTATATAGTGACTTTCACATCTATCTATCTATCTAAAAATTAAATCACACCTAAGCTAAACCCCACTGCAGTGGTGCTGAACCTCAGCTGCATTTCAGTTTGAAGACCAGGCATGTTGTCAGATGTACACTATATGATCTTTATATGTGCGTCTTCCTCAAGTGAGAGTCATTACAATACCACCAACAGACAATGAAAACCCCTGCAGATGATAGATGTGATAAACTCAGATCAGGTACGCTTTGTGCATTAACGGTGTTAATGAGTGGCTATGAAGAAGCCTTATAGCCTGAAGGTAAGAGCTGTCCCTGAATCTCGTAGTGCAAGTGCTAATTGTCTGAATCTAAATTTGTGGTTTGTTTTAATTAATGTTTGGAAATTTTACTGTTTTTTTTTTTTTATGTTTTGTTTGTTCTGCTGAGAATCTCATTAGAAACCATTCAGATTTTTGTTACATAATTTTTGGAATTATCCCTGACTAGCCATGGTACCTGTCAAAGACCCTTATGTTGTCCCTGGCTACAAAAGGGTATGAAAAATGCCACTGATGTGCATAGGTTTGAGTTCCAGACTGAACTAAGGTACATGGAATTTGACTGGTCTTTTAAGGCTGGGAATCATAAGTGATGTCATTAAGATCCGGAACCGGAAGTGGTGTTCTTGAGGACGGAACTGGAATTGACAACCTTCTTGGGGCCGGAAACAAAGGCAATGTCATCCTTGGAGTCGTTAGGGTTGAATCAGGCAGAATTTCTCGTATTGGTCTGCAGAAATAAGAGGAAGGTTTAGTGCACCCTGCCACCCCCTGGCCTGGCATGGAATTACCTTCATTTGGTCTATTCAGTTTCCTCCTATGTACATGTGTGTGACACTATCTATCTATCTATCTATCTTGATATTCAAGATGGCGCCGACTGGTGTGGCTGGCCGTCTGCTTGTCTTGCTAATCTATGTTTTATCTTTGTTTTTTTGTATTAGTTTATCTCAACGGCCACTGTCCTACGATCGTGATTCTTTACTTAACATATTTTCTTGCTTGCTTTCCTCTCAATTTTCATCTCCTTTTGGGATATTATGTGATCCTCCACCTTTGTTTTATTCATCTGCTGACTTCACCTGGACGCCAGTGTTGACCTGTATCAGTGAGCTGAATGCCTCTCGGAGACTATTAAACAACGCCAACTCGAGTCCCAGAGCTTGATTTCCCGATGCCTGCAAGTTGTCTATGACCCATCTTCTCGTGTACAGGACTCCATCCCTGGTTCATGGGCGATGGATACCAGATTTAATTTCTCCATTTCAAGGCGGCATTACTCTTCCTCGGTGTGCTCTCGGGGAATAAACGCTGCTAATCTTCGCACTCTCACCCGTGCTCATCCCGCATTGAGCTCTTCCACTTCTATCAAGGCTGCTCTCTTGAACATGACATCAGTGTCTAATAAAACGTCTATTCTGCAAGACTTTATTACCTCAAATAATCTGGATTTCTTTTTCATCACTGACTCTTCATGTTTTACTGACTTGGTACCATCAGGTTATTCATTTTTAAACTCTCCTCGGCTGACTCGTCATGGTGGGGGCATTGCCACTGTTTTTAAATAGTATGTTCTTGTGTCGGAGCCTTACAAGGGGTCCGTTTAATAGCTTCGAACCGCAACTTTTTGAAGTGAGCAGCTCACCAGCATATTAATACGCCAACTCACTCTCTCGGTCGCACCCTTGATCTCGTTCTTACGCGTGATATTTCAGTTAATAATATTGATTTATGCAATGTTTCTTTTACTAATCACTTTTCTATAATGATGAATTTGATTACTGTAGATGTCCCTACTACTAATTGTGCTCCGCGCTGCTCTCGCTTTTTAAATTCCTCTATTATATCGGATTTTAAAACCATATTCTCTAGTGTTGATGTGCATGTCCAAAATGATGGCATCGATGATTCTGTTTTAGAATTTAATTTTTCTTGTAAAACAGTTTTAGACTCAATTGCTCCACTCAGGATACGCTGTAATAAGGGAAGACCTGCTCCCTGGCTAAAGGAAACTACGTGATTGCTGCGCCGCGCCTGTCAAACTACAGAACGGCGTTGGAAAAAAGATGGACTGATTGTTTCTAAACAGATTTTTAGGACTTCTCTATTCAACTTCCAGGTTACAGTTAAGAAAGCTAAAAATGAGTTCTTCGCTGATTTAGTATCCCATCTTTCTAAAAATCCTAGGGTCTTATTTAATTCAATTAATGCGGCCATTCACCCTCAATCTGTGATGGGATTAAACAGCACTGTTCTTTCATGTGAGCAGTTTCTTTCATTCTTTGTCAGTAAAGTTGATAAGATTTGCCGTGGTATTGTTCAAACTGGCTATGAACTTCCTACTGTTAATCATGGTATTGTTTTGACGTTTCAACTTATGTTTCTTGTTCAGTGGTGGTTGGGTTTCAGCCCTCCTTACCTTGGCCATGTCTTTGAGCACTGAACACCTTGTACTTCTGGGCACTCCAGGTAGGTTGCAGCTCTGGAATATGAAAGTACTGGAGGATAATGGGTTCCTGGTAGCTTCACGTTTGATTCTTCTCAAATCTTTGGCAGCTAATTTGCGTCTTTTGTTCTCAACACGTTTCTTGCGACCCTGTTGACTATTTGCAAAAAAATGTTTGATGGTTCTGTGATCACACACCAATATCTTAGCAATTCCAAAAGTGCTGCATCCCTCTGAAAGACTTTTTACAATTTTTGACTTTTCAGAGTCAGTTAAATCTCTTTTTTGGCCCATTTTGCCTGAGGAAAACTAGCTGCCTAATAATTCTGCACACCTTGATAAAGGGTGTTGATCTCCTTAGGCCACACCCTCCCTCATTACACAAATACACATCACCTGACGTGCTTAAATCCAATAAGCATTCAAGTTAATACAGCTTGGAGTTGGAATATACGCATTGAAAATGATGATATGGTCAAAATACTCACTTGCCTAATAATTGTGCACACAGTATATTTTGGGATTAGCAAATACAGTTGATCCAGAATGCTGCCGCTCGCTTTCTGGATGGGGCAAGAAAGTCTGATTCTGTTTCTTCTATTTTAGCTCCTTTACACTGGCTGCCTGTCAGTTTTCAAATTGATTTTAAAATCTTGTTGCTAGTTTTTAAATCTTCACATAGGCTCACTCCTGCCTATTTATTTGAATTGTGTGCTTTACACTAGCCATCCAGAGTGCTTAGATCTTCTGGTCAGTTGTCTCTTGTTGTCCCTTATACCAAATGTAAAACCAAGGGGGACAGACATGGCTTTTACAGCTGCTGCTCCTCGCCTGTGGAACTCTTCACCTCGTCACATAAAGGAGTCGTCTACAATTTAAAACGAGATTAAAGACTTAAAGATTTCTATTCATTTGCATTCCATGACCTTCACATGGTTTCCTGATTGTGATTATGTAACATTACTTCTATTTATTTTATTTATGTTCATTTATTTTATTTCTATTTATGTTTTTCATGTTAATTGTATGTTTATCTTTTATTCTATTATTGTAAAGCACTTTGGCCACAGCATTCCTATGTTGTTTTAAATGTGCTATATAAATAAATTGACATTGACATCTATCTATTGTGAAAGATTCAGCCTCAACACACACAAAAAGGTTTGGGGCAGCCACCCGTATGTTGTCCCTGCCTACAAAAGGGTATGAAAAATGCCACTGATGTGCATAGGTTTGAGTTGAGATGACAACTAAGAAGAACTAAGTGTAAAGGCAGAGGTGATCTATTAAACTCAATAAATACAAAACTTACCTCTCAAAAAGTCCATAAGAAAATTCACAGTCACATAAAATGCTTTGTAGTATCATTATTATATGGTTGGTAACCCCATTAAAAAGAAAATAACCAACCTGTTACTTCACACTTCTCAAGGATCCTCTCTGATTCAAAGGATAACTCAGAGCCCCTGCAGCCCCATTGCAAGCTACAAATGGCTGGACGGTGAATCAACATTCCTGTTAACAAACCTCTTCTCAGCTGGAGTCGCGCTGTTAGGTGTAATCCTTTTAGTAGGAATGACAAGAGGCTGAAACAAAGTGCAGCTGTTAGGTCCACTTCAATCTAAATAATGAGATTTGTTACGGGAAAGTGGAGCAAACCACTAAAGGGCAACTTCAGAAAGCAGCCACATCCGCACATGAAAATCAAAAACTGGGAAATTAATTCAAGGGCAAAACCAAATTTGTGTGTACGAGAGATGACTACAATTCTTTTACCTTTCTTGTCTTCTCTAAAATCGAACTCTCTCACAAGGACACTTCTTTATTTGCACATACGTACAGTAAATAGAATGTCACTTAATACGACATCAGGGATAAAATAACAAAAACAATGACGTCAAAAGCAGGACTGTTTCCATCGTTTTTGGCTGACTTACAACTATTGATGATAGTCTGCTGAAAATGCGTAAGAATCCCATTGTACCAAATACACACTACGATTCAACCCAGACCTGACCTTCACCTAGAAGAAGAAGATGATGATGATGATTAATTAAACTTTGTTTGATTTCTCTGCTCCCAATTTTGTGTTATAATGGACTCTTTGGAGGGCTGTCTCTTCAAACTCCAATGTGTTCAGGCAGCTGAGTGGTGCGAGGAAGCAACAAGCCCTGTTTACTGGGGAGAGAACAGCGAGGAACATTAGGCTGCTGTCCAGAGATTGATTCTCCTTTTGCAACATCGCAAAGTGCATTTCAGACAAATCATGGACCCTTGACTGGAGTGCCTTCTATGTGGATTTAGCATGCAATCATTGTGTTAATGGGGGAGATTTTTTTTATTTGATTCTGGAATCCTTGGTCTGTGTTCAGACCATACTCTATGTGTATATACTGCATATTATGAAGAAAAGAGACCAGAAAGACAGATTAAGGAGTGGAAAAATGTCCCCATATACTGTCGATGAACCAAATTGCTTGTTCTTTGTATAGCACAGTTAAAATGCGCATATACATTTGACCCAGATGTGAGAAAGGCGGCTGGATTTATGGTGGATGAACCAGAAAATTGGTGTGGGGAGGAGATGATGTGAACAGACTGGATGTGATGTCATCAGAGGGCAAATGGGTTGAAGTCATCACATGGTGACGGTTGGAATGCGGAAGTTCTTGGGTTTTGACGAAGATCTGACGTATCGGGATTCGTCTGGTCTTCAGTCTTCCTGATGAAAAAAGGAGAGAAGCATTAGTAAGCTGTCTTAGATCTCCGTCTGGTGAGTTTTCACGCTCCAATGGTTCTTCTGGCTGCCTCCTAATCGTAAATGCGTGACATATTATATATATTTTTATTTATTTAAAGAGCTTCTGCAAAAGGCCAAATTTTCCCCCGTGGACAACAAAAGTATCAATCTATCTATTTATCTGTCTATTATATAGTGCCTTTAACATCTATCTATCTATTAAACAGTGACTTTTACATCTATCTATCTATCTATCTAGCTATCATATAGTGCCTTTCATTTCTATCTATCTATTGTGAAAGAACCGGCCTCGACACACACAAGAAGGTTTGGGGCATCCACCCATATATTGTCCCTGGCTACAAAGGGTATGAAAAATGCCACTGATGTGCATAGGTGTGAGTTCCAGACTAAACTGGAATTTGACTGTTTTTTTAAGGCAGGGAACCGGAAGTGATGTCATTAAGATCCGGAACTAGAAGTGATGTTCTCAAGGACGGAACCGGAAATGACAAGCTTCTTGGGGCCGGAACCAGAGGCAACATCATCCTTGGAGTAGTTAGGGCTGAATAAGGCAGACTTTCAAGTATTTGGTGTGCAGAAATAACAGAGGAAGGTTTAGTGCACCCTGCCACCCCTTGGCCTGGCATGGCATGTATTTACCTTTATTTGGTCCATTGAGCTTCCTCTTATGCACATGTGTGTGACACTATCTATCTATCTATCTATCTATTATATAGTGCCTTTCATATCTATCTATCTATCTATTATATAGTGCCTTTCATATCTATCTATCTGTCTGCAGCTTTTAGGCTGACCGATTTACAACATCTCTTGTATGCCCCTCAGCGTTTAATGTGGAGGATTTGGCTTTTGCATTTTTTCATAGGGTTGGTAATCGCGATTTAGATATTCAGCTCCTTTTCATTGATATCAAGTGACTGGCTTTATCTTTGTTGCCCACTTTTTACCGCAATATGTTATCAGTTTGGCACATTAAAACAAACACAGTAGGAATTAATCTGAACTCAGTCTTCTGGTTACTTGAAGAACCAGTGGTGTGGAAACCATTAATTAAGTTTGACTCCGTCAGTTTAAATTTCCTGCTTATCAACGAAGGTTTTACTGAAGTAGTCAGTTTTATTAATTGGGCAGTGACCAGTGGATGTCTGTAGCATATGAGCTTGGCATTAGGTCTATCCACTTTGGGAGGATCTATTGGAAATAAAATAAAAGTCTCTTTAAAACAACTGGTTGCAGGTCCCATGTGAGATGATTTTTTCTCTGGAAAACTAATACAAGAGTCAGAACCTCCTGAATGTGACATTATAGTCAAACCAAAAGTAAAAGATGTTATCAGTCTTAAAAACTGTTGTCTGAAAGTGTTCCCTCTCATGTATTGAAGGAGATGCCTAATACTTTCTGGCGGAACACCCTGTGTTTGCATGAAAGTTTACCTTAGCAATTTTTTGCCAGGCCAAGTCAAGATGGCAATTTTAAAAACAAGAAGAAATATGGATAAAGATGTCCTAACCCCCTGGTGGCATCCATAGATCCCAACAGGGCTGTGCCGAACTCCAACTCCCATGAAGCCCTGTGGGAATCCAAGGCATCACTGAAATTCAGGGAGGCTGCCATCTAGTGCTCTGGGGGTTAGATGATGCTCCATGTACTCTATATCTTTGGGTTGCTGCTGGAAGAGGTGTTGGCGAGGCCAGCAAGGGGGTACTTACCCTGTGGTCTGAATGTGGATCCCAATGCCCCAGTGCAGTGACAGTGTGCTGTAAACATAGCACTTTTCTTCAGGTGAGAACAGGCCATCCACCTAAAGCTAAGCACATTCAGAGCCGGCCAGTACTTGGATGGGAGACCACCTAGGAAAAGCTTAGGTTTCTGCAATAAGAGGTGTTGGTGAAGCCAGCAGGTGGAGGTTACCATGTGGTCTGAATATGGATCCCAATGCCCCTGTGCAGTTATGGGACACTGCATTTTAAAAATGGTGCCATTCTTCAGATGAGACATAAAACTGAGGTCCTGATGCTCTGTGGTCATAAAAGATCAATGTGCAACCATCGTAAAGGGTAAGGCACATCTCAATGTCCTGGCTATTTTGCCAGCCATGACCTGAGGCCTCAAGTATAAACGATGCATATGCACAAAAATGTTGAGTACACCCGTTTCCACGCTCACATTGCAATGTATAAAAACTAAACTTGCCGTAAAGCCTCGCACATTTTCACGGCAGTGCAATCCCTGACGTTTGCAAGTTCTCCTCTCAGTTTTGCAAACTGGCGACACTCAGCGTCAAAGCAGTGCTACTGTTCCTGTGTAGTTTCCCTTTATTTTTTAGATTCACATCCCTGACGCAGCTTTCTCAAATACATTGAAATTAACTGCATATTGTTTATTAGTTTAAGGCATCTCATTGTAATCAATCCGTAACCATATAATGGTGTATGGAATGGCCAAAGATTCCAAATACCACAGCTGCTTTAGCTTTGTTTCTCTCAGTGTACAACTCAGAGTATTTAACCCACTGTATCTGAGAGTGGAATCACAGCTCTGCAGCAGCTGATCGGATTATCGGTATACAGCATCAAGCACACGCTGCCTCAGTCATGCGCAAAGTCTATTTGAACCTCTTCCATACAGTATGGCAAATGCTTTAGAGCCTTTCCAATATGGACCTCGTGCTTCAGAAACAGTTTCATCTCAAGAGCTCTAGTGCTCCCGGTAGAACTGTTTGTACTTATAAGTACAATTATCTCACTGTAAACTTGCTTGTAACTATTACTGCGCCACTGTGCCCCCATGTTTAATACATGCATTAATTTCTATCATCATGAAAATGATATGAAGTATACATCTCAGTATTTAAATTATTCAGAGAGCTGTTATATCTCGGATGTAATGGATTCTGTGTCCAGTTGGAGGAAGAGAAAGCCTGTTTAAGAAGCACGTAGTGATTCACACACATAGAGCACATAGAAGAACACAGAATAAGAAGCATTTAACGTGCTTCTTTAGTTACAATGGGATCTGAGAAACTAGTAAATTAAATGATTTTAAGAGGAAGTTTATGACGTTTTATTTTAATGACAAAATAAACTACTTAATTAAAGTGGAAATTTCGAGATTAAAGTTGACATTTCAAGCATTATTTCCCTCTTTGTGCCTATTTTTTTTTTCTTTTCTCTGTACTCTAATAAGCTTTTCACGGCGACATTGATATCTGACAACTTCTTATTTATTTCGGGCAGTTTATGACTTTCTGAAATTGAACTTTCGAGTTTCTCTGCTACTCTGTCACTCGATCAACTTCCTTTCGTTGTTTATATCACTGTTTAAACCAACAAATAGCACGTTTTTCCTTGCCTCCGCTTGGTATCGCTGAAATTCTTCTTTTTCCCCCGTGCTTCTGCCATTGTCTTTTCACGGAACGTAAAACATAAGGGGCTATTTATATTGATTTGCATATTCAAAGAGGTATAATTATGGGAGGAGTCTGGGAAGGGCGACAGGCACGTGCATGTGCATTACTTTTCACACAGACCGGGATTTATGAAGCATAATAATATGGAAGTTGGCATATGCACAGATTTATGCATCTGGATTTTTTTGTGCGTACGCACATTTCTGCTTTTGTCCGTACGCAATGTTTTAGTGTGAATTCTACGCACTGCATTATGCACAAGGCCCCTGGTCATTCTGACCCCCTAATCATTCCCTGTCTCTAACTGGCTATCTCTCTCACCCCTTTACCAGCTAACAGCGCATGTGTGATGAGTGAACTAGTGCAACATGGCTTCTGTCACCTCATGTAGGTGAATGCTAGGGCTGTGCGATATGACCAAAATCTTATATCCCGATATTTCATTTCATATCCGAATATCACGATATAGTACATTTTCTTTGTATTCAGTGAATAGTTTATATAATCACCACTCCTTTTTTTTTCATTGAAATTAAAAATCAAAATGAGAAGTACTCAACTTGTAATTATTTCTGTTCTTTTATTTAGAACATTTGAGCAAATGTTTGACTTAGAATGTAAACATAAAATGTTAATGTATCAAATATAAAACACTTTTCAAAAACAAATTACTAAAGGCCCAATATAAAATACTGCTATTTAAAATGCGAACTGTAGCAGCAATAACTCTCACAACATATATTAAATATAAAAGGATCAAAGCACTAACAACTAAATTATATAAGGCCAATAAACCCTTTAAACAAAATAAATACAAGTCTAACATTAACTGTCAAAACCAAATGTAAACATTGTACTTCAAACTGTAGCAGCAATAAGGCTTACGACAAAAATATATTAAATATATAATATTAAATATAATATTTTTAGGCTACATTCTAGTAAAATGTTAATTTGCACATCGTAGTGTGGCAAATCTCCGTTAATGAGTTACAGCTGATCGCCCGCGCGTGGACTGGACGGCGCTAACGTGTTGATGCCGCCCAGCCCCAAGAACGGGCGATCCGCTAACTCGTTAACGGAGATTTGCCGTGTTAATGCAGTTGTGGCGTAAACGTAATTTTAACAAGATTAACGCTGACAGCAAACGCTGCAGGGAAAATTATGCCTTAAGCAAATTGTTTTGGTAGCAATTAATCTTCCAAGCTTTTAACATGCTCGTTTAAATAGTACCTTTACAACTGTAATATCCTATGTGGCCTGCCTCTCAGTTGTAAACTCTCTGCATGCTCGCTCACGTGCTTTTTGCGGAGGTGTTGAAGAGGTTTGTCGTGTTGGAGTCTGTGGTAGCGATCGGTTTGCAGCATAATTTGCACAGTACCGTTTTCTGGTCCGTGTCAGACTTTTCAAATCTAAACCATCTCCATACTACAGAGGTAGCCCCTCGTTTAGGAACAAGGTCCTTCTGTGTGGAGCTACCTGGTGTTGCCTCGTCTTCATCAGCCATGCTAGTGTGTCTGCATCCACGTGGTGGCCATCAAAACAATGAAAAAAATATTGCCGTAAACAGTTTATTTTGCGACACCACGAAACAAACGATAGCGTAATGTGCAGCGATAGACGTTTTCATATTGTCATCCGATATATATCGTTATATCGAACAGCCCTAGTGAATGCTACACATTAGTCGTGGTTGAAGTGGCTCCTGACTCACTATGTAAAGTGCTTTAAGTAGAGAGAAAAGCGCTATATCAATGTAAAGAATTATTGTTATTATTCTCTGTTTGTTTCCTCTCACATGATGTCTTTGCAGTTTTAGCTGATAAATCCAGGCTACAACAAGAAGCCAAAGAGATTTACCCTAACGCCTTTCTAAGGATGTGTGCAGTGGCTATAATTGCGATCTTTGTCACTTCCCTAGCTGATGGATGGCATGGGAGCATCATCAAGTTTTCATCTTAATCTTTCTTTAATGTACCTAATGCTCAAACCATAACTGTCACACTTCTAGCTTTACAGTTCCACATCCTGCTAATCTCGATTTCCAAATCCTTTAATTTACTGATCTTCTCAGTTTCTTTTAACATGATGTTCAAATCATCTGGGATGGCTATATTGATCAACAGTTATTATTACTAGCAAAATACCCGCGCTTCGCAGCGGAGAAGTAGTGTGTTAAAGAAGTAATGAAAAAGAAAAGGAAACATTTAAATAATAACGTAACATGATTGACAATGTAATTCTTTTGTCATTGTCATGAGTGTTGCTGGCATATATATATATATATATATATACACACACACACGCATATAAACATATATACTCGTATATATACACACACACACACACACATATATATATATATATACAATTATATATGCATATATATACATATATATACATATACACATATCTATCTATATCTATATATCTATCTATATGTATACGACTCATATATCTATCTATCTATATAATCTATATATCTATCTATCTATATCTATATATATATATATATATATATATATCCTTTGGGGTGCGAGCAGCTGTTGCTGGGGGTGCCAGAATCCATCGAGGAAGAAATATTAAAAACATTATTTGTACAAAATCTTAATTTATCTATCCATTCCTAAATAATTAAATGGGCAGGCTATTTCGTATCAGTGCAATACGCTGCTTGTTAAAACAGATGACTTCCACTCTTACGTGCACTTAGTGCTGTGTGGGTATTATGAACTATCGTATCTGTTGAAGTTCTATTTAAATTTTAAATATAAATCATTTTTATTTGGTCGACAGAAATATGTTTAGTAGGAATATAAGTTAAATGTAGTCATCATTGCATAAATTTTTCTTCACCATAGAAATTTAAAGACTAAATTCAACTTCCTTTCCTACCAAAGATATTTCTGGCAACTAAATAGAACCTACTTATATCCATATTCGAGCTATTGAGCTGTCGCCTACCTGCCTGAATAAGTCACCCTCGCTTCGCTCTTACTTTTTTACCGTTCATTTAATCATGGCTAGTCGCGGAAAAATTATATTGAAGGAGGATTACACTGAGTATGGCTTTACCAAAACAATTATTGATGGTGAATAAAGTATCCATTATTCATAAAGCTTCAATTGGTGAACTGTTTTTCTGCGTTAACATCGGATTTTTTTATACTTCTTCTCAAACCAAGGGGGTGCGAGGGTAAAATGAATCAGAAAGCGCTGATATATATATATATTGAATATATTGAAATAGTTTTATTGTCAAATAATGCAAACAGTATGCGGCACGTGTTTCGCCCTAATTCTGGGCTCATCAGGCAGTACACACTCACTGCACCCCCTCGGACGTCAGCTCTAGAGGCGAAGCCTCTCATGTTGTGCCACGGTGTCTAGTTCGTTTATTTGACAGTATGTAGATCGGGGTGTGTATATATATATATATATATATATATATATATATATATATATATATATATATATATTTATATATTACTTTTGAGAATGCAACGTATAGTTTTGTCCAGGAGGAAAGCAATGTTGCCTCAAATCAATGGCAACCTTTTGTGGGGTCTGTCCCTGAGACTTATTAATTGTCATCGCGAAGCAGAGCCTTACTGGAAATTTGAGGCATTTCAATTGGATTGGGAGATCAGAGGGTATAACGGTGATGCCAGGAATATATTCAGAGTGTGGCGCTCTGCTGTTTTTTTGTGTAGATGCCTTCACACAGCTTCTCCGCTGTTTTATAAACGAACGCCATAAAAGGCCATTGTTTCTCCTTGCTTCGCGGTTCTGTACTGTTTTATTGTTCGTTTATTACAATTCTTATAGTTATTGTGTAGCTATTCGAGACTTACTTTACTGTTCAGGTACCCATTTCCTTTATTTAATCCGCGGCTTGTACGTTATTTTTTGCTCGTTTATTACGATTATATAGCTATTTATTGATTCCCTTCTTTAGCTGACTGCCTGCTCATATAAGGCGCTCCGCTGTTTTTTTGTGAAACAGCCTTTACACAGCTTCTCCGCTGTTTTATAAACGAACGACATATAAAGCGATCACCTTGTCAATTGTGTAATGCATTTTTTGAACAGGTTTGATGCATGAAAGTGATCACTCGTACTGCGTTCAGTCAGTTCACATGAGCTGCTCTCTTGTGTGATGTTGCGATGTCCACGGCTTTATTTAATGTTAGCTAAGACCCGGTACTTAAAAGTTTCTGGCTTGTAATATGACGAAGCTGCGCGAGCTCACTCTTGAGAATGCAACGTATAGTTGTCCAGGAGAAAAGCAATCTTGCCTCAAATCAATGGCAACCTTTTGTAGTTAAAAGTTTCTCGCTACAGAAAATTCAACTCCATTACAAAGTTGTTTATACCTCGTGTCTTCTCATTAAAGTTGTACCTCGCGAATGAAGTATTCGTCGAAGGCATGGCAAACGTTAGCGTGAGCGTGTCTATAAACTTCATTTAAACTTACGGTTTACACCGTGCTTTGTTTCTGCAGTAGCTGCACTTATGAATAAGCTTTGGAGCTCTTCCTTGTTTTCTACGTACTGCGTCAGTTCACGTGATTACGTGGGAGGCGTGATGATGTAAGACGCAACTCCGCCCTCCACGGCCATCAAGCTGAAGTCCATTACAGTATATGGAGAAAAATATGTTCCAGTTATAACCATTACGCGTAGAATTTCGAAATGAAACCTGCCCAACTTTTGTAAGTAAGCTGTAAGGAATGAGCCTGCCAAATTTCAGCCTTCTACCTACACGGGAAGGTGGAGAATTAGTGATGAGTCAGTGAGTGAGTGAGTGAGTTAGTCAGTGAGGCCTTTGCCTTTTATTAGTATAGATTATTATGAATGGGAAGGTCATGCTTTGCTCCTTTTTATATCCAAGATCTTATTCTTCAAAGCATTTAAGCACAAAAAACAAACATGAAGAGCTGGATTGCTTTGTGTACAGATCCGCTCTTTAGACTGTCACAGGACAAGTCTTACACATCATGAATGTTTGGGGCAGCCACCCATATATTGTTCTAGCGCTGCAAAAATAACGTTTAAATAGAATAGAGATGTTCACAGATGTGAGTCCGAAAGAGAACTGAAGTTATTGAGACAAGATGGTGGCATTAAAGACCAGTCAGGGAAATGGTGTCATCGTGGAGGGACTGGAAATGATGTCATCAGTGCACTGGAACCAGAGGTGACATTGTCTGGGGCCGGAAATGTTGTGATATCAGCAGTGGTGCTGGTACCCTGCGGGATTTCCCATGGACGGTCTGCAAGAGATTGAGAGAGACAGTCAATGCAATCCGCCGCCCCCTGGTCTGGCATGGAATTGTGATCATTTAGGACGTTCAGCTGTCTCCCAATTGCACGTGTGTGACAAGACTTTTCATACCTCCAGTGTTTCTTAAAAAGGCAGAAACGGTTCTATACTGGATTCAGAAAGTTTTCAGACCCTCAAAAATACTTTATTGTGCTGTAGATTTCTTTTTAAATGGATACATTTGCCATTTCTGCCCACCAATATCCACTCAATAACCCATAATGTGGAAGTGAACACCCGCTTTCAGAAAGGTTTACCGATTGAATGAAAATCAAAAACTGAAGTCTCTCGTTCACAGAAGTGAATTTGCCTTATCTGCAGCACTGTTATGTACTCTATGGAAATGTTTTGTTTTTTGGTCACTTTGCTGCTGTTTTGTTTTGCACCGTTAATTACCGGGCCAGCTGCTATGGGGGGGCCTTCATGCACCGCGGTGTGTGACGTCATCGTCACAACCTATTAACACTAATGCTGATGGCACTTTTATAGCCAAAATAATTCTCAGATCTAACACAAGATGTGAGTCACACTGGGGACTAAAACTTTTAGCAGTGTTTTTACAGCCCGGAACTATGCTCAGCTCGTTATTCATATTTGGATAAATAACATAATAATAAAATAAAGCTACTCTTGCTTCACATCGCTCTTCTTTAGCCTGATTCTCTGGTTTTGATTCGCTTTTTGACTTTCTCAGTTTGCTTAATTTTTCCGTCTTTGTCGTCTGACTTCCCTGCCCTACCAGTTTTCCCATCTGCTGTCATTTCGCTGGCTGGCTTCAGCCATAGCAATAATGCACATTCAAGAGCAAAAAATAGCAATATTTACTTTGAGAGATGTTCAATTTCAAAGAATGAAGAATAACAAATAAATGTGTCCAGGCAACAGAGCAGCTTCTTTTGACTAAGTGTAATTACTGCTTTTCATCCTTCCTTTCTCCGATCTCTCAGATATTTTCTGGACAAAGTCTTTAAATAGTATCTGCCTCCTCTCGCTGCTCTGATTCCTCAGTGATACTCCAATCAACGAATTTCCTCTCTTGTAATAAACAAATCTCTATTATTAAACGTGGAAACGATCCAGTCAAACAGGAAGTCACATAAAGTGGATTGAGAACGTACTCAAACCCCTTCAATTTCTGCACATTTTATTGTGTTGCACTTTTTTTTATTAATGAATAAATTTGCCATTTTTCTACATCAAAGTACACTTAATGACTTTTAACCTCCTTAGCGTTACTCTTTTTGTAAAAAAAAATGTTTTTTTGGCTTGAAAACGACAATCTCATCTTTGTACTGTAAAATGTTAAGAACACTAAATGTTCTGTGTGTCAGAAAGTATTATAATAATGATAATAATAGTAATAGTAATGATAATAATAACATGAACATGAAAAGCACACTGCACATGTGCAAAAGAAGCGAGCGTCACTTTTGGATTCCCAGAATCCCTTTCGGTTTTACTTCCTGTAGTAATTATAATTCGGAGACCCCTGATATGCTAAATGGTGTTCCACAAGGATCTTTCCAGGGTCTGCTGCTGTTTTCGATCTCCAGGCTTCTGTTAGGTCAGATTATCTCGGCGCATAACGTGAGCTACCACAGCTATGCTGATGACACACCACTGTATTTATCAATAGCGCCTGATGACCCCGACTCTCTTGATTCACTGACACAATGTCTGAATGGAGTAGTAATTTTCTCAAACTAAATAATGGGAAAACAGAAATCTTAGTAATTGGCAAAAAATGGATATAATGAGGGTATTAGAAATAAACTTGATCCATTAGAATTAAAAGTCAAGGCAAAGAATTTAGCAGTACGTATTGACTCTGACCTAAATTTTAAATCACATATTAACCAGATTACTAGGACAGCATTTTTTCACTTAAGAAATGTAGCAAAATTTAGACCTCTTATAACATTCAAATATGCTGAGAAATTAGTTCACGCTTTCATTTTCAGTCGGCTAGATTACTGTAACACACTCCTCTCAGGACCACCCAAAAAAGACATCAATTGATTGCAAGTGCAGAATACCGCTGCCAGAATCTTAACTAGGAAAAGAAAATCTGAGCACATCACCCCAGTTCTGATGTCACTACACTGGTTACCCGTGCCATTTAGAATTGACTTTAAAATACTGCTTATGGTTTACAAAGCCTTCAATAATTTGCCCCAATTTATATCTCGGAATGTCTTTCATCTTACTCTCTAAATCGTAACCTTAGATCTTCAAATGAGTGTCTGCTTGGAATTCCAAGAGCTAAACTTAAAAGAAATGGTGAGGCGGCCTTCTGCTGTTAAGCACCTAAAACCTGGAATAGCTGACCGATAGAAATTCACCAGGCTAATACGGTGGAGCACTTTAAAACAACTGCTAAAAACTCATGACTTTAACATGGCCTTCTCAAAACTTCATTTTAGTGTAACTCTGATATTCTGTATATGTATTGAATTATCGTCTTTATCATGGCTCCACAATACGTTCTAACCCCTACTTTCTCTGCTGTTCTTTTTCTGGTTTTCTGTGGTGCCGATCTGTGCCACCACCTGATCAAAGCACCGTGATGTCCCTACTTTGATAGATTGAAGGCCAAAGGTCTACATGACCATCATCATCATCTAATTCTTCCACGTGAAGCCTGAAAACCATGAGGACTGATTGAGATCATTTATGTTAGGTAGAATGTCCAGTGGGGACTGGGTGGTCTCGTGGCCTCAGAACCCCTGCACATTTTTTTTTTTCTCCAGCCGTCTTGAGTTGTTTGCTTTTTCTATCCTCTTGACCATCGGACTTTACTTTATTCTTTGTTAATTAGTATTGCCTAATATTTATATTTTTTCTTTCTTCATCTTGTAAAGCACCAGCATTTATATGAAAATGATGCTCTAAAAATAAATGTTGTTGTTGCTGTCCTTCATTCGAATGCAGAGTTTTAGTCATGTTGATGGAGAAAATAAAGTAAACAGTTTCTTTACATTTTACTGCTCACAATAGAACCGTTGCTTTCTAGTACATTTCTCTACATTGTGTATGTTTTGACGGAGTTCTTTATTTTTCATATATGCACAGGCCTGTACTACAGTGTCCTGGTAATAAATAGTTCAGCTGTCAAAGTGTCATTTTGTCATTATGGGTTGTTGGGTGTAGACTGATGGTCAATATTGGCAAATGTATCCACTGAAAATTAAATTTGCAACACAATAAAGTATGCGGAAAGTGAAGAAGCCTGCATACTTTCCGAATCCACCGGACACTATACCAACCATCGTTAAGAAAGAATGATTCAATCAATACTTTTAAATCCATTACTCTGAAAGTATTAACAATACTCTACTCAAATGGAACTTGAAACAAAATACACGTCATCCTCTACTCAAATCCAAATGAGCTTTGAGCCCACTTACGGAAGAACTGGCATACATAAGGTAATCGGTACCAGAGAACTTTTGTCAGTCGGGCTCTGAAGATGGAGGTGTGCCTCACACCTTTATAGAAAATGATTCCTAAGTAATAGTAAAAAAAAAAACGCATAACCGAGCACACAAAGCCATTCCAGGTTTTTCTGTCTGCTGCTTTAATCCCAGCTGATTTGTATATCCCCATAGCTCTGTGCTAATTACACACGATAAAATCCAAATTTTTTTTTTTTCAGTCTCTTGATACCATAACACAAGGGAGATGCTGTTAGACGCTTAGGTTTTCAAAGACAAATAGTATTATTTCTTTTTAAAATTGCTTATTTGGATTATAGAAAGGAAACAGATCTGAAATGTTGTCAGTTCTCACACCTGCAATAAGAATGAATTGTTTTCTGACTTTTGTTTTACCTCGTAAAGCTATAACACTTAGCAGCTTCCTTAAATACGACTGATAGGGAAAGCACAGAGTGACGGCCTGTCCAGAGACTGTTTCTGTCCTTCCGCTGAACGCTTGCTGGGATAGACTCAGGCTTCCCTTTGACTCTGCTCAGGGTAAGTGGGTTAACCCTTCTAATATGCTGCGGGTCAATTTGACCAGTTTCCAATGTTGAGTTGTCAGCTATAGGTTATTGTCAATTTTTCTCCCTGAAATAGTGTGTGATTTTTTTCATCATTTAGAATCGTGGTCTTACATTCTGGCTGGTCACCTTAATACTTTTGTGAAAGTCTGCACAGAACTTTCTACAAAGGTAATGTTTGTAGATGTGATGGGCCAGGACGCCAACAGAATGGAAAGACTGGGGGAAGAGAGCATCGCCGAGGTAATAACCCCCCTGGGAGACTCGAGGGCAGCTCTCCTGGATGGCTGTGGCACCACGGATTCCCACAGGGCACGCTGGGAGCTGGAGTTTGGTACAGCCCTGCTAGGTTCTGTGGGTGCCACTAGGGGGAGCTGCAGAGCCCTATAGTGGACTGGGAGTGATTCCAGGTAATCTTGATGAGCTACCTGGTAGAGTCCCAAGACCTGAATAAAAGCAGCCGCCTCACTCCATTCGGAGAGCCAGAGAGTCGGGAGGAGGTGTGCAAAGCTTGCCTGCGAGGGAGTGGAGGTGGAAGGATGGAATAAGGAAGAGAGAAGGAAGATAGGAAAGAAAGGCTGAATTCTTGTGCTTCAGAACTGTCATACTGTGGAAATGAGACAATAGCGTCCCCCACGGGAATAAAGGTGTCTGGTGTGTGGGGAACTGTACACCCCCTGTTGTCCACACAGGTCATATTGACTTGGGTAGTTTAAGGTACAGAGAAAGTGCCCAGCTCCAAATCAGAAACATCTGCCTGGTCCACTGAGGGTGCAATATGGTGGTCTGAACTTGTGAAAAGAAGGGTGAATTGTTGTTGATGAGTAGGGGTCCTGGGAAATGTCTGCTTAGACTGTATTGAAAGTTATAGACAGGTGGTGACAGAATCCACTCCCCCTGTTTAGACGTGTATGTTGTCCACTGATAACATACAATACTCTATTCTCCTAATCACTAACATCTTTTCATGTGAGCGACACGATAGTGTACAACTCTCGTCTAGTGTCAGTGGCTTAAGCAGCCACCTTGATTGATCCCTGGTGTTTATGCCAGTGGACTACCAACCTGATTTTAGAACTGAAGAAGTCTCTTGGATGACTGAGAACCTTCACAGACCTGATAAAGTCTCCAAATAGGAAAATCCTAAGACAGACTTGGAACTATGACTGTGAAAGATGTGAAAGAGCAAGATGTTTCTGATACGGAGAACTACATACTTGAAGATTCAAATTTTGTAATTGGCTTTTGGTAAAGGGGATTCAAGGATAAGTCTGTCATGAGCTGCTCTAAGATAGACAGACCAGCAATGGAACAAAGCAGTCATCAAGAGTAGTCGGGCCATGGAAATCTAAAGACAGTTAGATAGAAAGTTCACCCTTACCACTGCCATACTGCGCCCGATCTTCAGGTGTAGGGGCCTACAAGACTTGCTGTTACCGGAGTTGATGTGATTCCTGCCTGTTTTTGACTTTATGTACATGGTGGGTCAATTCAACCTGCACCTTTTTTCAACACACAGTAACAGGAGGGTTAAGATTGGTTGGATTTTCAACTAATGAAAAGAGCTGTGCCATTAGAAGTGTCAGACCAAGACATGAGGGGGTGTGGCTAGAGAGAATGTGGATGAGAGGGGCGTGGCCAGAGACACACTGCACATGAGGGCAGTGTTATGAAGTGGAGAGATCCCTAAGCACAATATGACTCAAGATAACCATTAGAGGGGGTAAAACTGTAAAGAAAAAGAGCAAGGAAGAATCTTTATAAATAAAAAGATTATTTTATACAAAAACGCTCTGTGGCACAAAACTAAGCTCCAAGGATTACAAGGCAAAAGGCACAGAAGGCAATGCCTTCCAAATAGGCAATCTCAAAAGAAACCACAGTCCTAGTATTGTAATAGTAGTACTAATAGTAATATTAGTATTTAAATAAAACAGAGAAGGTTTGGGGTGCTACCCCATATAGTGTAAGGCTGGGTAGTCTTAAAGGACTGAAGGGAAAGGATAAGTGGCTGGTTTTTATAGATGTTGGGGAGGAAGAGACGGGTCCAAGAGGGAAGCGGCCGAAGTGAGGTCAGTAGGAGGGCATGGCCTGGGGAGGGACAAGAAAGCTGGTTAGGGTTTAGTTGGTCTTCCCTTCTGGTGATCTGCAGAGGAAGGAGAAAAGAAATTAGTGCAGAGCGCCAACCCCTGACTCTGCATTTTAAGGGGAGGTGTGCCCAGGTACAACCACGGAGTCAGAGTAGCTGTCAACAAAATTGTGGCTAGGTGACTGGCATTGGGTATAGTAATGGGCACAGCATGAGAAGCAGCTGTTATGAAACGCAAGTTTTGTTACATTTTCGAGACAAATTCCAATTGGATTTGTATAATAAAGGGTTTTGGTATGTAAGGATTCTGAATTTAACATTAAGCTTTTGATAACACTATCTTTGTTTTGCCATTTCAGGACTTCAGGAATTCTACTGAAATTCCTCAGGGTGCATGTCGACTGTTGACGCCATTGAAGTAATGGTTGATCGGTTCCAAGAAAAAAGTTATAAACGCGCCCTTTTGTTTCCCACTTGACTTCTGACTTGGGCTTGCTCCTTGAGAGTGTTATTTTTTTTTTTGGTTGGTGACTTTGTTCATTAAACTTTTACCACAAAAGTCATTGTGTGGCTGGCTTCGACAAATTATTTTTTTCCCCAGCACCCTATGAAGTGTTGTAAAGCCAATGTGACATCACAGAGCTATAGCAGTCATGTTGGATAGGAATGTCATTACCCAATCTGTACTGCCTGCCTGATTTGCATCAACTTTCACCTTTACACTTGTGCACAGTAAGCGTATTCCACTTGTAAAAGGACAGACCACGATAAAGAGTTGGGTTACCCTGGTTACCCGGTATATTTAAATGGAATATAAACAAAAGAACACATGCAACAATTGTGGGGACATCTTCACAGAGTTCAGACAAGAACTTCCCCAAGAAGCCGGATCTTCCAGTCTTCAGTCCTTCTGGCAGGAAGTGGATGGGCAATGGAAGTGACATCAGTGGCGTTACAGCCATTAATCTTTCCGTCTACAGAGGAAGGATGAGAAAAGGCATTTGGACTGGTTCGGCAGGGAATTACAATCACCAGAACCCTTAAGATGTCTCCTACGAGCAAACGCGTGACATACCTCACAATTCTCTGTGCTGTCCAATCTGCTATGAGCATGCGTAAATAATTTACACCATATAATGCATGTGAAATGTCAATACCAAATTGGTATTCCAGCTGAATTTGCACCACTCAAGCCTTTAAAAAAATGTATTTTTAGTTGAGACAGACCGTTAGCGGACCATAACGATAATATTACAAAAATACTTCGCTGTTCTGTATAGATTCATTGTATGTTGTGTCCTCACTGCTGGATTAAGCATATTACGCTCCTCACTAGTGTTGAGCTGGCTAAAATTTTAATTTCGGTATCAACACCAGCGTTCAGACTTCAGCACTGGTACCAGAATGTTTCCAAAGCAAATAATGAATAACCCACCCGTCTTAATCCAGCCTCCCATTTTTTCCCCATCAAGTTCAAATCAGTTCAAAGAATTATGAGTCCTTTGTGAAGTCCAGATCATGTAGAGGGTTTGGTCCTCCATGAAGTGGCCAATTGTGTGAAAGAGGGTCATTTAATTTAGAGAAGTCCACAAAAACAGACTTTCAGTGGCAAATGTTTTGTGTTATGAGAGGAAAGCTTACATTTACTTCCAGTAAAATCCTGAAATGCGTTTTAAAATTTTGGGTTTCTTTCCCAGTACCGTCATACCACAAATTTCTACTCAACGTTATGTAGGGCAGATCGGCAAGTGACAGAGACAAACCCTCGAATCTTTAAAGCTGATCCCATGCATCTCAGGCTCTGTGGCTGATTGAATAAATTTTTATTTTTTTGGTTATATTCATAAATAAAAGTGCACGTGTTTTATTTAATATTTGGACTAAAGTCTTCACACATTATATACTTTACATCATTATTAGTATAACATGGAAAAAGTTTCTGTTTTAGGTATGTGTTCAGAATTTCTTTCCTTGGATTTCCTGTCATCCTACATTTACCCATTTTATTGTAGACACGGAACACACATGAAATATATTTATCCCAAATAACGATATATTATTTACCCTATACAACTCCAGGCACCTCACACCCAAATAAACACACTTGAGCTCTGAGAATTTTGCTACTGACTCTAGCTCCGTCGGTGGGACGCTGATTGAGGAGGTGCGAAGAAATTTAAGGTGGCCCAGGATTATAACTTTTTTCATAGGCTTCAGGGATACTAGTGTTAATTAGTTGTGGTGATAGAGACAGATAATGATCTTTAAATATATAAATATATTTTTATATATATAGTATAATTTTATTTCAGGGAGGCACGATGAAGCAGTGCTGCCTCACAATTTGAGTCACGGTACTTTCTGGCCACAGAAATCAGTCCAGCATAGTTAGAAGCCTGCAGTGACACTTACATGACCACTGCATCATCATAATCCACTCAGAACTAGTTCGGTATCTCCTTCTCTAATGACTTCAGTGTATTTCATCGATTTTGCTGAAATTCCCAAACTTTTCCACCAAACTTGAGATGAAGCAAATTCAATAAGTTTTGTTCATATGACTCCTTGATGACACGTATCTCCTGGTCACTTTCATTAAAATCTTTACAATCTCTTCCAAGTCAGTTCAGCAGCTTTTGGGATTTTAATAGGGTATGCAATGTATATGGTGCACAACATACCTTAAATAAGGTCAATGAAGAATAAGGAATGGATTTCCAGGAGCAGCAGAGGGTTTACCACAGAAATAAGTTTTAATATAAACCAACATATTTTGGTCCATTATCCATAACACAGTTAGCTACCTCAAACTATCTCCAGGAACCTCTTGAGACTCACTTATTTCCGTATCAATAGAGCAGTGTAGCTGTGTGGCTTCACCCTATGCAAATTACCATACATAAAATACAAATATAACAATCCTATAATTATTTCTTCGTGTGTGCATAGACACCAACATCCCAGTTAGCTAGCAAAAATCTGTTTTTTTTTAGGAACATCTTTTTAAAATTCATCTTGCAAGAACTGATTTGCTTACAAGGATCCAAATCCAAAAATGTCGAACAAGCTAAAGTACTCCTCTGGTGCACCCATGAGGAACCCTGAAGATGACAGCTTGTGAATGAAGCTCACAAAGCAGGGGTAATAGATGCTAATGTACTTTCCACTTTTCTTTTCTTGCCTTTGGACAGGATTAGTTTTGCAATTATTTATATTTTCTGTACATTTAATATCATGGCCTACTTTTTGGCTTGTTGTGGATCCGAGTGAATGTGACGCAGAGGCAGTTTACAAGCATAGAAATATAGGGAGGCATTTCATATATATGGTATGCTGGTGTATACAGTACAAAGGGGTACTGTTACGTTCAATGCAAACAAACTCTCTCGAGAAGAGGAAATGGCCAAAGTGCTTTTCAATTTTTTGCTATCTTTATAGATAAAAAGAATGTTTTACAATTGATTAGGAGTGAAACTTTCTAAAGAATTACAAAAATCAAGCTAATCATGGTGCTTTCTGTCATGGTTTGGCCAGCACTCCATCCCTGGCTTTAGTTTCTATACTATTTTATGCCTTTGAATGTTTCTTCTTTCTTATTTATTGTATTGTGCACATAGTATTTTTTTGTTTATTAATATTGCTTTGACTATTTCAAATATCATCAAATATCTTCCTTGTCTTTTGTATATTTAGCCTAAGGGGGTCGGGCCCACGGACATTGCAGCTGTTAGACCAAAATCAGCCAATATAAGGCCTGGCCTGTCTTAGCCCTGTTGCTGAACCATTAGCTATTGCTTGAATTGTTTGGCTCCCGTTTGTTCTTGAATTCCGTGATTTTCTGTTCGTCGACATTTTTGTATTGCTTTCTTTGGTTCTTGAATTTTTGCTTGTTTATTCGATACTGCTTTTGGCTTTTACTTCTTTTATTGCTGAGATGAGATGGACCATCGGGAGGTTGTCGGTTCAAATCCTGTAAATGCCAGAAGTGATTCCACTCTGTTGGAACCTTGAGAAAGGCCCTTAACTTGTAATTTCTCAATCCTGGATATGATGTTAACCTGCATCCAGTCCTGTAAGCAGGTCCTCCAACTTGCAGAGAAAACCTGGGTATTGCGATGGCAGGATTGGCATGCCAGCCACTGTAAAAAACCATACACTGTTCCATTCCATTCAAACTAGTGTGGTGCGGAGTTGTCACCTATTGCACAGCTGAGCTTGTGTCCTAAATTGGAATCCTGAGGTGGTTCATCGTGTGGTGGGTACAGCAACGTACTTTATCAGTGCATGCTCACAACCTCTGTATATTTACTTGCAATATTTTTGAAATTCTTTTTTGTGAAACCCTGATGGTAAAGATAATTGTGTTTTGGCTTTAAATGAGTCTGGGGTTTTATGGTTTCCCTCTCCTATTTAGAATAATTGGATCTCAGGCCTCATCTGCTTTTTCAGGTTAGAGCCTGGCCTACATCAAGTTTTGAGGAGTGTTTGATATTTTAGGCCTAGTTTAGGACAGTCTGCCTTGACTATTAATGCTAAGGGATCAAGTTTATTTCTAATACCGTCATAATACTTTGTTATTATTATTGTTATTATTATTATTAGTAGTAGTAGTATTCGTAATATTATTATTAATAATAATCATCATCATGATTTTCCACAAAACTCACTATCCTTTATTCTTCCAGAGAATAATATACAGTACATAAAATGATCATAATACGATCCTGGGGTTTAAAACAGGTGTTTGAGTGACTTCAGTTTTCTCTAATAATTCTTCTACGGTAAGAATAAATTTAAAACAATTATGAAACCTTGATATTTCCATGGGTATCAGCATTTAGAAAGGCCATTTGAATTATTTTTACATCAAATGCAAATACATTCACTGAGGTTTCAGATAACAAGATGCCATTCCGGTACGCTCGTTTTAATTTTTTTTGCCCATTGTGAAGCAAACACAGACAAAAAGAGAGTAATTATTTAAAAAAAAAAAATAGCAGACTATGCATAATGATAATGTTTATGTGAAATTTTGTGAATGGGAGTTAAAAGGCTGGGTGCTGTTAGAGAAAGAGGTTAATACAGCTGAGACATTACAACTGTAAAGCAACAGAGTAATCCACCTGAACACAATCAATTTGTGTCACTACTGCTGACAGAATTTTCTCTACTACTCAGGTTGCCAAGGAGATGGAATAACGGTGGATCAAACGCATTTACGGTTTGCAGATAGAGAGATGTGTAGGTAAGATCAATAGGATTTCAAAACGTATTTCAGTTTACTTTACCTGTCAAAACACATATGGAATATTAGCCATTTTTCTGGTTATTTCTCTTAACATTTCTGATACTGATTTATACCTGCTTAAGGTTATTGTCAGATGAACTATTTGGGAAGATTTACAGTTTTCAATCCTTAAATATTATGTTCAGTATTATAATTATTATACATATTAACTAGGGGGCTCCGCCCTCTGCTCGCTTCTCTCACCCACCCCCAGGTTTGGTTTACCGGATAAACAATTTAAAGAGATTGTTATTTTAATGGGAATTGTTAAATATGCATTATTTTCACTTTTACTTTAAAACTTCTATAAAAACAATATTTGTCCTTTATTTCCTGGCCCGGGCATGGTTAAATCTCTTTCTCGCGGGACATATAATTCTGCTCTGGGCAAAGATGGCTGGACGCATGCTAAGGAGATGCAGTTGGATCCGCTGCTATTTTGCTGCTGCTGCTACCGTGCTGCGTGTTCTGCTTGTCGCGCTTTGCAGCGATCATTAAAAAGCCTGTACAGCAGTTGTCCTCTTATCACTTCACGTCTCTGCTGCTCGCGTTGTGAAGGGGGACGGGGCTGAACACACGCTAAAGAGATGCGCTTGGATCATCTGCTGGCAAGCTGCGTGTTCTGCTTGTTGTTGTTTTAAGAGTTGGGAGCACATGAAGTGTTTTTTGCCAAAAGCATTCCAACAACTGCTAGGTTAGATGTCCGTGAACTTGTTTTAAATTGTTTGTAAGTACCATCTCACGGGTTTTGCTTCCTACGGTTGTAATTTCTAGTATCGAGTGACGTCAAAGTGTCTCTCCGTGGTGATCAAAGTGTCTCTCCGAGATGATCAGGTCTCTTTCGCTTCGTTCGTTCACTCCTGCCACTTTGCGTCTCTCCCGCTCGTGTTGAGAAGGGGGGAACTGAACGCACACTAAGGAGATGTGGGTGGATCAGCTGCTGGCTTTGTTCTCCTGCTGTCAAGGGGCGTATTCTGCTTGTCACGCTGCGCGTCAATCATTCAAAAGCCTGTACAGCAGCTGTGCTTCTGTCTCATTGCTTTGTTTTGCGGGACGTCAAATTGTCTTCCGAGAAGATCACGTCTCACCTCTCCAGTCTCCCTGCCAATTTTTTTTTTTATAATAGAGAGATGTTTAGTTTGTCACACTTGTGCATCTGTTTTTTTGTCTTCCTGGCTCATCAGAAGTAAGCAATACCACTTCAGCATAAAAGGGGGTGCTGTTACTGATGATATCGCACTGCTTCTTGTCTCACCCGCTGAGGGCAATTGACTCTGCCCCTACTGGTCCTTCCGAGGCGAGGCTCGCTCTGCATGGCTCATTTCATTCTGGAGAGATCAGACTGAAGAACGGAGCTCCCACCTCAAAACTGACCATTTTAGGAAGCCTTGCATCCGCTTGTTGATTCCTGTTGTGTGTCGCTGCCTGTTTTGGGCCATTGAGCACTTGTTAATTTTGGAACACTAGAAAAATTAAATAGGGTGACCCGGTTGTTGCAACAGCATTTGCTCTGTGACCGGTGTGTTCCTTCAATCGAAAACAAGGTTTAACACACTGTTTTTAGCAGAGGGAAGAGTAACAAAAAAATAAAAGCCTGCTCTAAAGAAACAGGCAAATAAACCAGTAGGAAGGAAGCACACCACACCATGACACAAATAATCAGAAAAATTTCATTTGTTATTGCGATGACTATGTATTATGGCGGCAATTTCTTCATGTCATGGGATGCACTTAAAAATCAGTTGGATCCAAATCTTTTCAGTATATTTTTTGATGACTGAAACCCAATTTGGCAACACTGACAGTCAGAGGGGATCAATCACACAGACAAAGGTAATACTGGCTCAGACACGGGAAGCAGAGGGTGATGGTGTGAAAAACCTTATCAGAATTGGCTGACGTTAACAGTAGAATTAAAAGAGCCAACGAAAAACGTTGTAATTCTAACAAAAAGAGCAGCTCATTACTTTAAATGGCAAATTTGCCCGGGAGCCGGTTTCAAACTCACGACCTCTGGAGTATAAGTCGGCAGTTCTAACCGCAATGCCACAGAAGCTGTTGTAGTGTACTTGCGCCTTTTGTGAAAGTGTTTATTTAATATTTGGCCATCAGCCTTCACACATTATACACTTCATGTCTACATTTTGTTATTTATTACTAAAAGCATGAAAAACGTTTCTGTTTTAATGATGTGTTTACATAGATTGTTGTAGACACAAAACACACATCAAATTATTTCCCCTTACAATTCTGGGTAGCTCACTCCCAGATAATCAATCAAGGAAGGAACTGGAAGAACGTCTTGTCCGTTCTGAGGCGGTTTTGGGTATAGCAGGCTGCTTACTGCTTATAGTCACATTTAGAAGACAAAAGACGCTGACAGAGAAGTGCGAAGGGATTTCAGGTGGGCTGGATTTATGAGTTTTTTCGTTGGCTCTGGTAATTCTAGTGTTAAGAGTCCAGCAGGGGTCTGTTCTAGGGCCGCTGCTACTTTTAATTGATTATAAATGGTTTGGATAGAAATATAAATAACAAGCTGGTTAAGCGTGCAGATGATACCAAGATAGGTGAATTGGTAGATAATCTTTGTCTCGTCAACAATGTGTTGAATCATCACAGAGTGACTTAGACAGCATACAGGTTTGCTTGTGGCAGAAATTTAATGTAAGCAGTATTACATATAGGAAATAAACGTGAGGTTTGAATGCACAATGGGATGTCTGAAAGTCGAGGGAACACCTCATGAGAACGAGTGGCAGATAATCTGGAATATGTTGAATCATCACAGAGGGACTTAGACAGCATACAGGTTAGGGCAGATTTGTGGCTGAAATTTAATGTCAGTAAAAGTAAAGTATTACACGTAGGAAATAAAAGTGTGAGGTTTGAATACAAAATGAGAGGTCTGTAAATTGAAAGTATGCTTTATGAGAAGGTCTTAGGAGTCGTAGTGGACTCTAAGCTATCGACTGCCAGACAGTTAAGAAGGCTAACAGAATGTCAGGTTATATAGCGCCTTGATGTGTGGAGTACAATTCACAGGAGGTTCTGCTCAAGGTTTATAACACACTGGTGAGGCCTCATCTGGAGTACTGGGTGCAGTTTGGGTCTCCAGGCTACAAAAAAGACATAGCAGCACTAGAAAAGGTCCAGAGAAGAGCGACTAGGCTGATTCAGGGCTACAGGGGATGAGTTATGAGGAAAGATTAAAAGAGCTGAGCCTTTCGAGTTTAAACAAAAGGAGATGAAGAGGAGACCTGACTGAAGTGTTTAACATTATGAAGGGAATTAGTGCAGTGGATCGAGACGGTGACTTTAAAATGACTTCATGAAGAACACGGGGACACAGTTGGAAACTTGTTAAGGGTAAATTTTACACAAACATCAAGTTTTTCTTCACACAAAGACCAAGTAATGTGGTAGACAGTAGGACTTAGGGACTTTCAAAACTCGACTTGACGTTATTTTGGAAGAATTAAGTGGGTAGGACTGGCATGCTTTGTTGGGCTGAATGGCCTGTTCTCATCGAGAGTGTTCTAATATTTTAATGGTGAATTTCAAATTGCAAGTTAAGGCATTAATTAATGGGGGAACTGGAGGGGGAAGTGGGGTTCAAAACTGTCCCTGGTGTCCTCTCCAGATATTGTTCTTTCTTTGTGCCGATATGCAGAAACCTTCCCAGAACCCTATTCTAGATAAGCAGGTTTAGAAAATGTATGGATGGATTTTCAAACCTAGGTAATCAAATCTGGGGAAAGGAGAATGAAGATCATCTTTCAGCACTGGTTCCAACCATGGATGGTGAATAAATCAATTGCAGGGCCTTTTTCAAACAACAATAAGCCCTTGGCCTCTTTTTAGGTATTCTTGCTTTGTATTTGACCTCTAACCTGGCAGGGGGAATGACAGGCCTGTTTACTCAACTGGCACATATTTGGAGATTTTGGAAGAAAACTCACAAAAACACACTGAGTAGGAGTAGGTGCAAAATCTACACAGACTACAGCTGGCCTTGGGACCTGAACTAAAGATGAAGACTCCATGATGCACCATTATTAGTCACTGGACCCTCTGCCAAGTGAAGGTTCACTGAATAGCCTAACTCACATGCATTTGATCCCACGCAGCCCATATTTTAGTTTTAAATGATCATTTTGTATTTATGTACTATTCACACCTCAAGCTGTTTGCTTCCTTTTAATGACCATTTCATTTTTTGTTGATTTTTACAGGGTAAGTTATAAATTTCAGAGTAGAGCTCAGTTTTATAACCATCATAGTTAAAATCACTCAATACTATTTGATGTAAATTCAGAGGAATGTTCTTGTTAATTCTCATGACGACATTACAGTTGAAGCTACAGGTGTTTTATTTAGCTGGAAAAGAAGACAAGAAAAATAAAGATCTCTACTCATAAATTTACTTCTGAAAATCAAACATAACAGTGAAAATACTCCAATAGAACATCATGTATTTATTTACATACAATGCAGCTCAAAGTGCTTTATAAAATAAAAGGAAGTTAATATATAAAACATAAACCAACATGATTAGTCAATAATATTATACCATACATAAAAAAAGGAAAAGGTAAGGCCGAATGGCCAGGAGGACAGAAAAAAACAAACAAAAACGACAGTCAGGCTGCAGAAAAAACAAAATCTGCAGGGGTTCCAAAGCCAAAAAGACCACCAAGCCAACACTGAGTATTCTACCTAACGTAGATGTTCTTAGTCAGTCCTCATGGTTTTCAGGCTTCACATGGAAGAAATTGATGATGATGATGGTCAAGTGAACATCTGGGACACCAGCCATAAATGCTGGGGGTGGCGTGGTACCTTGATCGGGGGTGATGAAGGTGCAGATCACCACCACAGAAGAACTGGAGGAGACAGCCAAGAATAGTGCAGATTAGTAGGGAACTGCAGAACTCAGAGGTAAATGATAATTCAGTTCCCACATAGATTAAAAGAGATACGACTGAAATGTAGCTACAAAAAAAGCCATTTTAAAATAATGAGTTTTTGGCAGTTTTTTTTAATTGTTCCATAGCATTAGCCTGGCATATCTTTATCGACAAAGTATTAGAAATTTTAGGTGCATAACAGCAAAAGGCTGCCTCACCACTTCTTTTCAGGTTGACTCTTGGAATTATAAGAACCTGGTAACACTTTACATTAAGTGTCCATAATTACACTGTAACTACTATGTAATTACCTGTAAAAGTACAGTGTAACTATGAGTTATTACTCCGTACTTACTGTGTAATACAAACTAATATTATAGTTAGTTACTCAGTTGTCATTGTTACTCCACAGTCAATACAATTAAAATGTAACAATTTATCACTGATCCAAAAACAAGTGTACTTACATAGTTACATTGTATCTGTACATTCAAAATGTAATAATAACTGCATAGGTTTTCGATGATATTTCAAGATCTTTTTTAATGGTTAACGCTTTTCCCAAAATCTAAAGGGGCACCTTCTTGACATGTTTTGCTTAAACAAACATTTGTCACATTCTTGTAATTGTGTTACACTATTTATTGTTGAATTTTTTGGGCTATTATTATACCCACCCCTAACATAATACTGCCAAACTTGGATCATTCAATTAAGGTACACAGGGCTGCAGAGCCATTCCAGGCATCACTGGGCACAAGGCAGGAAACAGCCCAGGATGGGGAGCCATCCCATTGCAAGGCCCACTGACAAACATACCAGCAGTCACGCAACTCTCACACATGTGGCCACGTAACTCAACCTACATGTCCCTGGGATGTGGCAGTAAAACCCATGAAGACGACATAGGGAGGCATGGGTAGAACGTGCAAATTTTACACACATATCTCCAGACAGAATTCCATCTCAGGATAATGGATCTGTGAGGCAAAAGCGTTATCTATTTTGCAAATGTGTTTTCACCATTTAAAACAGATCTTGAAATATCATAGAAAACATATGCAGTTATCACTGCAATTCTTCATTAAAATTGCCCAGACCATAGAGCAACTGTTACATAGTTACATACCCTGGTGTTTTTATTACATTTTGAAAGTACAGATACATCGTAACTATGTAAGTACACTTGTTTTTGGATCAGTGATAAATTATTACATTGTAATTATATACACTGTGGAATAACAATGACAACTGAGTAGTTAACTATAGCGTTACTTTGTATTACACAGCAAGTACGGAGTAATAACTCATCGTTACACTGTACTTATGCAGGTAAATACATAGTAGTTACAGTGTAATTATGGACACTTAATGTAAAGTGTTACCGAAAACCTTCATTTGAAGATCCGAGGTTACGACTTGGAGTGTAGGGGTACAGACATTCCAGAATGTAGGATAGGATGAGATTATTTAAGGCTTTGTAAACCATCAGCAGTATTATCAAGTCAATTCTACGGTAAATGACACGGGTAGCCAATGTAACGACGCTAAGACTGGCGTGATGTGCTCAGATTTTCTTTTTCTAGTTACGATTCTGGCGGCTGCATTTTTCACAGACTGCAATTGATCGATGTCATTCTTAGGTAGGCCTTTTAGGAGTGCATTGCAGTAATCTAGTTGATTAAAAACAAAAGCGTGAACTCATTTTTCAGCATCTTGTAAAGTTATAAGAGGTCTAACTTTAGTTATATTCATGAAATGAAAATATGCAGTCCTAGTAATCTGATTAATGCGTTAATTGAAATTTAGGAACTGAATCAACAGTTACCTCAAAATTCTTGATTGATTTTTAAACCTAAGGGATCAAGTTTATTTCTAATATCCTCATTATATCAATTTTTGCCAAACACTAAGATTTCTGTTTTCTCCTTATTTAGTTTGAGAAAATTACTACTCATTCATTCAGAAACACAAGTAAGACACATGAGTCGGGGGTCATCAGGCACTACTGATAAATACAGCTTTGTGTCATCTGCATAGCGGTGGTAGCTCAACTTGTGCTTTGAGATAATCTGACCTAACAGAAGCCTGGAGATCAAACAGAGCAGTGGACCCAGGAGAGATCCTTGTGGCACACCATTTAAAATGTCATGGGTCTCCGAAGTCTGATAACCACAACTAACACAGAATTTTCTATCTGTTAAGTAAGATTGAAACCAACTTGAGATGTTGCCAGAGAGGCCCATCCATTGACTAAGGCGATTTATGAGAATACTGTGATCAATGGTGTCAAATGCTGCACTCAAGTCTAAGAGAACAAGAAGAGGTATACAGCCTCGGTCCGTATTAATCCCTAAGTCATTTACTACTATACCTTGTGCAGTTTCTGCACTATGATTTATACAATAGAAGAAATGTCAGCTGAAAGTTCTAGAGCTGTTGACACATCAGCATTGCTACATCACGTGATCTAGCGTCTTCTGTTTTCCTTCACAGAAGTGCAGCAGAAATGGCACTTATTTGTGATGCTGGTCAAAAGTACAATGTGGCGTGGATTGGCTTTTGCGTACCCTGATTGATTTTATATAAAGTAGATAATTTGATACACCACAGTAGCAGAGGAAGACTTCAGTGAGCAGCAAGTGCCAGGTCACTTATGTGACCCTCTGATTACCAAGGGGTCTAACTGATCAGCAACTTCATGGAGAAGACTCATGTGGCCATCGAGAGAAAGTGCCAGGTTCCACCAAAATGGTGACAAGTCTGAGGACAAACCCAGGTTTCTGACGCATTGGCACTCATCACATACTCATACTCCACATAAAAATGATACATTTTTAATATTTTACATACCCTATGTAGTTTGTAGTAATGGCTGAGAAAATTATTTAATCTCTTCTTTTCATGCAAAACAGAGAAAACAAAATTTATGATATAACAGAACTCAATGGTGACCAATGGTGTGCAATGGCAAACGATATGAAAAACAGAAGATTAAATGTTTTTTCTCAGTTATCACTACAAACTACATGACGTAAGTAATCATGGAACCCTCAGAAAGTGTTGGGGTGCCAGCCAGGTAGCCCCTTTTAACATCATGGCAACAAGCAACAAAACAAGCACTTGAGATTGCAAAATTTAACATAAATAGCCAAGGTAACGGCTCTGTAGAGCGGGTGAGTATCTCGGAGCTCCGTACCTCATCCTGGTTGAAATGAAATGTCCTCCTCTGGGAGCGTTGGGATTTTATAGCTGTCCGGGATGAAGGCTTAGGGTTAATTGCCCTCAACAGGCGTCATCTGGCTGCTGAGTAAGAGAAAAAGGACAACATGATTAATGGAGGCTTCCGCTCTCATCCCACTGTGGTATTACAGCAGTATTAGATATTATTATTATTATTATTATTATTATTCCTGGATGAAATCTGAAGGCATCCCTCAGACGCACATGCGTGACATAATTCACAGTGCCCTCCATAATGTTAGGGACAAAGACACATGTTTTCTGGATTTGCCCCTCTGTTCCACAGCCTAAAATTACAAATCAAACAAGTAAGATGAGATTAAAGTGCACATTGCAGACTTTTACTTAAGGGTATTTGCAGACATTTCTGCCCCACCATGTAGAAATGACAACACTTTCCCTACATGGTCCCCCCATTTCAGGGCACGATAATGTTTGAGACAATTGGTATCACAAGTGCTTGTGATTCTTCAGGTGTGTTTCATGGCTTCATAAGACACCTCAGTTTGCTTCTAACCTTTAGGGTCTGTATTTGCTATTGTTCAGCATGAGGACTAAAGCTGTGCCAATGAAAGTCAAGAGACATCAGTGACACCTTAGGATGACCAAAACCAACTATCTGGAATATCATGAAGAGGAAAGAACACACTGGTGAGCTCAGTAATCACAAAGGGGCTGGTAGGCCACTGCTGATGATAGAAGAATCCTCACTATGGTAAAGAAAAAGCCCCCAATGCCTGTCTGACAGATCAGAGACAGTCTTCAGGGGGCCGATATGTGTATGTCAGTGACGACTATCAACAGAAGACTTCATGAACAGAAATACAGTGGACACACTGCAAGATGGAGACCATAAAAACAGGATGGCCAGATTACAGTTTGTGAAAAAGGGCTTCAAAGAGCCTGCAGAATTCAGGGAAAAGGTCTTGTGGACAGACGAGACAAAGATGAACCTCATCAGAGTGATGGTGAGAGCAAAGTGTGGAGACGACAAGGAGCTGCCCAAGATTCAAAGCAGACCAGCTAACCTGTTAAACATGGCTGTGCTGAGGGTGTTATGGCTTGGGCATGTATGGCTGCCGCAAATCCTGGCACACTTCTCTTCATTGATGATGGAGCTGCTGACAGCAGTGGCACAAGAAACATCTGATCTGCTCAAGTTCCACTAAAGGCCTCCATACTCACTGGATGGCACTTCATCTTCAGATATAATAATGAGCCAAACACACTGCTGAGGTGACACAGGAGTTTATTAAAGCTAAAAAATCTAAAATTCTTGAATGGCCAAGCCAGTCACCCGATTTATATCTAATTGAGCAGGCCTTCCATATGCTGAACAGAACACTTAAGGGGACAAGACCCCGAAACAAGCTGGGGTATAAGATGGCTGCATTAGAGGCTTGGCAAAGCATCATCAGAGATGTCCCTCTGCACCTGGTGATGTCTGGGAATCGCAGACGTCAAGCAGTCATTGCATGTGAGGAATATGTGACAAAGTCCTAAATATGACAATAGCTTTAATAGACCTGCCATTGCTGAGTCCTAAACATTATGGGGCCCTGAAATGTATGCCAGTCCTCTTAAATGAAACTCTGTAAAGTGCACTTTAATCTCATCTGAATTGAATTGTAATTTTAAACTGCAGAGCAGAGGGGTTAATAAAAAAAGAAATATGTCTTTATTCCAAGCATTTTGTATATAATTACTGTATATAAGTAATTACATTTTTTGATGAGTAGCACTTCTGCCTCGCAGTTAGGAGACCTAGGTTCGCTTCCCGGGTCCACCCTGTGTGGAGTTTGCATGTTCTTCCCGTGTCAGCGTGGGTTTCCTCCCACAGTCCAAAGACATGCAGGTTAGGTGAATTGGTAATCCTAAATTGTTCCTAATGTGTGGTGGATGTGTGTGTGCCCTGCGGTGGTCTGGCGTCCTGCCCGGTGTTTGTTTCCTGTCTTGCGCCCTGTGTTGGCTGGGATTGGCTCCAGCAGACCCCGTGGCATTGAAGTTGGGATATAGCGGGTTGGATAATGGATGGACGGATGGATGAACGCTAACATGTTCCATCAAATGATGCCAGCTCCTTACGACCAAAATATGCAAAACACAAATGTTACAGAATAATGCCTTTTGCGTATAATGCCGATGCTAACAACAATTAATATAAAATTACAATCCTGCTTGAGAAGACTTCTCACCATCCGTAAATGATGTATTGCAGATTTTTTTTAATGTCCCAGGAGAGTTCCGTTGTTGAGATGTGTGGACATGAGTCTTTTCACCGGTGCTCCGTCACATTTGTATTGTTCTGCTCTCTCTAAACTGAAAGACAGCAGCTTGTCTGCTGTATCTGCTGAAACATCACTGAGCTGGTGTGTCTTTTCCCATTAGCTTCTAACCCGGAGGAACTCTGTTTTTATATTATTGTTTGTACAGGCTGAGCTAATTAATTACCATCAGCTACATTCACTTTTACACAGTCCTGGGAGAAGACTAATGTGCATCCTTTAATACCTTGTTAGAAGTTATACTTAATAGATATAGCGGAAATACATAATTGACAAAGAAGTAAATTAATATCATGATCTTACCTCGGCAGTGACATTCATGTCTCTGGTGACTCTTCCTATGAAGTCAGTAGATGGATTGGGAGAGCACAGGGGGTCATGAGGTCTCTGGAAAGGGGTGTGTGGCGCTCCCGATATCTCTGCAAAAGGACAAAGGTCCAAGTCTTTAGAGTCCTGGTGATCCCTGTTTGTGAGACATGGACACTATCCAGTGACCTGAGATGAAGACTAGACGCCTTTGCTACTGTGTCACTTTGGAGAATCCTGGGGTACCACTGGTTTGACTTTGTGTTGCTCATGGAGTCCCGAATGAGGCACATGACCTGCAGTCTTTAAAACAACAACAAATCCGGTGCATCGTTTCTATTAGCGTCTCACCTGCTTATCCCGTTTGGGCTTAGCAGCAGGCAAGACGCTCTCTTCAGCTGCCCTCCTCTTACACACACGCGAGACTGGAGACCTCCCGATCCCTGGCTTCGGTTTGGCTCTCATCCCAGTCCCCGAGACTTGATGTCCACCAATGACCAGGACGCACACATTGGGGACTCCACCACCAAGCCTCCCGACTTCCGCTGCCTTTCCGCGGCCTCCTTCGGCTCGTCGCTTTCACCTGGTCACTCCCGCTACCGACCTTGCGGTTCAGAAACAGTTTCATCCCAAGAACTATAAACGCACTCAATCAATTGCTCCTTGTAGAACTGTTTGTACTTATCAGTAGAATTACCTCACTGTAAACTTGCACTAAAGTTATAATATTACACAAACTGCACCATTTTATAAAGCGCATATTTACATATGATGACAATATCATTTTTAAGATGAAATGCAGCAAAATATGTTGATTATATTATACAGATAAAACTTTAACTTCATTTAAGTAATCTGTATTGTTAATAATTAAACATGTGAGGACACGGTGCCGCAGCACTAGCAAGTTCACGTATTGTTCCTGCCTTGCGCTGTATATTTGCTGAGGCTGGCGCGACACTGGAAGGATAGACGGATAGAATAATTAAACACGTACTATGAAGATATTTCAATGTTCCTTAAAAGTTTTGAAGAATCGACGTTGTAAGCTTACAGGTGGCTTAACGTCTAACACAGAGCTGATTGTGTGGCGATTGGGTATTTGGGGAAAGAAAAGTAAGGACAGGAATTGGAGGTTAGTACGTTTGAAAGAGACAGTACTGCTACAATAAATTATTTCATTGAAGGTCACGCATGGCGCAGCAGCATCTTGTGTGAGACATGAACAATCACTGCCCTATCGTGTTCTCATGTTTAATAACATGCTTTCATTCCAATCATCATGAAAATGATATCACGTATACATCTCAGCATTTTAGTTATTCAGAGAGCTGTAATATCACGAATGTAACGGATTCTGTGTCCTGTCGGAGGAAGAGAAAGAACGGAAGCACGTAGTGATTCACACACATAGAGCACATAGAAGATCAAATACAAAACAAAGCATTTAATGTGTTACTTTAGTTATGATGGGATTTGAGAAAGTAGTAAATTAAACGATTTTAAGATGAAGTTTATGATGTTCTACTTTAACTCTTTTAGGGCTAATTTTTTTTTTTTTTTCTTATCTCCCAGGGCTGAATATTTTTCCAAAAACTGACATTTTTTAAAAAAGAACACAAAGCAATTGTGTAACATATCAAATCAACAAAAAATATTTACTTTTGCCAAATGTTACTGTCTTGCATGCACTGTCTTTGCAGCAGCACGCACCTATCACCATGCTGCATAACCTGTCCAAAGCCACCAGGGGACAAAGCACGTTTGGACCAATGCTCCCTGAAGTTATATCACCAGTTCTGTCCCATCTCTATTTGTAATGCTACAGCACGCTTCATCTCGTCTTTTGTTGTGGGTTTACACTTTGAAAAACGAGAATGCGATGCAAACGCAGCCCGCGATTCAAAAAATTTCTCTGCCTACCTGTTTATCTCATCTGACGGTAGCTGAAAAGCAGCATCAGGAGAGAGCAGCCTGAAGTACAGCAGCTGGTGATCTGTCGTGTCCAACAGCAAGCCATGCCGTCTTGTGAAGTCCAGCAGCCAGATCGGCTCTCAAAGGATCAATGTCTGTGTATTTATCCCACGCGAACCTTGCCGTAGATGCATCGGCTGCGCAAAGGCGCTCAACTGGCAGCAGATCCGCTGGCGCGGCATCGGCTGGTGTTTGATCAGCTGATGCCGGCTTCTCACTCTCTTGCTCGATCTCCTGATAACCGTCAATAAAATCCGATTCTGAAAAATCACAGTCCGACTCCGCGATAATGCGCAAAACATTGTCTGCGAGTGTTTTCTTTTCTGCACTCACTTCACTCCCTTGTCACATGTCGATGCCATCTTGCCATCGTTTACATTTCGCAACTCACGCACACGCTAGGATTAGTTGCTGAGTCAACTAGTCTAGCATTCCTCCAAGCACAGAGGGAATGCCTGTGACGTGACAGTGAGATTTGTCGCCATTAACAGCTGATTATCGCCCTCTATCCCTGGATGTCGACTTTAGTCGACATTCGCCCTCAACCCCTCCTGTTGATAAAAGAGTTAATGACAAAATAAACTACGTGATTAAAGTGGAAATGTTGAGATTAAAGTTGACATTTCATGCTTTTTTCCCACTGTGTGCCTATTTTTTTTTTACCCTAATAAGCTCAGACGGTGGGCTACAACTCGCCTTTTCACTGCGACTTTGATATGTGACTTCTTTTTTATTTTGGCACTGTGCAACTTTGTGAACTTGAGCTTTCGAGTTTTTCCAACACGCTTTGCCATCAACTTCCATTTGTTGTTTATACCACTGTTTAAATCAACAAATAGTATGTTTTTCCTTTGCCTCCACTTGGTATTCGCTGAAATATTTTCCCTCTTGCTTTTCCCATTGTCTTTTCACAGAACTCTGAGCTTAAGGGCGATTTATATTGATTTGCATATTCAAAGAGGCGTAATTTTGGGAGGAGTTGGGGCGGGACAGAAGGTGCGTGCACGTGCGTTGCTTTTCACGCTGACCGGAATTTATGAAATGGAAGAATGTGGAAGTTGGAGTACGCACAGATTCCTGCATCTAGATTTTTCTGCGCATAAGCACATTTCGGCTTTTGTGCTTACGTCATGTTATAGTGTGAATTCTATGCACGGCGTTATGCATGAGGTCCCTGGACTCTAAGCAAATCCAAATCATATTATGTGATATCGCCTACTTTTAAATTCTGCTCCATACTTGTAAAATTTTTATTTTTATACTGTATTGAGGATTTGTTTTGTGTATATTATATTGTATTGTATTGACCTCCTTCTTTTTCGACACCCACTGCACGCCCAACCTACCTGGAAAGGGGTCTCTTTTTAAACTGCCTTTCTACTGTTTCTTCCATTTTTTCCCTACAAGGGTTTTTTTGGGAGTTTTTTCTTGTCTTCTTAGAGAGTCAAGGCTGGGGGGCTGTGAAGCCTGTAAAAGCCCATTGTGCCACATCTTGTGTGATTTTGGGCTATATAAAAATAAACTGTATTGTAATCCACTATCAGTCCTCAGCACACATCTGAGAGAAGACAATCCAGACCCCAACAACGAAACAATCCAGGATGACAACGACTAAGTATGGTTAACTAACACAGGGTCGTTCTTAGGCATAGGCAAAGTAGGGCCCCCACTGCCAAAGGGCCCCACCCGGCCATTTTTTTTTACCCATAACCAAATATAACTTACAGGTCCATGTTTCAGAAGTACAAATTTTCTCTGGTGGCGGAATTATCAGTATGGTTATGCACTAGCAGAGAGGAAATAGTGATGAAAGGCAGCATCGATGGTGACGGTGGGGCCTGGGATAGTGGACGGGGCCCCAGTGGGAGGTCAGGTCATGCTCCTCATCTGCCAGGGCGTCTGTGCAACAGATCAATCATACTATAAATAGCGGAAGCTGAGAGGATACAACCATTCCACAAAATGGCACGACTCTGTTAAAGCTGTGCGCTTTCAAGTAGGATTGATTTATGCTACATTGATTGAGGTCTCTGAGAGGCAAACCAAATTAAACGTTACCCTTTCTTGGTGTCATTAGTAATCTGGTATGATCTATTGGCGCAAATGAATATTGTGAACAAAATATTGCAAAGTAAAGATATGCAGTTTGACATCGCTTTGAATTGCATTCAGGACACAGTCGACTTCTTGAAATCTTACAAAGAAACAGGTTTCGAATCGGCCGAAGATGCAGCTAAAGAGTTAGCTACAGAACTGGAAATAGACGAGAACAAAATACACATTCCAACTGCACAGACCACACGTAGAAGGAGAGTGTGGAGACAATTTGATTATGAAGCTCATGATGAGCCGATACGTGATCCTAAAGAAAATATTCCATGTTGAGCTCTTCAATGTCTTGCTAGGTCAAGCCCTAATGTCAATGACTGAATGGTCTGACCAGATGAAAACCCATCCTGACAATTTTGGGTTCCTGCACAATTTCGGATGCATTACGAGCATGAGCGAAACTGATTTGAGAGACTGCTGCGATGTCCTTAGCAATATCTTAACAGATGAAATTATTGGGTCCAATATTGATGCTTATGATTTATGTGCCAAATTGTGCAATTTAGCAAATTTGGTTCCATAAACTATTTCTGCTCTTAAACGTTTGCAGTTCATACACAAGAACAATTTGCAAGATTCTTTCCCGAACATCTTTGTTGCATTACGTATCGCTTTGATAATTCCTGTAACTGTCGTGTCTGCTGAATGCAGTTTTTCAAAGCTCAAGCTGATTATGAGTGACCTGCGAACAAGCATGATGAAGATCGATTGAATGGCTTAGCGTTAATATCGACTTCCTTGATTATTCAGACTTAATCAAAGAATTTGCAAAAATAAAAGTATGCAAGGTGTTTTTACGTTAAAGGTTTGATTTACATGCTACGTTAGGTATAGTCAGTAGGTTCCTTTGACAAATTCCTCTCAAATCTGATGTATATAATATATAATCATAAAATGATCATTATAAAATAACCAGTAATGGCGTACTGCACGATAATGTGCAGTGAATCCACTTGACTTGAGCATTCCTACTTTTCATCCTCTTTCTCTGTCTCTGTTTAGTATTCGTTTGCTCAGAGGTTGATGCGCTTGCTGCTTCCCGAGCAGCTCTTCTTTTCTCCACCCTAGCGGCTCACTGCTTCTCTTCTTTCATCGGCATCTTTTCACGTTAAAACTGATTAAGTTAGTTTTTATGTTGCAATTACTTAATAAGTTTTCTTTAATTTTTCACTTAAGTTGGCACTTAAGTCTTCAATCTGCCTCAAGAATGATTAGCGAAGGTGGTAGGCAATGAGAACAGCGCCCATACGCATCCACTGCACAGTCCCGTGTTGATTCTACAATAAAATAAAATAAAAATAAAAAGAGTAATAAAAATCATCACCCCGAAAGCAGATAGTAGACGTCACGTAGTATTATGTGTACCAAAAGTTAAGTGGTGAAACGGTTTGCGAGCTACAGGTGATTTAAAATCCTGGACAGACAAACGAACAGCCATGGTAGCCTATTATATAAGAAGATTTTTATGCATTCATATGGATAAAATAATTATCATACATTAATATGGATAGAAACAGCAGGGCCCCGACACGTACCTTTACGTAGGGCCACCAAAAACCGGGGTTGACAGACAGACAGGTACACAGAACACAGGACACAAAAAAAACCACTTCCCTCTCTTTGGACACCGGCCCTCCTTTTCAGAGCAACCCTGACCACCTTTGACCCCAACAGCCCCTGCACCCTAGACAGAAAACCAATCAGAGCCTCTGCAGGGACTGCTGGGAGATGCAGTTTTAACTTATAGTAGCACTGCTACAATACGATACAATACACAGAACAAAACACAAGTAATCCTCAATACAATACAACAGTACAACAGTAATAGCACAAGTGCAGAGCAAAATGCAACAGTAGATGATATCACATAATAGGATTCTGATTTGTTCAGAGTCCTGGAGACCATCTTGCTGCCTCGCCCTATTGGCCATTCAACAGTTGAGTCAATGCTGGGCCTGCCTGTCTGATGGGAAAAAAAAGCAAATGTGGAAGAATACACCAAGGATGACAGGAGCTTCATCAATTAGTTAGTAATCTTTATTAGCAACAGTTGAGTAGCAAGCCAGAGAGAAGCCCCCCTTGCCATCCCTAAAGAACTCCTTATATTGTGACCTTGTTTACTTCTTAAAGAGTAGTTCCTCTTTTATCTAACATAAGTCATCATATGGCTAATAAGTCATATAGCTATTGTAACACAAAAACAGAATTCTTAAAAAAGCAGTTTGCGCTTTAAGCACGGAGTACATTCTTGCTCAACAGCCCAGCATATGACAGACCATATGTTAATCCTTACAAGCAAAGGGGGATATGTCATTTTTATTCCACAAACAAAATCTGATAAAAAACATACAAAGAAGTGGTTTCTCACATACCTCAACATGAAATATTTATTTATGACAAATGTCACCTTGTTTTATATTCCATGAGCCTCTACAAGCAGGGTTCTGAAACTCCGGGTTCTGGCAGGCCGCAGTGACTGCAGGTTTTCATTCTAACCCTTTTCTTAATTAGTGACCTGTTTTTACTGCTAATTAACTTCTTTTAAATTCATTTTAATTGACTTGCAATTTTTTTTTCAGATTTGTCCCCCTGAATTTCTTCATCGTTCCTCTGAATTGCTTCATTTATTTCCTTAAACAGAAATGAAATGTGAAGTGAGTGAGCCAACAGAAGACCAACTAAGTCAGGGTCTCAAACTCCAACCAATTTTATTCCAACCAGTTGCTCCATTAGGTGCCATGTCTTGTTGTTAATTAAACCTATTCTTTAATTCCACGGCTTGTTGCTGCTCTCATTCTCCAAAAGCAGACATTTCTGAAATGATTGATTTTCTCCTTTCTAAGACCGCTGGTCAAATGTTTTGGTGACCTGAGCAGATCAACATTCCCGAGACCTCCATCTTTCTTTGTTTTCAGGTATTGTATGATGGTCATGCTTTGACTCATTTTGTATCTCATTATTGTTTGTCTGCTAATTAAGGAAAAAGAAACAATTAATGGGTCTGAGTCTTCAAGAGCAAGTCAAATAAAATTCATTCAAAAGAAGTTACTTAGCTGCAAAAACAGGTCACTAAATAACAAAAGGGTCAGAATGAAAACCTACAGCCACTGGGCCCCTCTAGGACCAGAGTTTAAGAACCCTGCTCTACAGTATGTTTCATGTTTCTTCCTTCTTAAAAATGTTGGGAAATTAAGGCGCTTTCTAAATAAACAGGATTCTGAGAAATTAATTCATGCTTTTATTTCTAGTAGGATTGACTACTGCAATGCGGTGTTCACTGGATGTTCAAACTGTTCTTTATACAGCCTCCAGTTAATCCAAAATGCTGCTGCAAGAATTATTACAAGAACAAGAAAATACGAACACATAACTCCAGTTCTTAAATCCTCACACTGGCTCCTGGTTAGGTTTAGGCCAGATTTCAAAATCCTCCTTTTAACATATAAAGCATTAAATGGCCGAGGTCCGACTTACTTGTCTGAACTTATCATGACTTACAAACCAGAGCACACATTAAGATCTCAAGATGCCGGCCTGCTTATGATTCCAAGTATTAATAAAATAACAGTGGGAGGTCGAGCTTTTAGTTACAGGGCCCCTAAACTGTGTATTGGTCTGCCTGCTACTATAAGAGATGCCCATTCGGTCTCAGCTTTTAAATCCCGGCTGAAGACTCACGACTTCAGTTTAGCACACCCTGACTAGAGCTGCTGATTAACGGTACAGACTGCATCTCTGTTGTTGGTCATTAGCACTAAAACATAAGTAACATGATAGTTATAATTGAATACTAACCCTCACCTATTCTGTTTCTCTTCTCAGTACTCAAATGTGGCACTTGCTGCCACGGCCCACCTGCCAAGTTGTTTTGTCTGCCTAAAGTAAAGTCATCTCTGATAGAGGATCACAGGAATCATGGGAAAGAGGGGTCCTGTTTCAGCTGTGGAATGGCCAAATGGAGGAGGCAGCTCCTGGACTCTAACCAAATCCAAATCATATTATGTGATATCATATACTGTTTAAATTCTGCTCCATACTTCTAAAATTTGTATTTTTATACAGTATTGAGGATTTGTTCTGCGTATTGTATTGTATTGACCCCTTCTTTTTGATACCCACTGCACGCCCAACCTCTCTTTGAACTGCCTGTCCCAAGGTTTCTTCCATTTGCTCACTACAAGGGTTTTTGGGAATTCTTAGAGAGTCGAGGCTGGGTAGCTGTCAAGAGGCAGGGCCTGTTAAAGCCCATGGCATCACTTCTTGTGTGATTTTGGGCTATACAAAAAATACATTGTATTGTATTGTATTGTATGTCAATTCACAGGCTTATTGCATGCCTGTTTGTTTCATGACTCATAAACTGAACAGCACTTTCTGGAAATAAAAAAAAAGCTTTAAGTAGTTGAGTGGCTGGTAATCCATATTGTCCACTAGCACGCTGTGTCGTTTGATGAAGTCCAGTTGCAAGATTGCCTCGAATGGTTTTGCGTCTGTGTAGTCCTCCCAGGGCGAACGTTGACGTAGGTGAGTCAGATACATGAGTGTGTTTAGCACTACGATCAGCTGGGAACTGATCAGCTAATGCAGTTACCTGTGTTTCATTTTCCATCTCCAGATTGTGTGCATCAAAACTGGAGTTTGATAAATATCTGTGTAGTCCTTCCAGGGCTAGCCTTATCAAGTGCACTCCACCGGTTCACTACTGGCACACATTATTAGAGATAGATAGATACTTTATTAATCCCCAAGGGGAAATTCACAATTATTATTACCCATCAGTACCACAGAGAGAATATACAAACTCAACACAGATGAAAAGCTGGCCTTGGGACCTCAACTAAAGGTGATGGATCCTTGAAGCAACACCTGGCAAGGATAAATTCACTGAGTGACTTAATTCACTTGTATTTGATCCTACGCAGTGCATAATTTGGGTTTAAAAATATAACTTTGTAGTTATTCACTGTTTACCACACAAGCTCTTTGCTTCCTTTTCTATGACACTGCCTCCCCCAAGATGATAGATGGCAGCTTTCCTGGACAGCAGCATTGCCCCGGGTTACCGCAGGACACTAGGAAACATGTAGTTTAATACCACAGGCCTGCTGGGTACAGTCGGTGCCACCAGGGGATGCTGCAAGAGAATCTGGGGAGTCATGTCTCACCCATAGCCCGGAAGTACTACTAAGTCACAGGACAAAAGTCCAGAAGTACTTCCCGGCTGAAGAAGATTCAAGTTCTCTATCTGACCTGGAAGTGCTGGACAATATTTTAAGTACCGTTGGGAACCCAGGAAGGGAGCCAGAGTCGGATGGAGGTGGACAGAGCTTGCTGGGAGGTGTGGAGGAGATAGAGAAGAAAGAAAAGAATATTGTGCTTAATTATTTTATTGTTTATTGGTGGCTGAGGTGCTTGAAGGACACTGTTCTATCTTCTAGCATTGTTATACCTTGGAAGACCCAAAGAGTGTCTGACTTGAAAAGAACATGTCGTAGAGCTGAGCGTAAATGGAGGAAAACTAAACTAACTATCCATTATGAGATATTGAAGGCTAAAATAACAGAATACAATAACACTGTCCGTCTTGAGAGGCGCTGCTATTTCTCTAATATTATAAATAACAATGCTAGTAATCCCAGAGTCCTATTTTCTACAATTGATCGTCTGCTAAACCCAGGTAACACAAAGGAATGCCCCCATAATACTTCCAGCGAAACCTGTAAGAACATTGCTATATTTTTCAATCAAAAAATTAATGATATTAGAAATAACATAGTATATCTCCCCAACACTGTGGAACCTCCTAAGCCCCAGTACTCCATTATAAACAAATTCAATTCTTTCACCAGGATAGATTTACCTGAATTACATAGAATAATCTCTCAAATGAAACCCTCCACCTGCGTCCTTGACCCAATACCAACCAGGTTTTTCAAGGAAGTATCAGACGCGCTTATTGATAATGTCCTTGACATAGTAAACTTGTCATTAGATACGGGGGTCTTTCCAGACTGTCTTAAGACTGCTGTAGTTAAACCCCTGCTCAAGAAAAATAATCTTGACCCCTCTGCTTTTGACAATTTTAGACCTATCTCTAACCTGCCCTTCTTAAGTAAAATTCTAGAGAAGGCAGTCATTATGCAGTTAAATGACCACCTCAATAAACATGCTATTCTAGATAAATTTCAGTCAGGTTTTAGAACAAATCACAGTACAGAAACTGCACTCGTTAAAGTAGTAAATGACTTGCGGGTAAATGCAGACAGAGGCCATTTATCTGTTCTCATCCTCTTAGATCTGAGTGCCGCATTTGATACCATTGATCACAATATTCTTAGAAATCGCCTTAGTCAATGGGTGGGCCTCTCTGGCAGGGTCTTAAATTGGTTTGAATCCTACCTGGCAGGGAGAAAATTCTTTGTGAGTTGTGATAATTCGATATGGTGGCATGATATTCGATATGGTGTTCCACAAGGCTCTATCCTGGGTCCGCTTCTTTTCTCAATCTATATGCTCCCGTTAGGTCAGATTATCTCGGGGCACAACGTGAGCTACCACAGCTATGCTGATGACACACAACTGTATTTATCAGTAGCACCTGATGACACCGACTCTCTCGATTCACTAACACAATGTCTTACTGGTATTTATGAATGGATGAATAGTAATTTTCTCAAGTTAAATAAAGAGAAAACTGAAATTGTATTGATTGGCAAAATGGATTCAGTGAGGTTATCAGAAATAAACTTGACGCATTAGGATTAGAAGTTAAGACGGAAGTAAAAAACTTAGGGGTAACTGTTGACTGTAACCTGAATTTTAAATCACATATTCATCAGACCACTAGGACAGCATTTTTTCACTTAAGAAACATAAGTAAAGTTAGACCTCTTATATCATTGAAAGATGCTGAGAAATTAGTTCACGTGTTTGTTTTCAGTCGACTAGATTACTGTAACGCGCTCCTCTCAGGACTACCCAAAAAAGACATAAATCACTTGCAACAAGTGCAGAATGCAGCTGCTAGAATCCTAACTAAGAAAAGAAAATCCGAACACATTTCTCCTGTTTTGATGTCGCTACACTGGTTACCTGTGTCATTCAGAATTGATTTTAAAATTATGCTTACAGTTTACAAAGCCTTAAATAATCTCGCTCCATCTTATATATCGGAATGCCTGACACCTTATATTCCAAATCGTAACCTTAGATCTTCAAATGAGTGTCTCCTTAGAATTCCAAAAGCTAAACTTAAAAGAAGTGGTGAGGCAGCCTTCTGCTGCTATGCACCTAAAATCTGGAATAGCCTGCCAATAGGAATTCACCAGGCTGATACAGTAGAGCACTTTAAAACACTCTGAAAACACATTACTTTAACATGGCCTTCTCATAACTTCACTTTATCTTAATCCTGATACTCTGTATGTTCAATTCATCATAATAACTATTCATGGTGGCTTTAAAATCGGTACTGACCCCTACTCTCTCTTCTGTTTCTTTTTCCGGTTTCTCTGTGGTGGCGGCCTGCGCCACCACCAACCTACTCAAAGCACCATGATGCCCCAGCATTGATGGACTAAAAGCCAGAAGTCCACGTGATCATCATCATCATCATCATCATCAAATCCTTCCGTGAAAACCATAAATACAAAGAGGACTGTTTCATTTATGTTAGGTAGAATGCCCAGAGGGGACTGGGCGGTCTCATGGCCTGGAATCCCTGCAAATTTTATTTTTTTTTCTCCGGCCATCTGGAATTTTTTTTTTTTTTTTTCTGTCCCCCCTGGCCATTGGACCTTACTCTTATTCTATGTTAATTAATGTTGACTTATTTTATTTTCTTACCGTGTCTCTTATTTTTCTATTCTTCATTATGTAAAGCACTTTGAGCTACATTTTGTTTTGTATGCAAATGTGCTATATAAATAAATGTTGTTGTTCAAGAAGAAAGGCAATAAAAATCTTCTTAGTGCTTAGTGCGGTGTCCTGAATGTCAGCCTGTTGGGTTTAAAGGGGGCAAAAGTAACAACTAGCGTCCACACTGGCTTGTTTGCTGTTTTTTTTGAGAGTGAGTTATAACTCACAGAGTAAAGTAAATCCAGGCTAAGTTTTCAAATGAGCATTGAAGTGGAAATTATTAATTTACATTTCATATACTGCATAATAGTGTCCTCATTATAAAGAAGTCCTGCAAATAGCATTTACTAGGATGATGAGAGGGGTTTCATTTTTTTCTGCGTCTAAAGATGGATCAGTGGTGACTCCCAGTTTGCTGTTGGTGGGTTGTTGGGGTCCCAGAATTGGATTGAGACATGTTATGTATCAGAGCTGTACATAACTGTATTAGGGGATCCATATGAACTGCAAACTGGACTGGTCTGTCAACACAATTGCACAAAATAAGAAATGCCAGAGCAGACTGTACTTTCTGAGGAGACTCAAGTCCTTCCATGTGTGCAGCAAGCTGCTGGAAATGTTTTACTAGACCATAGTAGCCCATGTGGTGTTCCACGCTGTGGTTTCCTGGAGAAGCAACTTGACTTCAAAAGATGCACAATGCCTGAACAAACATACCAGGGAACCATCACAGGACTGACCCTGGACACTCCGGAGGCTGTTGTGAAAAAGAGCATTGTGGCAAAATTGGATGCCATCATGAACAATTCTGCTCTTTCTCTTTGATAGGCTCTTTCTTGGGCTACATTTAGCCACAGGCTCATTCTTCCTCAGTGTGCTTTTGAGCTTTTCCTTTGTGTTTTCTAAGAGTAAATCCTTGTTTTGTAAAGGTTTTAAGTTTAGCCTTTTTATTCAAGCTGATGGTTTATGGTTATCGCTCCACTTGTTGGGCTTTTGTTTAATTTTTGCAATATTTGTAATTGTTTTGCCAGCTCCATAGTTTTGCGCCTGCTCTTGCTGATGCTAGCAAGTCATTTTTAGAGGCCAGCATGGTTAAGGTGAGACTTTGCTGGAAAGATCAGTGAAGATTTTGGTCTGCTTAACACGAGAATTGCAAAGCCTACGAAAAAACTCATAATCCCAGCCCACCTTAAATCCGTTTGCACCTCTCCGTCAGCGTCTTTTGTGTTGTAAATGTGTCGAACAGCACAAGCAGCCTACTATCCCATCCTCCCACCACCGCCGCAGAAAAGGCAAATTTTCTCAGCTCAAGTCTGTTTACCTGCATGTGAGTTGCTGGGAGTTGTAAAGGTTAAATAATATATCGTTATTTGGAATACATGCATTTCATGCGTGTTCTATCTCTACAACAATCTATGTCAACGTTTTTCATGTTTTAGTAATAATTGACAAAATGTAGACATGAAGTGTATAATGTGCAAAGTCCAAATATAAAATAAACACATTCACAAAATGTCTAAGTATAAAAAAACAAGTATGCTTTTATTCAAGAGTATAACTGCAGGAAAGGAACTTGCGTTATGAATATGACATTCACACGCTCTTAATACGACTGCTTTGGTGGTGCAGCGGTAAGAACTGCTGACTCGTAATGAAAATGTTCGTGGTTCAATCCCAGATGCCTCCATTTTGCGTAGTGAGCTGCTCTTATTTTTACTATAACAGAATAAAAACATACATTTGATTTGAGTCTGTAATAGCCGCTGTAAATGTATGGTACTTGTAAAGGCTAGCTTTATTTTTTAATTCAGTTTTATTCTCTCACCCTGATCTGACACTGCTGTTTTCAAATAAAGACCTGCTATAACAGAGGTGAACTCAGTTGAGGATGAGGGTTCTACATCGGAGAAAGAGAACAGAAGCCCTCCCTACAAAAACGCCCACTCACATATAAGAACAGCTCAGATGCACCAGGCATAAAGGCGAAAGATGGCACTGTTTGGATATAGCAGCAAGTCAGGCGTCATCCTGCCAGTCAATCTGCCCCACACTTGTTCTTCAAAGAGCTCACCAAGGTATCATGCAAAGTCCTGTCTGTGATTATGTTTTGTGACGGTCTATATAAAAACATTTATATGTTACTTATATAAAAGCCAGATTGAATGTTATTTACCTTGATTTATTTACTTATCTTCCTACAGCGTAAAGTCACAAGTAGACTGCAGAGCTTCCTCTGTTTAATCAACACGGGCATGCTGACAAAGTACATGTGTACTGAAGTGACTTTAGCAGAAGGTGGAAGCTCCATGCAACTGTCTTGTTTACGGTTCTGCCTTTGTCCAGAAACAGTTTCATAGGCTTTATGACCTTAGTCTCGGAAAGCCTTTCTCCTGTGGGATGAATGGAATCTTTTCTTGAATAAGATTAAACACAGTTACTAAAACATGCAAAACGTTTCTGTTTAACAACTTGTTTACATAGATATTTGTAGACATAGCACACATATGAAATGCATTTATTCCAAATAATGATATATTAGTTATCCTCTACAACTCTAAACAACTCACACACAGGTAAACAGACTTGAGCTGAGAGAACTTTCTGCCCTTTCAGTGGCAGTGGAGGGGATGGGATAGCAGGCTGCTTGCTGCTTGTGCTGATCGACACATTTACAACACAAAAGACGCTGACAGAGAGGTGTAAATGGATTTAAAGTGGGCCGGGATTACACATTTTTTCATAGGCTTTGGTAATTCTAGTGTTAAGGAATAGCTTGTGGAGGCATTTAGCGTTTGAGGAAACTCCATTTAATGACAAGATATGTTGTAGGTTAGGAAGGGTGAGATAATGGAGAACTTAAGTCACGAAAACAAAAGGCTTTATGGAGGAGAAAGAAAAAGGGGCATTTATTTATAGCACATTTTTATACAGGGGAATGTAGCTCAAAGTGCTTCAGATCTTACAAAACTGATAGTGGAAAAATCTAATAAATAAGTCAAACAGGTTGTCATTAGGCAGCTTACAGACAAACTGATGCTGATGTACTTAAATACAGCAGATGACAAGAAAAACGCTGGAAGTGACCTGGTAAAAGATGCCTCCTGCTCTGCACTCGGCTCCATGTTCTAAGTTTGTTACCCATCTGTGATTCATGACAAGATGTCATAGCAGTTGGGAGCAGATATATTTAGTGTCCATATGGTACTGGCTTCTCATCTATGGCTTTTAATTTATGCTTAATGGAGCTTGATTTTGCTGCAAGGCATCTCTATGGTTTTATTATTTATTTTAGCAAATTATACAAATAAAAAATTGATACAGAGATGAAGTCTTATCAATACTGAACCCCAAATAAGCTTCCTGATGTCCAGTCACCAGGATTCCCAAATGGTTGTTCTAAAGTAATTTACTTGGTAATTCAGTTTTATTTGGTTTCAGTCCATACTTTGTTTCTCTTTAAGGAATGAAAAAATGCAATGGTGATTAGCAGAAAAGAAGAAGTGGGGTGTCGTATGACCCAGAGTTTCAACATCTGAAATCCATTCATGTATAGTTATTGCTTCAGAAGGTTGTATGCTATTGACGCATATAGCAAGCAAATTTAAATAAGTTTAGACTCTGGGGACGCCCTCCCACAACTAGGCCGACTGAGAAATCATCCCTGTTAGGTGTCTCACTTGGAAATTGAATGTGAATGTAGGGTCCCTTTGCCCTTAACTACTTACGCTGGTTTTGTACACCAATCTCAGTTATTTTTGTCCAAATTCATGTTACTTGAACCTACTGGCAGTATCTGCCATCTCTCCTGAGCATGATTCACTACAAGTGCAGTGTTTTCCTCCAGTGTACCGCCAGCCGGTTTTATGAGTGGATGCACAGTCATAAGTTACACATGGTGCATTTGGTTCACTGCACGGGTACTTACATATATATGACATCAATGAGATGTTCATCTTGCCTGTAAAGAACATTCAATAACTGAAGTGAAATGTGATCCATGTACAAATCCTGCAATGGATGAAAGTGTCGAAAGAGCACTGAAGAGGTGTATCAGGTTTATTTTCAGATAGTCTTAAATTGTGTCATACTATTCATTAATATGGTATTAAATTACATTAACTCATTGACGGCTGAATATATTTTCCAAAAAAATATAGTTTCTGAAAAGCAATGGTTTCACACAGAAATCAACATTAAACGTCTGTTGCTGCATGCTGTGGCTTCCAGTTTGTCAAGAATGTGCAGCAGGCTTGCTGCCAGGTTGTCTTTGCGTGGTCAGGGCAGCAGCAGCAGCAGGGGTCATGGTCGCAGTGCACTGCAATCTGGTTTCTACCTCTTACCATTGTTAAGTGGCAGTCTTCCTGGAGAACATTGCCGTAGGCCTGTCAACTACATGAACCTGTTCAGCACCACGGGGACCAGTCAGCTGAAGCTGGAACCTCGCATTCATTTTCGATCACTTGTATCAAAATTGGAGTCCGGCAAGTCATCGTCCAGTTCAGAGGTAATAGGCAAAACATTGTCCACACAGTATTTTGCTTTACGCATTCACTTTATTCTCTCACCAGATGTCAGTGTCATTTTTGCTGTTGTTTGCGCCGTGCTACTCACGCGAGTGCAGGGAATCTTGGTCAAAACAACGAAGCTAACTTTCCTTCTAGTAACGAGAGTCCAATTAAAAGATAACGGTTGGTTTTGTCACAGTTTACAGTTGATTACCATCGTCAACTCCTCCTTTTGAGAGAAGTTGACATCAGCCCTGAAAGAGTTAAAAGGCCCGAAACAGCATGTTCTAGGATTTTACAAAGAAAAGGAAGGTTTGAAATATATCTTTAGTTTTTTAAATCCTCAGGGTCAAGTCCAGGTTTTTTGAGGACTGTTATACTACATTTTTCTTTATGTCACTATATCTGGACAATACTGTTATGAGTTTTATTCACATGTGCATGTTAAATTTGGCACACAGGGGCTCAGCAGTTAGAATTGCTAGCCCAGCATTGGATTAGATAGCCAAAGACAACTGGAGGCTTGTATAGTCAGCTTAAACACAGGATAGTGTATTTCTGTCCTCTGTCAGCACAAAATCAGCTTTCCTTATTGGGAGAATGAGAACCAGCATGTAAGCACTATGATATTTCTGTATTTTGTGGAGGAGGAATTCAGCCCTTGTTTGGAGACAGAGAAGACCAGGAAGTGAAGCAAGACATTATAAAGGCTTGGATAACAGCCAGACCCTTGGAGGCGGTGTCGACAAAGTTTGAAAAACCTCCCAGCGTGGGGACGAGAAAATGGCTGACTGTGTTGATCCAGATTTCCCACCTGGATAAAGTCTGTCCATATGCCTCCCCGTCTGTAACCGCGTTAACCGTCAGTAAATGTAAGCTAAAAGATATTTTTTCTCATGTGATTCTTGTACCGCCGTAATCATGATGGGAGGGATATCACCTTTTCTGGTATATTATGATATTGTTTAGTTATTTAATATGCCACAATTTCAAAAGAACACATTTCCAAGAGAGCTAATGCCTCTTCAGGAAACAAGGACAAGTGTAACAACAGCTGTCTTTAGCCCCTCAGGGTCCCAGCCAGAATAAAGAGATGTGTTGATGATACTGGTGATAAAGGTGAGAAGAAAAGGCAAAGCAGCCTTAAACAAAAAGGGGATCAAGAATACAGGTAGTTGGCCTGGCGGTCATGACAAGCTAATGGACTGCAGGATCGTCCAGCAATGGGAAGCTAGATAAGAGAAGGGATACACACAGTTTTGACTGAACAATCTTGAAATTCAAAACAAATCAGATCAATCTTTTTATTAAAAAAGGACAGATGTTTCTGACAAAGGTCAGAAAAGGCAAAAAATGGAGAGTTATTTGCAGGCGTAAGTAGTTCATCCGGAATAGCAAAAAGTGTTTAGGTATTATGCTGACCCCATAGAATGCTATTAGTATAGTAAACAGTCTTAGCTCTTTGTAGTGCCTACTTGTAGAGGGCAACAGGTTCCTTATAGGCAGTTGCATGGGCATCTAAACTTGTTTTTCTACTAACTAAGGCGTTCAAGCTTTCATGTGATGCACCTCAAGGGAAAACTAAAGATCAGACTGCTTAACACTAGAACCCCTAAAGTCTACAAAAAAACTCGTAATCCTGGGCCATCTTAAATTCCCTTGCACCTCCTCATCAGCGTCTTTTGTTTTGTAAATGTGTCGATCAGCGCAAGCAGCAAGCAGCCTGCTATCCCATCCTCCCCACCACTGGAGCTGAAGTCAGTCACAAGTCTCTTTATCGTGGTGTGAGGTGCCTGGAGTTGTATAGAGTAAAGATATCTCGTTATTTTAATACATGCATTTCATGTATGTTCCGTGTCTACAATGATCTGGGTAAGTGTAGGATGGCACGGACTGTGAGGCAAGAAATGCTGAACACATAACTAAAACAGAAACTTTTTCCATGTTATACTAATGATGATGTGAAGTGTGTAATGTGTGAAGACTTTAGTCCAAATATCAAATAAACACGTGCACTTTTATTCAAGAATATAACCAAAGGGGAAAAAAAAGCATTCTATTTATACGTTGCTGTTAATGAGTTACAAACTGAAATGTCAATTGACAGGAAATTTAAACGTATTCTTGAATGGTGCAGAGGTAAGAACTGCTGCCTTGTAACCCGAAGGTCCCGGGCTCGAGACCGGGCGCTACGTGTTTTGAGTAGCGACTTTCTATTATTATAATATAATAAAAACATACATTTGATTTGAGTCTGTAACACCCGGTGAAAATTTTGGCTACTTGTAAAAGTTAGCGCTTGTTTTTTATTATTCAGTTTTATTCTCTCAGTGACGTTCACATGGTGCGGCGAACTTGCCTCTCCCTCTCTGAGTTGATGCCAGTGATCTCCATTCTTTTCAGAAGAGCAGCACTGTGGCTGATGCCTGCTCAGAACTATTTGTACCGGCAATCAAAGATACGATGTCCCGTGACTGCTATCAGACTTTTATTCAAGAATGAAACCAAAGAAAAAATAATCATTCAATTTACATGTTGCTGTCAATGAGTTTTGAGTGGCGCAAGATGAATCAGACTAGTTGAAAGTATATAATCATAATGATGAACTACAGTAACAGGACGATAAAGAAGACACTGCTTCGACGTACTTACAAGAGCAGTGGCATTGATATTTTTCGTGTTCCTAAAGGTGAAATTACGAGGTGATTATTGCCCATGTGACTGACCAGGCATAAGCATATCAAACGAAATAGCCTTATGGTGAGAGATAGATAAATCAATACCATACAAATTAGCAGGAGTAATACCAAAGGTACATACAAGGTCAAGTGTGTGCCCTCGGGCATGAGTAAGAAAATTGACATGCTGAGTAAAATCTGAAGTACATTTTCAAAATCAGCCACACGTAAATAATTTACAGAGCCTACACGTAAATTAAAATCACCAAGCAATATCACAGCAGGATACAGAGAACATAGAGAGGTGATCAACTCGGCAAGTTCTGACAAGAAGACAGGTGACTGTTAAGGAGGACAATAAACAAGAGATATCAACAGAGACCAGTAATGCCAGATACCCAAATGATGAAACATTGTGAGCAGGAACTGTCTTCATTCTAAATTTAGAAGAATGTATAACTACAACACCACCCCTTGACTAGGAGTACGTGGCTTTATGAGATAACAATGGTGGGGTGAGACAGCCATATTTAGTTCAAAATAATCATTAGGTTGTTGCCAGGTTTCCGTCAAGCACAAAACATCAATATCACGCCCCACAACAAAGTCCACAATAAATGCCATTTTGCTCTTTAGAGAGTGAATGTTGAATAGGGCAATTTTTGTATTTTGCATATAGCTAGAAGATTCTGGTATTAGACGTTTTAATGAAATATACAGTGGAACCTCGGTTTGCGAGCATAATTCGTTCCAGAAACGTGCTCGCAATCCAAAGCACTCGTATATCAAAGCGAATTTCCCCATAAGAAATAATGGAAACTCAGATGACTCGTTCCACAACCCAAAACTATTCATATAAAAATGATTAATACAAAATATAAAGTAAAATACATAATACAAATTAACCTGCACTTTACCTTTATAAAGAATCATGGCTGGTGTGAGTTTCTAAACTCATGTGGGATTCCACCCAACGGGACGACACGCGGAAGAGTGTCCCAAAGCAATCGCAGTCTCCCAGCGCTGTAGCAGTTCGCCGTATAAGCGCATCCAAAAAGATCGCAGACATGCTATAAGCGCCTGTCGTCAATGGGTCATACAAGGAACATTATAAAGATCCCGCTGCAATAAATAACAGCGCTGTTGCTGTTTCAAGCTGAATGAAGCTGGTGTTAAACTACTGAGACTCAGCTTCGTGTTTTTGGGAGAAAAATGGGGACTCGCACATGTGAGCGGTCCTTCTGCCACACCCAGAAGTGGGACAACAAGCACTTGGAGCACTTCCGGGTGACATATATAAGGGGCCAGCAGAGACTACTCGGTGAGCCGGAGTCGAGCCAGAGATTGCCGTGGAGGAATGAAGGAGAATAAGAAAGAGAAGAAGGAAAACATATTGTGTTTGTGGGTGAGACTGTGTTGTGCCTGCGGGAAACGAGGAAGGCGTTTCCCATGTGGTGAAGAAAAATAAAAACCTTGTGCTTTTTATCAGTGTGCTTCCTGCGTCTGTCTGTGTCGGGTTAAGCGCTGGTATAGCGCCATCTATAGTCACAAGCTGTATTTTGAGGAAGCTGTTACGTCTAAAAAAAAGTCTAAGGCTATCCACTAGATGGAAACAGAGTAGATAATTGAGATGCGGGCAGGAAAACTCACAAGCATCTATAGTAGCTGTACACTGTTTGCTGTACACGAGTACCTTCAATGAGATATGACTTTACTCGTATGTTGTGTTGAAAGTGTTAATGTACAGTGACCTTGGCTAATTCAAAAGAAATAAAAAAATATTATTATTATGATTACCAATGTCCAATACACAAAATAGAGGTAGAGGTCAAAAGAATAAAGGCAATATCCCACCATTCCTAAGTCTAACTATACACAATAAAAAGAGTGAGGAGTTGTTTTTTTTTTTTTTGATTTAAGCAGGAATCCCAATAAACAACAAAAAGAAAGTATGAGACGATATTACAGGAAAGTTTGCATTGCATACATTTTTACGTGGTGGGACCCAAACATTTCTGGAATTGTTTAAAAAAAACTTTATTATAAAAATGACAGCAATTCCTTTTTAGTTACATTCAAAACGTTCTCCTTGAGATGCTATAACCTTTCTGTTAACATTTCCTGTACTCATCTTTTCTTACCACATCTAGAGCTTCCTGTGATTTTTTTTCCTTTGGAGTTCTTATGATGTAGCAAATCTTCTTTCATTAAACCTCAGCTTTAATTTTGGAAACAAAAAGAAGTCACAGGTAGAGAGATCAGTTGAGTTTGTGGGGTGGGAACCAACAACCACATTGTTTTTGGTCAAAAAGTCTTTGAATGACAACATGGTGCGTGCAGAAGTGCCGTCATTGTGAAAAATCCAGTTTTGGTGCATTATTTTTCCAGATATTTTTTTAATGATTTCAAATTTACACACCCAACACATTCAATGTAATGTTGTTGATTAACAGCCCATCCACAAGGAGCAAACTCTTTATAAACAAGTCCATCAAAGTTGAAAAAAAATGCAATCATCATTGTCTCTTGAAATTCATTAATGGTGACTAAACAGTGTTTCACACAAATAAATTAGACACTTAAATGTTTTACTGCTTTGTTTCATTTGTCTGTAACTATCTACTATATACAGTGGAACCTCGGTTCACGACCATAATTCATTCCAAACCTCTGGTTGTAAACCGATTTGGTTGTGAACCGACACAATCTCCCCCATAGGATTATATGTAAATACAATGAATCCGTTCCAGACCATGCGAACTGTATGTAAATATACTCAGCAAAAAAAGAAACGTCCTCTGACTTTCAACTGTTTTTACTTTCAGTAAACTTAATGTGTAAATATTAGTATGAACAGTAAAAGAGTCAACACCATAAGACATAAACTAAAAATGTTTCACAATGTGTCCCTGAATGAAGGGAGTCTCAAAATCAAAAGTACCAGTCAGTATGTGGTGTGGCCACCAGCTGCTTGAAGTACTGCAGTGCATCTCCTCCTCATGGACTGGACCAGATTTGTCAGTTCTTGCTGTGAGATGTTACCCCACTCTTCCACCAAGGCACCTGCAAGTTCCTGGACATTTCTGGGGGGAATGGCCCTAGCCCTCACCCTGCGATCCAACAAGTCCCAGACGTGCTCAATTCCTTCGACGATAAACACGAATCTGTCCATCACCCCTGGTGAGACAAAACTGTGACTCATCAGTGAAGAGCACTTTTTGCCACTCCTGTCTGGTCCAGCGAAGGTGGGTTTGTGCCCATAGGCGGCGTTGTTGCTGGTGATGTCTGGTAAGGACCTGCCTTACAACAGGCCTACAAGCCCTCAGTCCAGCCTCTCTCAGCCTATTGCGGACAGTCTGAGCACTGATGGAGGGATTGTGTGTTCCTGGTGTGACTCGGGCAGTTGTTGTGGCCATCCTGTACCTGTCACGCAGGTATGATATTCAGATGTACCGATCCTGTGCAGGTGTTGTTACACGTGGTCTTCCAATGCGAGGATGATCAGCTGTCCTTCCTGTCTCCCTGTAGCGCTGTCTTAGGCGTCTCACAGTGCGGACATGGCAATTTATTGCCCTAGCCACATCAGCAGTCCTCATGCCTCCCTGCAGCATGCCTAATGCACGTTCACGCAGATGAGCAGGGACCCTGGGCATCTTTCTTTGAGTGTTTTTAACAGTCGGTAGACAAGTCTCTTTAGTGTCCTGCGTTTTTAGAGCTGTGACCTTAAATGCCTACTTTCTGTAAGCTGTTAAGGTCTTAACGACCATTCCACAGGTGCATGTTAATTAATTGATTATGGTTAATTGAACATGCATGGAAAACATTGTTTAAACCCTTAACAATGAAGATCTGTAAAGTTATTTGGATTTTTAAAACATTATTGTTGAAATACACAGTCCTGAAAAAGGGACGTTTCTTTTTTTGCTTTTTTGAGTATATATATATTTTTTAAGTTTTTATGCACAAATATAGTTAGTTAAACCATAGAATGCACAGTGTAATATTAAACTAAATGTAAAAGTATTGAATAACACTGAGAAAACCTTGAACAACAGAGAAAACTAACACTGCAATAGTTTGCGCTATAGCGCTACCAACCTCTGGGTAAAAGCACTTTTTTTTTTAATTTGAAAAAATCCATAATTTAATAAACAACCAAGAAAAATAACATTGCAACAATGCACGCTACGAACAGAAAGTGAAAGCTGGAAACAGAAGTGAAAACAAAATCAAGCCCAGTGCATTCTTTAACTGCCTTCCTACCTTAATGCGTCCAGCTCTCTCTTGCGCTGCCTGTGTGTCTGCATCTCGCGCTGCCTCAGTGTGTGTGTGTGTGTGTGCCCACGCGTCTCGTGTTGCCTGTATGTGTGCGCGCGCCTCTCTCGCACTGCCTGTGTGTGTGTGTGTGTGTGCACGTGTCACGCTCTCTCACACTCTCTCTCTCTTGCTCTCTCTTGCTTGCTGCACAGGGAGAGACTGAACATGTACAAACCGAAAGGGAAACTGGCTTGTTCGTATACCCAGTGTGTGGTCGTGAACCGAGGCAAAAGTTTGGCAAACTTTTTGGTCATAAACCGAGTTGTACGTGTACCGAGACGTTCGTGAACCGAGGTTCCACTGTATATATAAAATCCTAACCCTAAAAGTACACGGTGACATTTTTATGTCTTGATTTTTGTCACGCTTTAAATCATAGCATATTTTAAAACCTACATATATATATGGTTGGTATCATTCATTTCAGAATTTATCGAACTTTAATTGTTAGATTTTCAGATTCTAATTCCATTTTTAAATTATAAACTAGAAAAAATCAAGAACTCACGTCCCGCGAGACAAGACTTTGTGCCAACAGATTTAACCAAGCCTGGGCCCATAAATAAAAGACAAAGAGTAGGAAAGCTGCTGTACAGGATTTTAAATGTTCAAAGTGCCACGTGAGATGGAGATCACATGGCACGGCAGCAGAAGCAAGTCAGCAGCTGATCAAGCAAAGAGGAGGTAAAAAAAAACCTGTGTTTGTTTCCCATTGTATCACCATTTAAGAGAGGGTTTGGGAGGAACGACCGCATCTCCTTGGGTTGCGTTCAGCCCCCCTCTTCACAACGTGAGAGGCAGAGATGCAAAGTGGCTGGCGAGCGAAGCAAGCAGGAAGGAACCCCCTAGTAATCTGATTAAACAAGGACTTTTATTGTTCAAGTAGTCCGTGAACTTGCACTTTCTATTTCAGTATAATGGGTATTCCTGAATTTATGTAAATAAAAGAATTATGAAAACATTAAATTACTTGAAGAAGTGACTTATTACTTAATCAACTGATAACTAAAAAGATATTGCATTTATATGACAGAGTACCGTATAGCCCTGTGGTGGGCTGGCGTCCTGCCCGGGGTTTGTTTCCTGCCTTGCTGGGATTGGCAACAGCAGACCCCCGTGACCCTGTGGTAGGATATAGCAGGTTGGATAATGGATGGAATACTGTATATACTTGCGCTTAAGTCAGGGCTTGATTTTTCGGTATAATTTTCAGTATTTTATGTCGGTCATATAAGTTACATGTGGAAAACTGACTCTATTGGTCCAAGAGATTATGATATGCTAATGCCTACCTGAGGGAGTAGTCACGGAGCACACCTTTTTTTTCCATGTATTGTGCCTACGTGACCACATGGTAATACCCGAAATATTATGAACTAACATTTGCACCGATTTGTGTTTTTTGTACCGTCATACTCCTTTATCGTAAGAGCATTGCATATCTACGATGGAGTGTTTGATCAGAAGAAAATATGAAGCTGGTTTTAAATTTAAAGTCGTTGAAATTTGATGTATATGAGAAAATGATGCGAGATTGGAGGAAAAAAGAAGATGTAAAAAAAAAAGTAAATTAAATTAAATTTTTTAAACGGGCGTATAAGTCGGGGTCTAATTTTATGATCGATTTTTCAGGTTTCAAGACCTGACTTATACGTTAGTATATATGGTAAATGTGTGATTTTTTTTTTAATTAATTGAAACTTTAATAGTTGACCTGTTCATTTACAATTATGAATCCATTTGGTACAATGGGTGTCAATAATAATATTTTCCATTAAAATATTACAAAGCAGCACATACTCACACTTAAAATAGAATGAACTGTACCTGCATGTATGAAATTTCTTGCTTAACCAAGCTGCTGAAAGAAGAATTGAAAATAAGGTTTCACATAGAAAACATGAAAGTTTTCGATTTCGATTCACTTAGTTATAGTGAATTAGGATTAAAAATAATTAAGGAAAGGAACAACATTTATAATCAGCTGTCTACTCGCCAAGAAGATAAGGTTGAATTCAAAAGATGAAGTAAAAAAGCCAAGCTGGACAGACATTGACTATTCTCGTCAATATCTGCGCTGTTTACTACCGGAATGGAAGTGAAGATTCTGGGAAAAAAGTGTGTGCACTACTTCCGCAAATGCTGTTTGGTGTACGGCTTTCAAATTTTATAAGGATATGGAGATTCTCCAATTTTAGGAGCCAAAATTCTGGAAATTTTCAAAATTTTATAAATTCCGTGACGTGTTAAAAACGAAGACACATCCCGGAAAATAAAGATGGTTGGCAGCTCTATCCTTAAGTCCTATGATGCTCTTGGTTGCTCTCCTCCGCTCAGCTTCAAGTGCTGCTATGTCTTTTTTGAAGCATGGTGACCAGAGCTGCACTCAATACACCAGATGGAGTCTTAATAGTGCATTATATTTTCTAAGCATAATGCTACTCGATTTGTATTCAACAGTTCATAACCAAAACCTTTTACTTCCCTTTTTAATTGCTTCCGTAGATTGCTTAGTCAATGAAAATGTTGCATCTACATAAAGTCCTAAATCCTTGTCAGAGGTTGCTTCCTGTAGCTCAGTGTCTCCCTTCTTGTATTTATAACTGATGTTCCTTTTTCCCATGTGTAGCACTTTGCACTTGTCTACATTAAACTGAATTTTCCAGGTGCTTGCTCAGTTCTAAAGCTTGTCCAGGTCTTCTTGAATTCTTTTTGCTGCCTCCTCTGTGTCTGCCATCGCTCCAATTTTAGTGTCATTTATGAATTTGACAATTTTACTAACTACACCAGAATCCCTGTTATTCATATAAGTCAGAAAACGTAACGCAGACCCCTGAGGGACTCCACTGATGATCTTCACTCCATTCACCTCTTCTCTGTACTCTTTGTCTCATGCCGGTTAACAAACCTGAGATCCAGTAAGGCAGGTTATCTTTGATGCCTACAGCTTCTAGTTTCAGAATTTATTTTTGGTGTGGGACAACTGAGTCAAAAGCTTTTGGAGAGTCTAAGCCAATTCTGTAGTATATTTTGTTTTTGTCAACTATTGCAGTTGTCTGTTCAAAAAATCTGCAAAATTAGTTCCCTGCTGGCTGATTTGCATGTAGGTGCTTTTTAAAATTATTTCTTATTATACTTTCGATAATTTTGCATGGTGTAGAAGTAAGACGCATTGGTCTGGGATTACCAGGATCCATTTTGTCTTCCTTTTTGAAGACAACTTTCCAATCCTCGGTTACTTCTCCCTTCTGAAATGACTCCTCAGATATGCCAATAAGGGTTTACAGATGCCATCTTTCATGTCTTTCAATACAGAATTTCTTTTAGACTTGTACTCCTCACTTCATGCTACCTAGCATCCTGTTAGTTTTCTTGATCTCTTCTGTACACTGTCTGGATGTAGATAGTGATGAGTCCACTATGACAGCTAGGACTCCCTCATAAGTGTTATTTCACATATCTGACATTTAACTTTCATCTGCCCAAGTAATGATTCAATGGATTCTAGATGATTTGCCACCCCCTCTAGTTTGGTATCATCTGCAAACTTCAACAGCTTACTATTTATATTCCTATCCAGATCATTTATATATATTAATAAAATATATTAAAAAATTTTTTCAAGTAAAATAATTTTATTTACTTTAGCTATAAATGCAGTAAAAAGCAAAAAACAGTTTTTTCTTTAACCATAATTAACATGGTTATATGTGACTAAATAAAATCGTGGGGCGCACAAAAATTTATCAATTCAAACAATTTTTGAAACTTCTTTAGCATGGTGGGGAATTGCAATGTTTCTGTTTTTTTTTAACATTTTATGATGAAAGTAGCTATTAATTGATTGAATGAATTTATTTATGTGCGCCCCACGATTTTATTTAGCCACAAATAACCACAAAAATTGTCGTTAACACTTTTAGGGCGGATGTCGACTTTTGTCGACAGGAAGGGTTGAGGGCGAATGTCGACTAAAGTCGACATCCAGGTATAGAGGGCGATAATCAGCTGTTAATGGCGACAAATCTCACTGTCACGTCACAGGCATTCCCTCTGTGCTTGGAGGAATGCTAGACTCGTTGACTCAGCAACTAATCCTAGCGTGTGCGTGAGTTGCGAAATGTAAACAATGGCAAGATGGCATCGACATGTGACAAGGGAGCGAAGTGAGTGCAGAAAAGAAAACACTCGGCAGACAATGTTTTGCGCATTATCGCGGAGTCGGACTCTGATTTTTCAGAATCGGATTTTATTGACAGTGATCAGGAGATCGAGCAAGAGAGTGAGAAGCTGGCATCAGCTGATCAAACACCAGCCGATGCCGTGCCAGCGGATCTGCTGCCAGTTGAGCGCCTTCGCACAGCCGATGCATCTATGGCAAGGTTTGCGTGGGATAGATAGATAGATAGATAGATACTTTATTAATCCCAAGGGGAAATTCACATAATCCAGCAGCAGTATACTAATACAAAGAAACAATATTAAATTGAATAGTAATAAAAATGAAAAAAAATTAAAATAAAATTAATGTTCGCATTTACTCCCCCGGGTGGAATTGAAGAGTCGCATAGTGTGGGGGAGGAACGATCTCCTCAGTCTGTCAGTGGAGCAGGACGGTGACAAAAGTCTGTCACTGAAGCTACTCCTCTGCCAGAAAATGACACTGTTAAGTGGATGCAGTGGATTATTCATGATTGACAGGAGTTTGCTTAATGCCCGTCGCTCTGCCACAGATGTTAAATTGTCCAACTTTAATCCTACAACAGAGCCTGCCTTCTTAACAAGTTTGTCCAGGCGTGAGGCGTCTTTCATCTTTATGCTTCCACCTCAGCACACCACCGCGTAGAAGAGGGAATACACAGACATTGATCCGTTGAGAGCCGATATGGCTGCTGGACTTCACAAGATGGCATGGCTTAGCCCTAAAAGAGTTAAATAAAAATGTATATATTTCTTTTTAGTGCATTTATAACTAAAGTAAATAAAATAGTTTTACTTAAAACGTTTTTTATGTATTTTATTTTTTACTTTTTAGTTTCTAATGTGACGAACAGTCGGGTCCCATGCCACTATACTCATTAAACAATCACAAATACTACAATAAATCAATCCTCTACTCCCAGACGCGTTGCCACTCTTCCACCAAGCTCAGCTCACCGTCTGGGAGATCCTGTAGTCCTTTTATATATCCTCACCCGGAAGTGTTCCCAATCCCCAGTCCATGTGACTCTCAATCACTTCCGGGTCAGGTAAAATGTCCTTTTCTTCACCCCGGAAGCACTTTATTCCCCTTGTCCATGTGTGCTTCCGGGACGTAGGTTAAATATCCGTTGTTCCTCCCTGCAGCATCCCCTAGTGGCCCCCATGGCATCCAGCAGGGCTGCGTAACTAAAAACCATGATGCCCTGCTGGTCTTCTGGGGACCTCCATACTGTAAGGACGGCTCCACCTGGCGGCTTGGGGGTATTGGCCGAGATAAACGGCCGGCCACTCATCTCTATATATATATATATATATATATATATATATATATGTATATATATATATTGTGACGGACAGCCGGGTCCCATGCCCGGCCGGGACGCCTCTGCTGCATACATCCCGGGGGACCCATCATGGACATTGCAGTACCTTCCCCGGGGTGCTTGGGGGCAGTCTCCCTGGCTGTGGATCCCTCCTCAATCTCCCCCGTGGCTCCATGGGACATGGAGTCCACCACAGCAGCCCGGTTGGGAGATGGGGTGGCCGCTAGGGGGTGCTGCAAAGAACCAGCCACCACACTGGACGGTTTATCAGCCCCACCCGGGGGTGCAATTAAGACCAGCTGGTCAGGCACCTGGAACACTTCCGGGTGGGGTATAAAAGGGCCCGCCTGCCAGCAATCAGGACCAGAATCGGGAGGAAGAGGACGAGGTTGCCTGGGAGGAGTGGTGGAGCAGGAAAGTGTTGGTTTGGTGTGAGTTTTGTGCTTGGGACTGTGTTGGGCCGGTGGGACACGGGGAAGACATGTGCCCACGGCTGAAGAGCAAAAAATAAAAAGTCTTGAGTGTGAACACGTGCCTCTGCGTAGTCTGTGCCGGGTCGGGCGCTATATAGCGCCTTTATCACACTAAGTATTTTGCAAATGATTTCTCTTTAATCATTTTTCATGAACATGAAGCTTCTTTAAAAGTATTAGATATCTTTTTTGCCGAATTATTTGAATACTAAAAAGAATTATCTTTTGGTCCCATTTTTCTGTTCACGCTCTTATGGGATTAGCGCTCGTTCGCTGTGAAAAAAAAGTATCGACGACAGATTGGCAAACTTACGTCAATACTTCTTCACCGTGACCATCAAGTCTACCCTTTCACAACAGTAAACGAGTAAAGTCGGCAGGTGTATTTCCCGACTCCAATCACTGGAAGAGGCAAGTGGGGGCAATCCGATGCGTCTCTTGCTTGTATGCTCCTATATCTCACTAAATGTTGTGTGTGCGTTATTTGGAATCACATAATCATTAATTATGGTGAAATTTGTTACGTAATTGTGTCAGTTTTGACGAATTATTGTATTGTCATCGAATACAACATTTAAGTTCTTCCATGAGAACCCTGAATACCATGTGGACTGATTGAGGTCATTGATGTTAGGTAGAATGCCTAGAGGGGGCTGGGCGGTCTCGTGGCCTGGAACCCCTGCAGATTTTATTTTTTTCTCCAGCCATCTGGAGTTTTTTTTTTTTTGTTTGTTTGTTTGTTCTGTCCCTGGCCATCGAACATTACTTTTTTCTATGTTAATTAGTGTTCCCTTATTCTAATTTTTATTTGTCTTTTTTCTCATTTTTCATCATGTGTAAAGCACTTTGAGCTGCATAATTTGTGCTATATAAATAAATTTTGTTGTTGATACTGAACACGTAAGCAAAATTTGAAGAAATTCGCTTCGCCAAAAGTGGGTGTAAAATAAGTTGCAAGAGTTGACCCAGACAAACAAACAGATAGATGAGTCAAGTTAAATAAAATTGTTTGACCCCTGAGGAACACCACCTAATTATGATAAGGTTCCTCTCACCATAACCCTGTAGCAGTACTACCGGGCAGTAAACACTTCAACTCCCAGCAGTCCCTGCAGTTGATCTGATTGGACGCCTACTAAGGCTGCAGGGGCTGCTGGAAACAAGAAGGCCAGTGTGAGTTTTAAAGGGAACCTAGTTAATACAGTTACTCTTCTGTTTTGTCTACCCGTTGTTTTTTCTATTTTATTGATTTCAAATAACATTCCATAGAAATAACTCAGGTTTTACAAAAATAGGTTTGAAACAAATCAACCCACCCCACAGAAAGAGAGCCAGGCCAGCAGAGTAAGATAGATAATAGATAAATTAATTAATGAATAAAGATACATGGAGTAAAAGATGGGAGAGAACTTGCTTCCTTGAATTAAATGCTTATTCTAAAATGTTATCGATCAGATCCTGCCAGGTTTTGAAAAAGTTTTGTACAGATCCTATAAGTGAGAATTAGATTTTTTCCAGTTTCAAATAATACATAACATCAGTTACACGCTGACTTAGAATAGGAGAGTTAGGATTCTTCCAGTTGAGCAAGATAAGTCTACATGCTAATAGTGTAGTAAAGGCCATTAGAGTCTGTTTGGCCTTCTCCACTTTAAGCCCCTCTGTGAGCCCACCACACACAGCTGTTATTGGATTAGGAGGGATTGTGACACCAAGGCTGTCTGAAAGGCATTTAAAGATTTTGGTTCAGAATGATGTTAATTTGGCGCAGGCCCAGAACATGTGGCCCAGTGAGGCTGGAGCTCAATTGCAGCGTTCGCAGGTTGCTTCTCACCCTGGGAACATTTTAGACAATTTTAAATGAGAGAGATCCGCTCGATTGATGATTTTAAGTTGAATAATTGTATGCTTTGGACATATGGAGCTCGAGTGAATTCTCTGCATTGCTACCTTCCACTCCTTTTCTGAGATATTGAGTGAGAGATCCTTTTCCCACTGTACTCTTGGATCTTTGAAAGGGAGGGATTGTAAAATGGTTTTATAAATTACAGAAATGCTGTCTGAGTCCTCAAGACTGATCAATATTTTTTCCGGCATAGAGGTAGGTAGGAGGTGAGGAAAATTGGGCAGGTTCTGTTTAACAAAGTTTCTATTTTGAAGGTAGTGAAAGAAATGTGTTGCTGGAAAGTTAAATTTGAAGTGTAATTGTTCGTAGGACGCAAAGATGTTGTCTATGTACAGATCTCTTAGTGATTTAATCCCAAATGTCTTCCAGACATTAAAAACTACGTACATTTGAGAGAGTGGGAAAAGGTGGTTCTCGTGCAGAGGTGCCACAGGTAAAATCTCCTCTGTCTTAAAATACTTCAAATACTTGAAATCTCCAAGGGTCTGGTAAGTTGTGGTCAGTTACTAACTGTGTAATTGTCTTTGCAGTGTTAGATGTCATCGCTCCTGTGGCAGGAGACCTATCTAGGTCTGGATTTCAAACACAATTAAAGTCCCCAGTCATTATAATTTTATGAGTGTTCTCATTGGGAATGGATGCAAATACATTTTGCATGATTTCCCTATGATCAACATTGGGTGCCTATGGATTATTATTCTTGTCCTGAATGATCTCCTGTTCGTGTGTATGGACTGTGAAGGAGTGAAACAACATGTGGCTACAGCAGGAACTTAAACGTGTCCAATCTTTGGCATTTCACAATTAATCCACTCCGTTGTTTTATAAGAACAAACAATGTTTATTTTCCACGTTATATATTTCCTCAGTCAAAATGAAACTCAAGACGGACATGGTAAGAAAACTTTGTGTTTCCAAAGCCCTATCAATTCATGCACAAACTTACAATAACCTCCTAGTTCCACCTAGTAACACCCTTTCTTAAAGTAACAATACCCCATTAAAATTGAATACTTATCTAGCTCTATTCTTTATAAATAAACTAATCTTCATCCATTCATCCATCCTCTTCCACTTATCCAAGATCGGGTTGCGGGGGCAGCAGCTTGAGCAGAGATGCCCAGACCTCCCACTCCCCGGCCACTTCTTCTAGCTGTTCCGGAGAAAACCCGAGGCATTCCCAGGCCAGCCGGGAGACATTGTCCCTCCAGCGTAATCTGGGGCCTCCTCCCGGTTAGACGTGCCCGGAACACCTCACCAGGGAGGCGTCCAGGTGGCATCCTGATCAGATGCCCGAGCCACCTCATCTGACTCCTCTTGATGCAGAGGACCAGCGGCTCTACTCTGAGCCCCTCCCGGATGACTGAGCTTCTCACCCTATCTTTAAGGGAAAACCCAGACACCCTGCGGAGGAAACTCATTTCAGTCGCTTGTATTCACAATCTCGTTCTTTTGGTCACTACCCATGGCCCATGACCATAGGTGAGGGTAGGAACGTAGATCCACTGGTAAATTGAGAGCTTTGCCTTATGGCTCAGCAAATTTTTCACCACAACAGACCCTCACTTGTGAACAAGACCCCGAGATACTTGAACTCCTCCATTTGGGGCAGGATCTCGCTCCCAACCCTGAGAGGACACTCCACCCTTTTCCGGCTGAGGACCATGGTCTCGGATTTGAAGGTGCTGATTCTCATTCCAGCCGCTTCACACTCAGCTGCAAACCGATCCAGAGAGAGCTGAAGATCACGGCCTGATGAGGCAAACAGGATAACATCATCTGCAAAAAGCAGTGACACAATCCTGAGTCCTCCAAACCGGACACCCGTCAACACCCTGGCTGCACCTAGAAATTCTGTCCATAAAAGTTATGAAAAGAATCAGCGACAACTACAAAAATAAATTTAAAATATTTTCAAATTAACTGAACATAATAACGTTAATACAGAACTTGGCTCATACAGACTGTCTGGTGTCTGTCTGCTATGTAAGGACTGAATTGAATTGTTTGTTGACCTTCGGAGAAGTTGCGCTCCCGATCCCATCATCCTTCATCATCAGGATATACACCGTCTTTGGGCGGTGTGAATCTTAGCTGGGTTTTAGACCACTACAACCCTTTGCTTCCTATGATTAGTATGCTGCCTGTCCACAATGCTCCAGACCTCATGGAGATGATGATAATGATGATGATGATATACTTTATTAATTCCTGAGATGAAATTGTCTTTTCACATGACATTTGGGGGTCATAGCGCAGGGTCAGATGCTGTACTTTGTCAGTCAGTCATTTTCAAACCTGCTTATTCCTGAACAGGGTTGTGGGGGTCTACTGGAGCATACACAGGGATACACACACACACACATACCCCAACCACACACTAGGGCCAGTTTAGGACCACCAATTTATCTAGCCTGCTGTAAAAGAAGCAGACAATAACACAGTTAAAGGGTTGAGGAACCGTCCCCATATACTGTAGATTCAGGAATTGGTCTGGCACCTTTGTTACAGAAAATTGTGAAAACGTAGAAACCAAGACAGTCTTTAGATGGAAAGATAGCGTATTTATGGAGAAGGGGATGGCAAAAAGGATGCCAGGAACTGCAGGGAATCCTGGGAAGGTTGTGATGTCATCATGAAGGGACTAATAAATGATTAAGGAATGAGGAATGCGGCGCGTCCATCCGGGCGAGCAACTGCCAATGCTGTTATGGTGTCAGACGCTTTTGTGGCTCGTCCTTCCTATGAGAGAACAGAGAGATGGGTTAGTACACTCCTCCGTCTTACGGGTTCACGCGGCGCATCGGGTCCTTTGGTTATCGCACGTGTGTGACACTGCATATCTTAGGACGGACTGTGGGAGCAAACCCACACAGACACATGAAAACATGCAAACTCCACACAGGGAGAAAAACCTGGTCTTCTTCACCACTGCGCCAACGTGCCGCCCCATTTTACTTTGCTATATGTTGAAATCAGGGACTTTTTCAGATCTGTTGCTGGACCCTTTTGTTTAGTAGGGAGCCCTAAACGCTGAAGAACTTATCCCCATTTTGCAGACAGCAGACTCAGGCCTTAATGTTTGTCCATTTGACATTAAAATGCCTCGATACACTTATAGCAGGAGTTGACTAGAACTACGAGGCTCATTAACTCCTATGACCATAGAAATGAAGTTGTTTGCTTGACATAAATCAAAAGCTAACAAGCATATCAAGTGAAGAGAGACTTTGGTAAATGGCAATGCTGTCATTTGAAAGGTTATGACACTGAAGGGTCTATTTGGATATTTGAAAGGGCTATAAAGAGCTGAGATCTGTCACTTGGAAGTACAGCCATCACCCATGCTAGTGTGTGATCTCCTGTCAGATATGGCTGCTCTGGCTTAAAGACAAAAGGCAGGAGACAATGTCAGATTTTTTTGTATTATTTGTTTGCTAGAGTCATGCACGTTTAAGTATTTGTTGTCAACAGTCTTGTAGACCTGAGTGTGGCCTAATCTGTGCTGATGTATGATAACATAAAGGTGCCTGCTGCTAGAAAGGGGTGCCATTTTAGTCAGCCTTCATTTCTAGCCAATGTAAATGTGACAGTTTGACTTTAAGTCTGCTGTGAGGCACTACAGCTCTGAATTATTGTGTGTAAAAAGAACACTCCATACTTCAACTCCCCAGGACCTTTTAACTACCCACCCGGAAATACTTCCAGTGCTCCATCTATTGCATCCAGGAAGCACTTCCAGGTTAGGCAGGGCCACACTGGCCACTCAGCAGTTCATTCCCATGAGCACCCCCTGGCGGCCACCACTAAACCTAACAGGACAGCCTAAGGCCGGAGTTATACTTCACGCGACGCGACGCATGCTGCAGCGAACGCTCCTGCTACGCAAGCCTTGTAGTGTTTATACTTGCGCGCGTACTTTTTACGTAAATCTGGAGGAATCCACCAGGTGGCAGTGCGAGATATTATCGCGGTGAGAATATGTTCGGCTTCTCTGTTTTGTGAATTGCCTAAAACACCTATTAAATTCCGATAACACCTTACCGCAATATCTCTGAAAAGGATGTTTATTGATTAAATCCATAAATCCAGGGGTGTATGTGTCCATTCCAGGAAGCATTGGGCACGAGTGAGAAACAGTCCCTTGACGAGGCCTCAGCTCATCGCAAGGTGAATACAAGCACACACATACACTAGCGGCATTTTAGCGGAACCAAATCCCCAAATCTGCATATCTTTGGAAGGAAACCGGAGCACAGTGTGGAATACCAGCAACATAACTCCCTGCGAGACAGCAGTGCTGGCGCCACCGTGACACCCCCATGTGTGTAATTATTAACAGTATTCATTATTTAAAGGAAATTATATGTAAAATGTAACATACACATTTCAATGCATTTCATCATGAAAGTGATATCAAGACTAATCTAAATCTAAAGACAAATCTAAAGATTCTAAATGTGCAGAGAGCTGGAATATCATACATTTAATTTGTTCTGTTAGACGATCTATTGCTGCTTTCCGCTGCTGAAGCAAAATGCCGACATACAGATGCATTCCTGGTGCTTTTATATTCAAGCGTCGCATATTCCCGATCGTAATGACACGATACATTTTAAGTCTCACATACCATCTTTTGTGCCATCTATTTTTTATTGTTTTACTTTACCTGCTGTCAGGTTCAAGAAGCTTGAAGCGATTAAAAACTGGGATGACGTTTGCAACTGTCTGCTTTAATGATAAAGTAAACTACGAGGTTAAAGTGGACATTTCGAGATTAAAGCCGAAATTTTCACTTTAATCACAAAGTACACGTTTTCACCGTGTCCTTTATTTTTTTCTCAGTGGCTCAAATATAACGCTATACATTATGTTGCTGTTGTTAAGTTGCAAAAATTAAAAAAATAAAAAAGACATATATAAATGACACGATACATTTTAAAAGTCTCACATACCATCTTTTGTGTTTTTTTTTTTTTTTGCAACTTCACATCGGCTAAAAATGTATAAGCGCTATTTGAGCCATTCATCAAACAACAAAGCGCGCACATCGATCCCGAAGGATCTCCATAGAGGCTTGCTGTCACATGTAGATAGTAAACAGAGACGTTTTGCTGGTACTGCAACTCACGCACGCGTCGCGTTAATTTCTGAGGACCTGCTCAGAGGACACGTGAAATGAACGCTGGGAACGCGTGGCAGCCATGATGCGGGCGCGTACGTGTTCTGAGCGTGAAGTATAAATGAGCCCTTATGGGTCCACAAATCCTAAGGTGCCCTGTGGGCATCCATGCAGTGGCCTGCCAGAATGGTTTTTGCCACGCAGTATGTGGGGGAACAATCTGCCCATAACAGGCAGTATTCCTCTGTCCTATATTTCTGGCCTTCTAACTGGGAAAGGGAATGGCAGCCACCACCATGCTTCACAAGCCAACACGTCCACCTGTTACTGCTAGCTCACCAGTTGTGGTGTACATGCTGCCATAGCGTCCGTCCATGTCCACCTCCTGGCACAAATGAGGACGAGTGCAGGTCCATTCCTGGCTTCTATACATATGTATCTGTTTAATGAGCGTCTTTAAAAATAGCCAAATCATCTTCTAGGAAAAAATAAAGATTTACCGTAAATGCTCACGTAACCCGAGAAATCGATCATAAAATCAGACCCCAACTTCTACACCTGTTCAAAAATGCTACACTTACTTTTTTTTTTTTTTACATCTTCTTGCCTCCTCCAATCTTGCATCAGTTTCTCAGACACATCGAATTTTGATGCCAATATCTTTCACTACTTCAACAACATTTAATTTAAAACTAGCTTCATATTTTCTTCTGATCAAATGCTCCATCATAGATGAGGGGTGCTCTTACGATAAAGGTGTATGAGGGTGTGAGATACAAAAACACAAAAATCAGTGCAAATGTCGCTTCAGAATAGTTTGGGTATTACCATGTGGTCACGTGGGCACAAGAGAGAGAGAGAGGTTAGGAGCACACGCTGATACAGCACATTGCCACACCATAAAAAACAAAGGCTGTGTGCACTGTGCTTACTCTGTCAGGTGGCCGTTAGCATATCGGGATCTCTTGTATCAATAGCGTGAGGTTTCCGTATTCAACTTATACAACCGACATTAGAAAATACCAGAAATAATACGATAAAATCAAGTTCCGACTTATCCTCGAGAGAACTTGTCTGTGAGTATCTATCTATCTATCTATCTATCTATCTATCTATCTATCTATCTATCTAGTGCCTTTCATATTTATCTATCTATTATATAGTGCCTTTCATATCTATCTATCTATTATATAGTGCCTTTCATATCTACAGTATCTATCTATCTATGCTGGAGGATAAGTGGATTACCACAATGAAGCTTCAAGCTGCAGGAGAAATACTTCAGGCAATTTATAATTATTAAGAAATGGCCTGCATGATATAAGTTAGAGAGATGAAAAGTTATTGCTATTTGTCCTTAATAAAACCCATATTTAAATACAAGGTTGCTGATAAGTAAAAAGTCATAGAGTACCTTGTGTCAAAAGTGACAACCTTGTACCCATACCATCTGATCTATGCAATCAAGACACATGGGCAAACAGAGGCACTGAGCTGAATTGGATGAATATACGAGCTGATATCGTAGTATCAGCTGGACAGACTTTAATGAAAGAAACATACGCATAAGAGCTTTCCTTCCATGTGAAAAGCCAAATTTCCCCCTGGGAAATTCTATCTATCTATCTATCTATCTATCTATCTATCTATCTATCTATCTATCTATCTATCTATCTATCTATCTATCTATCTATCTATCTATCTATCATATAGCGCCTTTCATATCTATCTATCTATCTATCTATCTATCTATCTATCTATCTATCTATCTATTATATAGTGCCTTTCAAATCTATCTATCTATAACTGAATTATCTGACATGAGTAAAATGAGATTTTTGCATTCCTTTTTCCGTGGACATTTTTCAAATCATTTGCCATCGTGGAGCACTGGTCACCATTAGCTTGTATGGTAACATGACAATGTTTGTCTCTATTCTGATTGAAAACGTAAGATTAAACAGTTTCATGGCCATCAGTACAAAGTACATGGAGTAAGTAACATATTAAAAATATCATTTTTCGGTGGAGTGCTCTTTTAAATAGGGCAGCCTCAGGTGAATGGCCAAACATGTGCACACCTGTATAAATATGGGCTCAATGTCAATAAGTGAAAATAAGAAACAATAATCTGATATAATTGAAATACAGTAAACAAGGGAAAATTCATTACAAATTTATTAGCAAAAAAAGGACAAGTAATTATCAGTAATTACATTTCAAAAGAAAGAAATTAACAATAGTTTTAATTATTCTTCTGTCTAATAGGACAGAAGAAGAAAACACTAACTGCAAATGAAATAAAAGCCTTGTCCCAGTGTGATCCTGACACAAGTCTTCGTGTCGTGTCATCTCTAATTCTTATCGCCCGTATTTCGGTGTTTAGAATGAATGAGCTTGTGCTTTTATTGAGACCTTTTAATCAGAGAAACTCACAAGAAAACAACTGAGCAGCCTGAATTTAGGGATCAATCTTTACTCCATCATTTCCTGCTCACAGTCAGCGCTACTGCAGAATCTCGAGTGTGCAGTTTTTAAAATAAAAAAATAAATAAATCTCAAAGAGTCGACGGTCAGCCTGCACTAATTATATATTGGAAAGGAGAGCTCCGAGCTCCGATTTCTGTCATGATGCCACACTAACATGTTCTCTGAGAGTGTTAAGCTGCATTGTAGGCAAATCTTGTTTCATTATTTCCTTCCAAGATGTCCACTTGATTAGTTTCTGTTGTGCCTCTGCAAGTTTCCATCTCAAGTCACTCTGCTTTGTACATCAGGGAGCATATTTTCTGATTGATTTGCAAGAAATCTGCCAGCTCTTAGATTAAAACCACTGAGACATAAGCCAATTTTTTTTTCCTTATTGCACTGCTCTCACATTAGCGTCTATAGTTTTGCCTCAGTAAGATTTCAAACCAATGTATTTCTTTACATTAAGAGGGAAGACATTCCAGTTAAAGTGATCAGTTGAAGACATCAAATGTAATGGAAGAAAATAGTACAGGGTATAGATTAATAAAATAGTTTAAAGAAAAGGTGCTTGGACTAAAGAGAAAATCTCCTCGAATGAAACTGCCAATGTTGAAATAAATGGGTTAATCAGCAAAGCTGAGCGAGCATTTAATAGGGAAAAATAAAATCCTGATCTACTACAGCACTCATGCGTAAAACGGTTAAATGTATTTAACAAACACGTCTTTGGAGTACACTTCACACCTGAATGTACTGTAATCTTGGGTGTGCTAACTTTACTTTGTCAGAAAAAGGCTGTATAGTGTAAGAATACAGAAGAAATTATTTAACATTAGAACAATCTGGACGAGAACAGGCCATTCAGCCTAACAAAGCTAGCCAGTCGTGTCCACTTAATTCTTCTAAAATAACAGTTTTAAAAGCCCTTAAAGTCCTACTGTCTAATACTCGTCTGTGTGTGAAGAAAAAAAAAAAAAAAAACCCTAATGTTTGTGTGAAATTTCCCCCTCACAAGTTTCCAACTGTGTCCCCGTGCTCTTGATGAACTCATTTTAAAGTTACCGTCTCGATCCACTGGACTAATTCCCTTCATAATGTTAAACACTTCAGTCATGTCTCCTCTTAATCTTCTTTAACTTAAACTGTAAAGGCTCAGCTCTTTTCATCTTTCCTCCTAACTCATCCCCCGTAACCCTGAATCAGCCTAGTCGCTCTTCTCTGGACCTTCTCTAGTGCTGCTATGTCTTTTTTGTAGCCTGGAGACCCAAACTGCACCCAGGACTCCAGATGAGGCCTCACCAATGTGTTATAAAGCTTGAGGAGAACCTCCTGTGACTTGTACTCCACACGTCAAGGCGCTATATAACCTGAAATTCTGTTAGCCTTCTTAATGGCTTCTGAACACTGTCGTTAAGTTGACAGTTTAGTGTCCACTACAACTCCTAAATCCTTCTCATAAGGTGGACTCTCGATTGTCAGACATCCCATTGTGTATTCAAACCTCACATTTCTACGTTCTACGTGTAATTCTTTACATTTACTAACATTAAATTTCATCTGGCAGAAATCTGCCCAAGCCTGTATGCTGTCCCAGTGGATTTGAGATTATCTGCCAATCCACCTATCTTGGTATCATCTGCAGACTTACCCAGCTTGTTATTTATATTCCTATACAAATCATTTACAGTGAACCCTCGTTTATCACGGTTAAACCTGTTCCAGACTCTGCCGCGATAAATGAATTTTCTCGAAGTAGGATTCTTTATTTATAAATCAAATATTTTCGCAGTTAGAGTATAGAAAACCTGTTTACGACCTTCTAAATACGTTTTTTAACATTATTAGAGCCCTCTAGACATGAAACAACACCCTTTAGTCACCATTACACTCGTATTACTCAATATATTAGACAAAATAAGAGAAAATAAGACATATTAGATGTTACAAATATCATATTACTAGGCGCACTCGCCTTTTAAAAGCGACGACTTTTATCCTCAATTTTTGTGCGCTCCATGTGTACATCAGGCATGTAAATGTAGAGAATGAGAACATCAAAGTGTCCATTCATAACATCTTTTTTTTTTATCCCCTCAAGTGCCTGTCCAAAGTCGTACAATGTCAGCCCGAATCTGTACCGCTAAAGACGGAGTTTCATGCACTAAATAAGCTATAGATGAGAATAAGCAAGCATCATCTCCCCTGATATTTACTACGCGGTGAGGCATTTGTACTCCATCAACATTAATTATTTCCAGAGACATAATTTGGTCTATTTTTCCAGCGCATCGCGCACAAAAGCAAGGGAACAATGACAGCACCAGAACTCTGCTCACATCGCGTCGCTTCGTACCTCAAGCCGCAAGTAGTAAGTCTGTAATAAGCGGAATACTGCTACGCTTTGCACTCACGGGACGGAAGGACAATCTCGACTGCTTTTATATAGTAGATTATTGTACTGTACATTTAATTGCACACAACCACTAACCTATGAAGGCACGACCTCAGTAGGAGAGTCTTCAGAGGTGGTGCAGTATCTTCAGCAGGTGCGTTGTTGTCTTCAGTGAAGAAGTACTAGGAGTAGGCAGTGGGTGTCTGGGTGCGCGGCTGAAGAACATCTTGATAGGCAGTTGCTGGCACTGTCTTTTCACATGCGTGAGGAGGCTTTTGTAGGGTATTGCCATCTTTAATCATATACAAGAGTTTCACCTTCTTCTGGATAGTAAGCATTTTCCTCCGGCGCTTAGTTTTATTCTCAGAAGGCTTAGAAAAAGCAGCACGTTTAGGAGCCATCGTAGGGCTTAGATAAAAATTCTCAGAAAGCGCATGCGTAGTGACGTAAGCGTATATGAGAAAAAAATTGTGATAGAGTGAAGCCGCGAAAGTCGAAGCGCGATATAGCGAGGGATTACTGTATATGTATTAAAAATATATATATCTTACAATGTTCCTCACACCATCACCCTCTGTTTCCAATTCTGCAACCACCTACACACCACACCCTGAACTCCCACTTCTTTTAGTTTGATGCCCGACCTCTCGTGTGGCTCCTTATCAAATGCTTTCTCAAAGTCCAGATAGATAATGTCATATGCACCTCTCTTATCATGTCACTTGGCTATTTCCTCATAGAACTCCAGCATGTTAGTAAAACACAGCCTCCCTTGTCTGAACCCACACTCTTATCCATACCACCTAAACTTCAGAACAGGGTGCACACCTGAAGCTTAGCAGGTTCGAACCTGGTCAGACAAACCGAGAAGCATGGGTTTCTCCTGGAAGATGTGTTGGTGGAGCCAATAGGGTACCCTAACCCTAACCCTGTTTCAGTAAAATGGTATGAGAAGGTGTGCTCACACAGGGCTAGTCTTCATGTGCAACATAATTATTAAGGAAACAAGCCAAATCAATTGATGGTTTACACAGGTGTGTGGCGGTCTTTTGTAGTATCACAAATTCATATTGTAAGCTTATTGTTACCTCTAGTGGGTAACACTGAGCCCTCAAACTCCAGGCATATTGGCACCAATCCTGGGATTTTGATTCACTGTGTACCTTAGCACAGGTTCCTTTTTGCAGCTCTTTTTTGTTTTCTTTCCATTCCACCCTCACAAGGCTTTTTCACTTCCTCCCGACTCAAACTTCCAAAGTGAGGTAAGATGGCTTCTGTTATGCTGGACCTGAGAGCCCCTCTGGTACCACAGCATTGCATGGTGGAAGTTCCACAAAGTTAGGGAGGTCTTCCTCTGGCAGCACCCAATGACCCCAATAGGGCTGCTCTTCTGAACTAAGAATCCCCTGCAACCAAGTGGGTGTCCAAACTGGGAGCACTGCCACCTATCATGGGGATGAACTGTTCCTAGTATATGGTCTCCCTCGATCCATCTATAATTCTTTCAACACAAATGAACTTGGAACCACCCTGGCCAGCATTCACCCAGGTTCTCGGCCCATTACGGTCTCCTATTGGGTTAAGACATTACTCTCCATTCCAGTTGGGAAGCCTGTTATTACGTGTTATTTTTTTTTTTTTCAAGCAGGATGATTATTTTATTTTAACATTTTTTTTATTTCCCTATGAAGAAAAGATTTTCCAAGAGGACAGAAGTTGTTATTTTTGTTTAACTTAAAAATTAATGTACTCAGAAGGAGAAACCAACAGAAGAGTGCAGATGAATGAACCTGGGTCCTAAAGCTTTCTGCCAGCAAAATTAAACATATACATTAAACATTACCAGCCACATTATTAGGTACACCTTGGTAGTACTCGGTTGGATCCCCTTTTGCCTTCAGAACTGCCATATATATTTTTTTATTATTGATTTTAACTCTTTTAGGGCGGATGTCGACTTTTGTCGACAGGAGGGGTTGAGGACGCATGTCGACTAAAGTCGACATCCAGGGATAGAGGGCGATAATCAGCTGTTAATGAAGACACATCTCACTGTCACGTCACAGGCATTCCCTCTGTGCTTGGAGGAATGCTAGACTCGTTGACTTGGCAACTAATCCTAGCGTGTGCGTGAGTTGCGAAATGTAAACAATGGCAAGATGGCATCGACATGTGACAAGGGAGCGAAGTGAGTGCAGAAAAGAAAACACTCGGCAGACAATGTTTTGCGCATTATCGCCGAGTCAGACTCTGATTTTTCAGAATTGGATTTTATTGACAGTGATCAGGAGATCAAGCAAGAGAGTAAGAAGCCGGCATCAGCTGATCAAACACCAGCCGATGCCGCGCCAGCGGATCTGCTACCAGTTGAGTGCCTTCGCGCAGCCGATGCATCTACGGCAAGGTTCGCGTGGGATAAATACACAGACATTGATCCGTTGAGAGCCGATCTGGCTGCTGGACTTCACAAGACGGCATGGCTTGCTGTTGGACACGACAGATCACCAGCTGCTGTACTTCAGGCTGCTCTCTCCTGATGCTGCTTTTCAGCTACCGTCAGACGAGACAAACAGGTAGGCAGAGAAATTTTTTGAATCGCGGGCTGCGTTTGCATCGTATTCTCGTTTTTCAAAGAGTAAACCCACAACAAAAGACGAGATGAAGCGTGCTGTGGTATTACAAATAGAGATGGGACAGAACTGGTGATATAACTTCAGGGAGCATTGGTCCAAACGTGCTTTGTCCACTGGTGGCTTTGGACAGGTTATGCAGCATGGTGATAGGTACGTGCTGCTGCAAAGTTTTATTCACTTCTGACATCCTTTGGAAGCAATTCACGCCATACTTACAAACATTTTTAAACAAGAACACGGTCATCCAACCGCTTAGTTACATTAGTAATGCATATCTAAAAGTCGCAGTTAATCATCTCTTCTTTATTAAATCTAATCAAGCAAAATATAGAATGGAACATATGCAATGTCTCATTGATCACATTCAAAATTCAAATATCAATAGTTCAGACAAATTCAAAATATGTAAAGCAGTAATATTACCATCATCATATCAAGGTAGTCCAAGAGCATTGCAACAGTTACAGTGGTGTGAAAAACTATTTGCCCCCTTCCTGATTTCTTATTCTTTTGCATGTTTGTCACACAAAATATTTCTGATCATCAAACACATTTAACCATTAGTCAAATATAACACAACTAAACACAAAATGAAGTTTTTAAATGACGGTTTTTATTATTTAGGGAGAAAAAAAATCCAAACCTACATGGCCCTGTGTGAAAAGTAATTGCCCCCTGAACCTAATAACTGGTTGGGCCACCCTTAGCAGCAATAACTGCAATCAAGCGTTTGTGATAACTTGCAATGAGTCTTTTACTGCGCTCTGGAGGAATTTTGGCCCACTCATCTTTGCAGAATTGTTGTAATTCAGCTTTATTTGAGGGTTTTCTAACATGAACCGCCTTTTTAAGGTCATGCCATAGCATCTCAATTGGATTCAGGTTAGGACTTTGACTAGGCCACTCCAAAGTCTTCATTTTATTTTTCTTCAGCCATTCAGAGGTGGATTTGCTGGTGTGTTTTGGGTCATTGTCCTGTTGCAGCACCCAAGATCGCTTCAGCTTGAGTTGACGAACAGATGGCCGGACATTCTCCTTCAGGATTTTTTGGGAGACAGTAGAATTCATGGTTCCATCTATCACAGCAAGCCTTCCAGGTCCTGAAGCAGCAAAACAACCCCAGACCATCACATTACCAGCCCACCATATTTAACTGTTGGTATGATGTTCTTTTTCTGAAATGCTGTGTTCCTTTTACGCCAGATGTAACAGGACATTTGCCTTCCAAAAAGTTCAACTTTTGTCTCATCAGTCCACAAGGTATTTTCCCAAAAGTCTTGGCAATCATTGAGATGTTTCTTAGCAAAACTGAGACGAGCCCTAATGTTCTTTTTGCTTAACAGTGGTTTGCATCTTGGAAATCTGACATGCAGGCCATTTTTGCCCAGTCTCTTTCTTATGGCGGAGTCGTGAACACTGACCTTAATTGAGGCAAGTGAGGCCTGCAGTTCTTTAGACGTTGTCCTGGGGTCTTTTGTGACCTCTCAGATGAGTCGTCTCTGCGCTCTTGGGGTAATTTTGGTCGGCCGGCCACTCCTGGGAAGGTTCACCACTGTTCCATGTTTTTGCCATTTGTGGATAATGGCTCTCACTGTGGTTCGCTGGAGTCCCAAAGCTTTAGAAATGGCTTTATAACCTTTACCAGACTGATAGATCTCAATTACTTCTGTTCTCATTTGCTCCTGAATTTCTTTGGATCTTGGCATGATGTCTAGCTTTTGAGGTGCTTTTGGTCTACTTCTCTGTGTCAGGCAGCTCCTATTTAAGTGATTTCTTGATTGAAACAGGTGTGGCAGTAATCAGGCCTGGGGGTGGCTACGGAAATTGAACTCCGGTGTGATACACCACAGTTAGGTTATTTTTTAACAAGGGGCAATTACTTTTTCACACAGGGCCATGTATCTTTGGATTTTTTTTCTCCCTAAATAATAAAAACCATCATTTAAAACTGCATTTTGTGTTTACTTGCGTTATATTTGACTAATGGTTAAATGTGTTTGATGATCAGAAACATTTTGTGTGACAAACATGCAAAAGAATAAGAAATCAGGAAGGGGGCAAATAGTTTTTCACACCACTGTATATCATGATGCAAAGGCAATATCCCAAACTATCGGTCGGCCAGATTTATTTATTACAATGACGTGCAATCCACAATGACCAGAAATCCGCAGATTCTTAAGAACAATGCCACCAGCTAGATCGACTCAGGATATTCCCACTTTCGGAAGTAGTGTTTTATCAGAAAGTCACCATCTTCTGCAATTGGATACTGAACTTCTTTTTTTTTAATTTTATTAATTTTATTGTAATCATTCCATACAAATAGATCAATTTTTACAAAAAAAAAAAAAATAGGATAAAAACAAATTAACCCCCACCCCCCAAGAAAGAGAGCATGGCCAACGGAGTAAAACTTAAAGCTTGTAAACATATCTAAATTGATTAGTTCAAAAGGGCAATAGAGATGAAGGAGAAGAAAAAGAAATGCAGAAAGAATTGCTTCTCTCGGTGCTTTAAGAGCTTATTCTAAAATATTTTTTATTAGATCCTGCCAGGTTTTGAAAAAATTTTGTACCGATCCTCTAACTGAGAATTTGATTTTTTCCAATTTCAGATATTATAAAACATCAGTTATTCACTGACTTAAAAGAGGACAGTTAGGATTTTTCCAGTTTAGCAAAATAAGTCTGCGTGCCAAAAGTGTAGTGAATGCAATCACAGTTTGTTTGTCCTTCTCCACTTTAAGCCCATCCGGAAGAACAGCAAACACAGCTGTTAATGTGTTAGGAGGGATTGTGACACCGAGGCTGTCTGAAAGGCACTTAAAAGTTTTGGTCCGAAATTATGTTAATTTGGTGCAGGCCCACAACATGTGACCTGGTGAGGCTGGGACTTGATTGCAGCGTTCGCAGGTTGGATCTTGACCTGGGAACATTTTGGACAATTTTAAGCGAGACAGATGTGCTCGATATATAATTTTAAGTTGAATAATTGTATGCTTTGCGCATATGGAGCTCATGTGGATTCTCTGCATTGCTATTTTCCACTCCTTTTCTGATATATTGATTAAGAGATCTTTTTTTCCCGTTGTCCTCTTGGATCTTTGAAAGGGAGGGACTGTAAAATAATTTTATATATTACAGAGATGGTGTCTAAGTCTTTGAAATTGAGCAATATTGTTTCCACCATGGAAGAAGGTGCAAGATGAGGAAAATCGGGCAGGTTCTGTTTAACAGTTCCTAATTTGAAGATAGTGAAATAAATGTGTTACTGGAAAGTTAAATTTGGATTGTAATTGTTCATAGGATGCAGAGATGTTGTCTATATAAAGATCTCTAAGCAATTTAATCCCAAATGTTTTCCAGATATTAAAAACTGCATATGTTTGCGAGGGTTGAAAGAGGTGGTTCTCTTGCAGAGGTGCAACAGATAAGAGCTTCTTCGTCTTAAAATGCTTTCTACATTGGTTCCATATTCTGAGTGAGTGAAGCACAATTGGGTTATTAGTATTACGGTCCCTTGCCGGCTCCAGGGGGGCGAGGGGGCGTCCGTCCTGGTTATGTTGGGGGCCTCGGGTACAGGGCTTGGAAGCCCAGCCCTGTAGGGACCCATGGCCATCGCCAGGCGGCGCCCCAATGCCTGCATATCCCTGGAGCCCAGCACTTCCGCCACACCAGAAAGTGCTGGGGGGAAGACGACAGGGGACACCTGGACGGCTTCCGTGTGCGCAGCCGGCACTTCCGCCACACTGGGGTGTGGCTATGACTGATTGCCAGGAAGCAGCTGGAGCACATCTGGGTTCCCATCTAACCGCAGGGCTGTGTGCTTAGTCCACTGCTGTTCACCCTGCTGACTCACGACTGCACAGCCATGCACAACATCAACCACATCAACCTATTTATTTGTAAAGTGATTTTGATAAATGTTTATGCACCTAATGTAGATGATAAGGAATTCATGCAAAATGTATTTGCATCCATTCCCTATCTTAACACTCATAAATTATAATAGCTGGTGACTTTAATTGTGTCTTAAACCCACTCTTAGATAGGTCTCCTGTCACATGGGGGACGACATGAACACTGCAAAGATAATTACACAGTTTTTAACTGATCACAACGTATCAGATGCCTGGATGTTTTTAAACCCAAACTCAAGAACATATTCTTTCTACTCACCAGTACATCATTCCTACTCATGAACTGATTATTTCTTTATAGATAATAATTTCTTGCCTATGATTAAATCTTGCAAGTATGACGCCATTGTTATTTCCAACCATGCACCTCTGATCTTGGAGCTAAAGTCATTATGCCCCACACACTCACCTCGCAGATGGCGTCTTAACCCACATTTCTATTAGCAGACGAGAACTGTACAGAATTTATATCCAAACAAATCAGCTTCTTCCTAGAAACAAATAGATCCTCAGAGGTCTCTGCAGGAATACTCTGGGGAAACTCTTAAGGCCTTCTTAAGAGGCCAGATTATTTCATATCTTTCCCACAGGAATAAATTAGAAACCAAGAAAGTATCAGAGCTAAGAAGTGAAATTACTAAAATAGATGAAGAACATGTCAGACATCCAAGCGAGTCTCTACATTGGAAAAGGCAGGCTCTGCATTCAGAACTCAACTTCTTGACAACCAAAGAAACTGTACAACTAATTTATAAATCAAGACATCATTACTATGAACACGGAGATAAAGGTAATAAGCTTTTAGCTCAACAAATCCATAAGCAAGAAGTTCGCAATGCAATCCCAGTAATCACCAGCACGAACGGAGATGACATCATTGACCATAAAAACATAATGCACACATTTAGAGACTACTATAAATCCTTATATTCTACTGAGTTTAAAGAAGACAACACACAATCTAATGTATTTCTGGATGCATTACAGATACCACAAATAGATACTTTTAGTGCAAAGGAACTCGATAAACCTTTAGAGCTATCAGAATTACTAGATGCTATAAAGTCACTTCAAGGTGGGAAAGCAGCAGGACCTAATGGCTACCCTGTAGAATTTTATAAGAAATTCTCCACTCAGCTACTTCCCCTCTTATTAGCAACATTTACAGAAGCTAGAGACATTCAAATTCTACCTCAAACTTTTCGCCAAGCATTAATCACTGTCTTTCCTAAACAAAATAAGGACTTATTACAATGTGCATCATACAGACCAATTTCACTTTTGAATAATGATGTTAAAATACTCTCTAAAATCATAGCTAGAAGGATGGAGAAAGTACTCCCTTCGGTAATATCACAAGATCAAACTGGATTTATCAAGGGTCGACATTTATCTTCCAATCTTTGACGTCTGCTTAATGTAATATACTCACCAGTAAACTCAAACACCCCAGAAATATTATTATCATTAGATGCAAAAAAAGCATTTGACATGATTGAATGGAAATACCTTTTCACTACACTAGAGAAATTTGGGTTTGGCCCAAACATTTGTGCATGGATCAAACTACTGTATACCAATCCAGAAGCTTCAGTTTGTATTAACAACATTTGTTCAGATTACTTTAAACTAGAACATGGTACCAGACAAGGATGCCCCTTGTCACCACTTCTATTTGCAATCGCCATTGAACCACTGGCGGTTCACTGTCTAAATGTTTATCAGATGAAGGGGATTATCAGAGAGGGACTGGAACAGAAAATTTCTCTCTATGCAGATGATATGGTACTGTATAAATCAGACCCACACAATTCTGTGCCTGCAGTCTTAACAGCACTTACAGAATTTCAAAAGATCTCTGGTCTCAGAATTAATCTGAATAAAAGTGTACTCTTTCCAGTGAATTCTCAAACATATAATATTAGATTGAACGTCGTATCTTTTATCATTGCAGATCAGTTTAAAAACCTCGGGGTTAACATTACAAGTAAACACAAAGCTCTTTATCAACAAAATTTTGCCTTCTGTATGGATAAAATTAAGCAAGACTTACATAGATGGTCAACCCTTCCTCTTACTCTAGCTGGGAGAATTAACGTTAAGATGAGTATTCTTCCTAAGCTTCTTTTTTTTATTTCAAAACATTCCAATATACATTAATAAATCATGTTTTAAGCAATTAGATTTAACTACAACCTCATTTATTTGGAACTCAAAACATCCACGTATCCAAAGAGCGACCCTACAAAGACCTAAGGCAGAATGTGGCATGGCTCTATTTAACTTTCAGTTTTATTACTGGGCAGCAAACATACAAGCTATAAAAACCTGGACACAAGTAGATGAACATACACAGGCCTGGTCCGCAAGTAAAATCCTGCAGTACTTCTCTATATTTCCTGCTCTGTGCCCCAACAAATGTAAGTTATCGCCAATATACTGTGAACTGGGACTCAGACACAGGCAGACGGACAACATAGTTTTTAGATAAGACTTCCTCCACAGGGGGAACGGCAACTAACACCGCAAAGATATTTACAAAGTTTATAACTGATCACAATGTATCAGATCCCTGGAGGGTTTTAAACCCAAATTCAAGAACATATTCTTTCTACTCACCAGTACATCATTGCTACTCAAGGATTGATTACTTCTTTATAGATAATAACTTCTTGCCTAAGATTAAATCTTGTAAATACGATGCTATTGTTATTTCAGACCATGCTCCGATGATCTTGGAGCTGAAATTACTAAGCCCCATACACTCACCCCGCAGATGGCGCCTCAATCCGCTTCTATTAGCTGATGAGAATTGTACTGAATTTATATCCAAACAAATTAAATTCTTTCTAGAGACAAATACATCCCCTGAGATCTCTGCAGGAATACTCTGGGAAACTCTTAAGGCCTTCTTAAGAGGACAGATTATCTCATATCTTTCCCACAGAAATAAATCCGAAGCGAAGAAAGTAGCAGAGATAAAAGCGAAATTACTAAAATAGATGAAGAACATGCCAGACTACCAAGCGAGACTCTACATAAGAGGAGGCAGGCTCTACATTCAGAATTAAACCTCTTGACAACTAAAGAAACTGAACAACTAATTTACAAATCCAGACATCATTATTATGAACATGGAGAGAAGCTAATAAGCTTTTAGCAACAAATTCACAAGCAAGATATGCAACGCAATCTCGTAATCACTAACACGAACGGAGATAAAATCATCGAACACAAAAATATAATGTACACTTTTAGAGACTACTATAAATCCCTATATACTACTGAGTTTAAAGAAGACAATATACAATCTAATGCATTTCTGGATACATTACAGATACCACAAATTGACGCTTTTAGTGTGGAGGAACTTGATAAACCTCTGTCATTATCAGAATTACTGGATGCTATAAAGTCACTCCAAGGTGGAAAAGCAGCAGGCCCTGACGGCTACCCTGCAGAGTTTTACAAGAAATTCTCCGCTCAGCTAGCTCCCTCCTATTAGCAACATTTACAGAAGCCAGAGATAACCAATCTCTTCCACAAACCTTTCGCCAAGCACTAATCACTGTCTTTCCAAAACAAAATAAGGACTTATTACAATGTGCATCATACAGACCAATTTCACTTCTGAATAACGACGTTAAAATACTCTCTAAAATCATAGCTAGAAGGATGGAGAAAGTGCTCCCTCAGTAATATCACAAGACCAAACTGGATTTATTAGGGGCCGACACTTATCTTCAAATCTTCGACGCCTGTTTAATGTAATATACTCACCAACTAAATCAAACACCCCAGAAATATTATTATCATTGGATGCAGAAAAAGCATTCGACATGATTGAATGGAAATACCTTTTACTATTTTGGAGAAGTTTGGGTTTGGCCCGAACATTTGTGCATGGATTAAATTACTGTATACTAACCCAGAAGCTTCAGTTTGCATCAATAACATTTGCTCAGACTACTTTAAACTAGAGCGTGGCACAAGACAAGGATGCCCTTTGTCACCACTGCTGTTTGCAATTGCCATTGAACCACTGGCAATACATTGTCGAAATACTGATCAGATAAAGGGGATTAGCAGAGAAGGACTGGAACAGAAAATCTCATTATATGCAGATGACATGGTACTGTATATATCGGACCCAGAAAATTCTGTGCCTGCAGTCTTAGCAGCACTCACAGAATTTCAAAAGCTCTCTGGTCTCAGAATTAATCTGAATAAAAGTGTACTCTTTCCGTGAATTCTCAAGCATATAATATTAGATTAGACACCCTACCTTTTATCATTGCAGAACAGTTTAAATACCTCGGGGTAAACATCACAAGTAAACATAAAGCTCTTTATCAACAAAATTTCGTCGTCTGCATGGAAAAAATTAAACAAGACTTGCATAGATGGTCAACCCTTCATCTCACACTAGCTGTAAGAATTAACACTGTTAAGATGAATATTCTTCCTAAGCTCCTTTTTATTTCAAAACATACCAATATACATTAATAAATCATTCTTTAAGCAATTAGATTCAACAATAACCTCATTTATTTGGAATTCTAAACATCCACGCATCAAAAGAGCGACCCTACAAAGACAAAAGGCAGAAGGCGGCATGGCTCTACCTAACTTCCAGTTTTATTACTGGGCAGCAAATATACAGTCGATAAGAACCTGGACACAAATAGAAGAACATACACAGGCATGGACCGCAATAGAAGTAAAATCCTGCAGTACTTCTTTGTATTCCTTGCTCTGTGCTCCAATAAACACACGTTATCGGCAATACACTAATAACCCAATTGTGCTCCACTCACTTAGAATCTGGAACCAATGTAGAAAGCATTTTAAGACGGAGAAGCTTCTTTCTGTGGCACCCTGCAAAGAACCACCTCTTTCAACCTCACAAACATATGCAGTTTTAATATCTGGAAAAATTTGGAATTAACTTGCTTAGAGATCTTTATATAGACAACGTCTTTGCATCCTATGAACAATTACATTCCAAATTTAACATTCCAGCTACAAATTTCTTTCACTATCTTCAAATCAGGAACTTTGTTAAACAGAACCTTCCAGATTTTCCTCATCTTGCACCCTCATCCACGCTGGAAAAATATTGCTCAATTTCAAGGAGTTAGACTCCATCTCTACAATATATAAAATCATTTTACAATCCCTTCCTTTCAAAGATCCAAGAGGACACTGGGAAAATGACCTCTCAATTAATATATCAGAAAAGGAGTGGAAAGTAGCAATGCAGAGAATTCACTCGAGCTCCATATGCGCAAAGCATACAATTATACAACTCAAAATTATATATCGAGCACATCTGTCTCACTAAAACTCTCAAAATGTTTCCAGGGCATGATCCAACCTGCGAACGTTGCAACCAAGCCCCAGCCTCACTAGGTCACATGTTCTGGGCCTGCACCAAATTAACATTATTCTGGACAAAAATTTTTAATTACCTCTCAGACAGCCTTGGACTCACAATCCCTCCTAACCCATTAACAGCTGTGTTTGGGGTTCTTCCAGAGGGTCTTAAAGTGGAGAAAGACAAACAAATTGTGATTGCATTCACTACACTGTTGGCACGCAGACTTATTCTGATAAACTGGAAGAACCCAAACTCTCCTCTTTTAAGTCAGTGGGAAACTGATGTGTTATATTATTTAAAATTGGAAAAAATCAAATACTCAGTTAGAGGATCTGTACAGACTTTTTTCAAAACATGGCAGGATCTAATCAGTAATATTTTAAAATAAGTTTATAAAGCACAGAGAATTTGTTAATTTAGGTATTTTACAAGCCTTAAATTTTACACCGTTTGGCTTGCTCTCTCTCTCAGGGTGGGGATCGATCTGTTCTTAACATAATTTTTTTTTTTGTAAAAACTTGATTGCTATGTATGGATTGTAATAAAATAAATAAAATAAATAAAAAAAAAAATTACATATCTATTGACTATATTTATGTATCTAGATTGCAAATACCATACATTGCATCAATGTTCATATTGCTTACTACACGTCAATATTGCTGCTACTTCTTTGTCTTGTCTTGTTTGTGTTTTAATTTTAAATTTAAAATTGAATTCTATTTTTAATTTATTATTTGCATGTCATGTTGTCACACTGTGGACCCTGAGCTTCGCAATTTCATCTATCTGTATACTTGTATATGGTTGAGATGACAATAAAGTTCACCTTGACTTTGACTTGACTTATTTTTATTGAATGAACTCGAAACGGTGTTCGGTCAAATCAGAGTGTGCATTTACACGATCGAATTTCAAAAGGTTTGCCTCACATGCATTTATTGGTTACTTTACAAAATAAATAATTTACTGCCGATGATGTAGATCGCTTTGTCTGTGCTGAAATTCCAAACAGAGAAACCTATCCTGAATTATGGTACAAAGTCATTAAACACATGTCTCACAGACCTCATTTAAAAGATTTAGTATGTTGGGATTCAAAAGAAAAAAAGTGTTAAAAGAAATTTGCAAAAGCTTTCGTTCAAACAACAGATATGACTAAGCCTGGTTTTCCTGATTATCGCCTAAGAGATAATCTTCATGAATAACACACTTATCACAGAAAGAAAAATGGTAAAATTGTGATGCTCGATAATTCAACCCGTATTTGCTCAAACAATTCAATTGTCATATTAATATCAAGTATTGTGTATCGGTTATGAGTATAAAGTACATTCATAAAGGGCACGATAGAGTACGCGTAACTTTATCGAAAGAACAGTCTCAGAATGAAGTTCAAGCATACTTAGATACTCAGTATGTCAGTGCAATGGAAAGCGGGTGGCATTAAATGGAATTGCCAATGCATGGTCGAAGTCCATCCATCCATTTTCTAACCCGCTGAATCTGAATACAGGGTCACGGGGGTCTGCTGGAGCCAATCCCAGCCAACACAGGGCACAAGGTAGGAACCAATCCCAGGCAGGGTGCCAACCCACCGCAGGACACACACAAACACACCCACACACCAAGCTACACAGCCAATTTAGAATCGCCAATCCACCCAACTCGCATGTCTTTGGATTGTGGGAGGAAACCCACGCAGACACGGGGAGAACATGCAAACTCCACGCAGGGAGGACCCGGGAAGCGAACCCGAGTCTCCTAACTGCGAGGCAGCAGGGCTACCACTGCGCCACCGTGCCGCTCCATGGTCGAAGTCATTCTGTTGAATTATTAACGATTCATTTACCAGGTCAGAATATGATTCAATTTAAAGAGGACAAAGAAGCAGAAGCTTTAGAGGTAGCGAAAAATATTAATCAAAATTATTGGCTTATTTTGAACTTAATACAACAGACATTCTGTCCAGCAGGGGACACTAACACCCTGGTTGAAATAAGTTCTTTTGAAATTGTGGCATCTTAAGTAACCCGAACTATATAGATATAATATTAAAAGGCGACACCCCTCCCATAGTGATACGGCGGTAAGAAATCACATAAGAGAAAATAACAGCTTTCTTTAATGACGGTTTACGTGGCATAACAGACGAGGAAGCCTTAGCAAGACTCTTTTACCGAGTTGTGAGCTCGATGTATACAGTCTGCCATTTTCGGCGTTGTGCTGGACGTTATCTCCCATCCGTCCGTCAGCTTCAAAGGTGTGCCAGGCAATGTTCCAAGGCTTTATACTCTTTCTCCATGTGCAGGGCACCCAATTAGTTAAATCATGCCATTCCAAACAAGGCAAAGAGAGGATTCAATGTCGTGCCACACAGAAATAGTGCAATGCCCATTTCAGTAGTTTTCTAATGCTTTCCTAGCAGTTCTACATGAACTGAGCCACTGTGTGTTTATGTAGCAGCTTTAAAATGGTTGCTGATGATTTGAAAGAAGACAGACACACAAATATCCAGATTCTGCTGTTTATTCTGCAAAAATGTCAGCCAACAATAAGACAAGCAGTAAGGGGCACAGTCAACACACGCAGCGACAGGTGCTCGCTCAGTCTCCTGCAACAGCGTCATCCAGCTTTTTTTTTATATTAACTTTTTCAAAACCATACAATGCATATGAACAATAACAATGAAGGACAAAGTATAATTAACGTTGTAACATACCTATAAGTGGGCTGGCGCCCTGCCCAGGGTTTGTTTCCTGCCTTGTGCCCTATGTTGGCTGGGATTGGCTCCAGTAGACCCCTGTGACCCTGTAGTTAGGATATAATGGGTTGGATAATGGATGGATGGATGGATGGATGGACATACCTGTAAGACAAGCAGTAAGGGGCACAGCCAGCACACGCAGCTACAGGTGCTCTCTCAGTCTCCAGTAGCAAACCAAACGATATGCTAATGAGGCTGGATCTCCATCAAATTAAACACTTTTAAAACCCATTTCTGTCGACCAAAAGTGACAACTGAACCTCAAGATACATCAATAACCACATGACATGATGTTTCTATGCAGTCTGAGACAGAATACACTATTTCAAAACTTGCCAGCTTACACGAGAAACAGAGAGTATTGAGAAGCACCTTACCTGCAACAGCGTCATCGAGCTTTTGCCAGGAGTCTGCTGTTACGCCACATGTGCTTCCTATGGGTGTTTCATTAATTAAAGCCCCCCCTGCTACAACAGGCAAACAGGAGCTATTATACAAAAGATTCACTGATTGCATTCATATTAAACAAAATTCATAATATATAAAACAGGAGCATTTCAGTATTAAAAAAAAAAACATAGTTTTTAGTTTCACTAAAATAAAACAAAATAAACTAACTCAGCCACACTAAATCTGGCCTGTACATGTGAGTGGATTTTTGTACAGAACACAGTGACATATTAAACTTATGTACTTATTACTGACGTAAATGCAAAAGCATATACATATGTGCAAATCCCTCAACATTACACATGGCAGAAACAAAAAGGAATGTGGCATCCAAGAAAAAATAATTGCAAAAGTGTTGCTCGATTAAATTTTGTATCACCAAAAGATATCGAACAGTTTCATTTAAAATTGTCGTTACGTGAATCGAAAGGATCAACGTCATGTAAGGATGTTCTAACTATAGATAGAACTACGTACGGTACTTTTCAAGAAGCAGCAGGAGCAGCCGGGTTATGTAAATCGGACAACTATATGTTTGAAATGATGTCTGATGCTGCTTCTGTAATGATGCCTGACAAATTAAGACTCTTCTTCGTGTACTTAATTATGACGGGTAAACTTACAATGATGAGAAGCATTCAAAGGAACATTATCTGGAAAGGGGAATGAACAAATGGCTCTTTCGATCATCAAAGAAATGTTAAAAGCAGAAGATTTAACGATGCTGCAATCTGGACGTCCAGAAGAAATAGACGAATCAGAGGTGAAGAAAGAGATAACAGCAGACGAAAATTTAACAGTGGAAGACCATAACAAATTATATCAGAAAAGTAAATTCCAAATATTGTTTTTACTGAAGTTTTAAACTAAAAGTGGACATAATGCATATGTAACAATTCCCTTGAAAAAAACAATCTCTTTAAATTGTATTTCCAGAAAAACAAACCTGGGGGTTGGCGAGTGAAATGAGCAGAAGGCGAAGCCCCCTAGTGCTTTTAAAATTAAATCTACAATACAATTACATGTGTAGAGATTGAAAGGGTCTAAATACTTTTTTGAACCATTGAATGTTTCCACGGGTGGCACGGTGGCGCAGTGGGTAGCACTGCTGCCACGTAGTTAGGAGACCAGGGTTCGCTTCCCAGGTCCTCCCTGCATGGAGTTTGCATGTTCTCCCCGTGCCTGCGTGTGTTTCCTCCCACAGTCCAAAGACATGCAGGTTAGGTGCATTGGTGATCCTAAATTGTGCTTGGTGTGTGTGCCCTGCGGTAGGCTGGCGCCCTGCCCGGGGTTTGTTTCCTGCCTTGCGCCCTGTGTTGGCTGGGATTGGCTCCAGCAGACCCCCATGAACCTGTAGTTAGGATATAGCGGGTTGGATAATGGATGGATGGCTGAATGTTTCCACCTGATGTTTTGCCAAGTGTAATGGGGGCTCCCATCCTGGATTCACATCTGTCCTCTTCCTATGTCAATGCCTTTTTGTTTTTTAATAACTCGTTTTACCAATCACAAGGGTCACTCCACCAAAAGTAACAACTGGAGAATCCTCTCGAATACGACAAAGAATATGTGATGGTTTGAGCAGGACCTATAAGTTAAAAGAGGAGAAAAAGAAAAAGTCACAATACTGGCCGACTAAATAAGCTTTTGAAGGGCTCTTTTTTTTATAGCGAGGATACAGAAAATCTTCTTTATGAGGTTTCGGAGTAATCTTGTGAATGCTATTTTCAGGTCATTTTTGCCACTCGTCTCTCACATACACAGGCTCTGGAAAGTTGACGTTATCTATCTTGCCTTTTCAGGGTCATTAACTGCTGCAAAAAAGAATGACAATGGGAAGAATATATTTTCGGTTTTATCTGCTTCCCATGGCTGTCACCTCTCTCCCACCACTCTGCCTCCCGCTCGCTCTCATTTAGGGACAGAACTTAATAAGCTGATCCCCATATGAGGAAGAAAAAGTGAGAAGCATTCTCAAGCACACAGTTTCACACAAATAATAAAGCCATTTATAAAAGTAATTATAATATAATAATATAATCAAATGCAACGTCCAAGCTGAAGTGGCCACCACAGCCGCTTGCTACAACAAGAAAAAATGCGTGAGTGGTCTCCCCTGAACTTTCTCATATTCTCAGATATGGAGATGGATATTTGAGGAGTAAACTTCAAGTCGATGGTTATGTTTTTATATTATGTACATTAAAGAGCCATCAACAACAAATCAAATCAAAAGGCTAAAGTATCAGATATAAGCCCTCTTATTGCTGATATCATTAATCACTTTCTCCAGAGCAGCTTATTCCCACTGACCTTGAAAACCGCAAAAATTTGACCTCATTTTAAAAAATCCTCTTTGGATCCTGAAGTGATAGCAAACTATCGTCCGATCTCCAACCTTCCATTTTTGTCTAAGGTTTTGGAAAAGGTTGTTTAGGTCCAGTTTCAGGATCAGCTCAAAAACTTCAATCTGTTTGAAAAGTTTCAATCTGGTTTCTGAACTTCTCACAGTACAGAGACAGCCCTGGTCAGAGTCATCAATGACCTCCTGATGGCTGCTGACCAGGGCTCTTCATCACTCCTTATTCTCCTGGAACTCACAGCTGCATTTGATACGGTAGATCATAATGTTCTCCTTCATCGTCTTCACTATATAATTGGACTTTCTGGCATTGCTTTGGAGTGGTTCGAGTCCTATCTTACAGAGAGGGCTGAGTATGTGGCCTTGAGGAATGCTAAATCTCGTACCCACACTGTCACCTGTGGGGTCCCACAAGGATCAGTCCTTGGGCCAACCCTTTTTAATATCTATATGCTACCCCTGGGTCACATCATCCGCAAGCATGCAGTTTCATTCCATGGCTATGCCGATGATACGCAGTTCTATGTGATACTAAATTTGACTTCTTTTACACCTCCATCAACACTATCCTCCTGCTTGGATGAGATTGAGGCCTGGATGTCCAAGAACTTCCTCAAGCTGAACAGTACTAAAACTGAAGCTCTTTTAATTGGCATCTCCCATCAACTCCGTTCCTGTGTAAATTGTATTTCCTTTTCTGACCACACTATTACCTTCTCCCCTTCAGTTACAAATCTGGGTGTCAAGTTGGACTCCCATCTGTTATTTGATACACATGTCTATCACCTTTGTAAAATTGCATTCTTTCATCTCCGAAACATAGCCAAACTCCGTCCCTGCCTCTCCCTCTTTGATGCTGAAAAGCTGGTTCATGCCTTTGTCTCCTCCAGGCTTGATTATTGTAATGCACTCCTCATCGGGATCCCCAGCAAGAGCCTTCAAAAGCTCCAACAAATTCAAAATAGTGCTACAAGAATCCTGATGAGGGTACGGAAATATGAACACATTTCACCAATCCTTCGGTCACTTCACTGGCTCCCTATTCACCTCCATATTGAATGCAAACTCTATTTGTTTACTCACCAGTGTATCCATGGAAATGCTCCACAATATCTGAAGGAACTCCTTATACAGTGGAACCTCGCGTCATGACCGTAATTCATTCCAAAACTCTGGTCACTACCCGATTTGGTCGTGACCCGAAGTAATTTCCCCCATAGGATTGTATGTAAATACAATTAATCCATTCCGGACCATACAAGCTGTATGTAAATATATATTTTTTAAAGATTTTTAAGCACAAAAATAGTAAATTACACCATAGAATGCACAGTGTAATAGTAAACTAAATGTAAAAACATTGAATAACACTGAGAAAACCTTGAACAGAGAAAACTAACCTTGCAAGAATTCACGCTACAGCCTTACGAACCGCTCACTGTAAACACTTTTTTTTAATGAGTTTTAAGCACAGGAAAAAATTAACATTTGAAAAATCTGTAATTTATACAAAAACTAACCATAAACAACCAAGAAAACTAACCTTGCATGAGTCGAGTTCTGGCATGAAGGAAGTGAGGAGAAACTAGGTGGAGAGGAGATTACAGTTTTGAGGTAAAATATCTCCGAGAACAATGTACTGTACAGGGAGAGACTGACGACGTACATAAATCAGCGGCACGTACGAACCGGAAGGGAAACAAAATAAAGCACAAAGAGTTCCAAACGAATGTATAGGGAGAGACTGAACATGTGTGGAAATCATCGTTGCGTACGAATCGGAAGGGAAACTAGCTTGTTCGTCACCCGAGTGTGTGGTCGTGAACAGATGCAAAAGCTTGGCCAACTTTTTGGTCGTAACCCGATTTGTACGTGTTCAGAGACGTTTGTGACCCGAGTTTCACTGTACTACAATCCACTGCAAGAAACCTCCGTTTTGCAAATGCCTACCACCTTTCGCCCCCCTATGACCGCAATTCATACAATGGGTGACCGAGCTTTTGCAGCCGCTGCTCCACGGCTCTGGAATGGCCTACCAGAGAACCTGAGAACACAGCAGATTGTGGGCTGTTTTAAAAAGACTTTTCTATTTAGGAAAGCATATTAACAAAAATTCTACTAATTATTGTTGTTTTATCTCTGTTTTTATCTTGCTTTGCCTTTGTTTAAACTTTTTATGTACCACTTTGATATTTACTGCTAATGTAAAGTGCCCTATAAATAAAATGCATTATTATTATTATTATTATTATTATTATTATAAATCAAATGAATAATATATTGAACTAGCTGTGTAGGCCCATGCTGTAAAAAAGCCCAAGGTTCTAGAAACTATTGAAATTGTCTGAAAAAAATTGAAATGTAGAGATGTCAGGTAATTGAGAGGAAATACTGTGGGTGTCTCTCTCCTAGAAGGTTTCATTTTGCCTTGCTTGTTTATTAATCAGCTAAGCAAGCACCTCTTTCTTTTAAGGTTTGTTTTTGCCAATGTGCTAGCCTCGCTTCTCTATTAGCCGCTAAGCGACTGACTCTTTCTTCGACAGTTTAGTTTTGCCAACATGCTTGCATCATTTGTGTATTGGCGACTAAGCAACTTTGTCTTTCTTTGGAGGTTTCATTTTGCCAACGTGCTTGCATCATTTGTGCATTGGCGGTGGGAAGAAAAGTAAAAGGGATACCATTTTTCCGATGTGCTCGCCTCACTTTTGTATTAGCGGCTAAGCAAGTGACTCTTTCTTCAGAGGTTTCGTTTTGCCAACGTGATGGCCTTGTTTGTGTACCCTCGGAGGTGGAGCTCTTACCCTGACTCCACCTCTCACTTCTGGGACGGACAGACACACATACTTCCACGTGGAGCCCTCCTTACAGTATGGAGGTCCCCAGAAGACCAGCAGGGCATCATGGACATTTTAGTTTTTATATGCAGCCCTGCTGGATGCCATGGGGGCCACTAGGGGATGCTGCAGGGAGAAACAACGGATATTTTCCCTACGTCCCGGAAGCACACATGGACAAGGGGAATAAAGTGCTTCCGGGGTGAAGAAAAGGACATTTTACCTGACCCGGAAGTGATTGAGAGTCACATGGACTGGGGATTGGGAACACTTCCGGGTCAGGATATATAAAAGGGCTGTGGGAGCTCCCAGACGGTGAGCTGAGCTGGGTGGAAGAGTGGCAACGCGTCTGGGAGTGGAGGATTGATTTATTGTAGTATTTGTGATTGTTTAATGAGTATAGTGGAGGTGAGAGTGTTTTGTGCACTGTGGCATTTGAATAAAGTCAATTTGTGGACTTTTACCTGGTGTCTGGAGTCATGGACAGGGGTTCAAGGGAGCGAGAGAGCCCCCTATCTGTCACAGTGGCATAGTCGGCAGGATTCTCCAGCGTCTATTGCGGAGGACCTGTATAAAAAATTTCTGTGGGCAGAGAACCCTGAAAAGACAACAGCGTCAGGACTCACCACAACAGCGCAGGAACCCACCTTCAACAAGTCCGGTATGGGAAAGAAGAAGGGCAAGCAGAGCGACAATGCCAGCGGGAGAAACTTAGGTGCAATGTCCGACGCCCGGGAGGAGTCACGGAGCTGCCTTACAAGTCCGGAGAAACCTCCAGAAAGCAACGATCACTCTGAGGTACGTGCCAGGAACGTCATCTACAACCCGTTAGTTATAACTCACTTTGTTCCGTGCATGTTCCTCGGAGATGATCATCTGGAGGCTCCGAGGGAAAAAGGAAACTGCCCCAAGGACGACGGCATGCTCCTGTCGAAGCCGGAGCACCTGGGAGACGACTTCTGCATGACAGTAGCCGACGAGGGACACGGCAACAAACCCAGTGTTTGCTGGAAAGGAGGAGGTCCGTGTCCCGCTGTTTGCGCCTTCGAGCCCGAAGTAGAGGACTTGGACTTTCCAAAGGGGAAGGGGGAGGCGAGTGAGGCACCGCTCACCCCACAAAAAGGTAAGGACGTTTGGGAAATGGTTAGTCGGGATGTTATAAAATTAAACAAGACAGACCACAGCCTGCTGAAAGAGGCAACTTGACTCTCTAAGAACTCCAAATCCCAGAAGCCTCTGCGAGTTACTCCAGAGCATGTACCAGAAGCGGACGTGCTCATTGGCTCCCGGCCGGCAGGTAAGACAAACAGGAAAGTGAGTCTTCTGCCAGTTGAAGTAAATAATACTGTCGACTTGCAGGAACTCGAAAGGTTAATCGAGCCCGTAAGCAGTTTCTTGTAGGTCCTGAAGACCATCGAAAAGATTATTGAGGAGTTAGGAAGGTGAGGGCCTACGTGCGGCGAATGTCCTCTTGGAGGAAGACTTCCCTCTCGGGGCAGACCGCAGGGCATCATGGACATTGTAGTTTTTATACACAGCCCTGCTGGATGCCATAGTTATAGAGCTGCAGGGAGGAACAACAGATATTTTTCACGCCCGAAGCACGCCATTCCCTTGTCCATGTGTGCTTCCGGGGCGTAGGGAAAATATCCGTTGTTCCTCCCTGCAGCGTCCCCTAGTGAAGAAAAGGACATTTTACCTGACCTGGAAGTGATTGAGAGTCACATGGACTGGGGATTGGGAACACTTCCGGGTCAGGATATATAAAGGGATTGTGAGAGCTCCCAGACGGCGAGCTGAGCTGGGTGGAAGAGTGGCAACGCGTCTGGGAGTGGAGGATTGATTTATTGTAGTATTTGTGATTGTTTAATGAGTATAGTGGAGGAGAGAGTGTTTTGTGCACTGTGGCATTTGAATAAAGTCAATTTGTGGACTTCTACCTGGTGTCTGGAGTGTCGTGGACTGGGGCTCAAGGAAGCGAGAGCGCCCCCTATCTGTCACTATATATATATATATATCTGATATATCTGATCAGATATATATCTGTAACTATATATATATATAGTTCCCAAAACACAGAACTTGGGAAATAACACATCACTTAATTAGCCCAGGAGTCCAATTAAAAACAAGCTGGTTGGAACAAAACCTCTTTTGAGCCTCCTTCACTACCTCAGCAGTGTGTGTTTCCCAGGTCAAGTCCTCCCTAATGGTGACTCCCAAGAAGCGGAAGTCTGAGACCCTCTCCACACAGTCCCCGTTGATGATGAGTGGCTGGATGTTGTCTGCCTTCTTCCTGAAGTCCACGATGAGCTCCTTGGTCTTGGCTGTATTTAGGAGAAAGTTGTTTTTCCTACACCACTTTGTCAGCCGCTCTACCTCATCCCTGTAGGTGGACTCATCCCCCTAGAGATGAGCCCTACTACCGTGGTATCATCAGCGAATTTAACAATGATGTTACTGTGGTGGGCAGGAATGCAATCGTGGGTATAGAGGGTATACAGCAGGGAGCTCAGCACACAGCCCTGTTGGGAGCCAGTGCTGAGGCTGATGGGTGTGGAAAAGTAGGGGCCCACTCTAAACCTCTGAGTACAATCATTCAAGAAGTCCATGATCCAAAGGCAGGTGGAGTGTGGAAGTCCTATATATGACAGTTTGGTCACCAGTCTGTGGGGTAAGATGGTATTAAAGGCAGAACTGAAGTCTATGAAGAGCAGCCATGCGTAGCTCCCCTGCTGCTCCAGATGGAACAGAACAGCATGGAGAACAGTGGCCACAGCATCCTCTGTAGACCTGTTTGCTCTGTAGGTAAAATGGTGTGGATCAAGCATGGGAGGAATGAATGACATGATGTGGTTCCTGATGAGCTTCTCAAAGCACTTCATAACCACAGTGGTCAGTGCAACTGGCCTGTAGTCATTAAGACTGGTGATGGTCTGTTTCTTGGCCAGTGGCACTATGACAGAGAATTTCAGGCAGGATGGCACAGTGGACTAATATCCTGTTGAAGACCCTAGCCAGTTGGTCTGCACAGTCTTTCAGCATGCGTCCTGAGATTCCATCAGGTCCAGCTGCCTTCCGTGGGTTGACAGCCCGCAGTGTGCGTCTCACCTCGTGCACCATTGAAGATAGGGCTGTTGTTGGTTTCTGGATGTGGTCTGGCTGTCTCTGGTGGATCCACTTCAAACCGGGCAAAGTAGTGGTTCAGTTCCTCAGCCAGCGATAAATCATCTCCTACAGCTCCAGGACTGGTCCTGTAGTTGGTCATATGCTGAACACACATCCACACTTGTCTGCTGTTGTTGCTGTCAAGGTGTTCCTCAATCTTCCTTTTATAGTATGACTTGGCCTCTCAGATGCCCCTCTTTAGGCTGGCATGGGCTGTGCTGTAGAGGACCAGACCTGAAGGCAGTGTTCCTCTCTTACAGAAGGCTCTGGACTTCCCTGGTCATCCAGGGCTTCTGATTGGGGTAGACCCATATACGTTTATCTGGGTCTTCTTCAATAGTGACTGGACATTGAGGCTCTTTGGTGTGGTGAAAGTCAATGACAAGTGTGTTGGTTTTACTGATGTTAAGGTGCAGGCAATTCTCAAAGTTCCTCCCCGACTTATCTCCTTTGTCTCATTCCCCCTTGTCAATACATTCAATAAGTGCAGAATCATCTGAGAACTTCTGCAGGTGACCTGACCTGCTGTTATTACTTTAGTGGTGTACAGAGTGAAGGGAAAAGCAGACAGGCCTGTACATGATGCTACTCAGGTTTTGCTCTCGTCTGTATCAGAGACACAGTCCTTGAGTCTCACAATCTGTGCTCTACCTTACAGACAGTCCATTATCCAGCACATGGTAGACTCATCCACCTGCATATCTCTGAGCTTACCTCTTGACAGAGATGGCTGGATGGCACTAAAGGCACTGAGGACATTTAAAAAAAATTACATCATCCTCATAGTGCTGCCAGCGTTGTCCAGGTGAGAATAAGCAATATTCCAAACACACATTGGTCCCCCCAAGCAGTCGAATTGTCTTACACACTGTCATGGTTCACTGGGCCTTTCTAGAAGAAACAGGCTGAGACTCCAGATACCTCTAAACATCTTCTACCTCTCCTGAGGAACAACAGCTGCGACACCTGACTGTATGGGCCTGCTACACAGCGACATAATGAAAGAGTCCTATGGTAGCCATTACAACAGTTTTAGAAATCGCCCACCCAACACTGTCGAATACATAATGATGAACAAAGATGAATGTTAACAATCTTTATATATAATACGCTACCGTGGCTGTCTGTTTGTCTGTCCAGAATTTTAAATAACCTGTAGCTCGCAAATTGTGTACACATACTACGCGACCTCTACTATCTGCTTTCGGGGTGATGATTGACCTCCAAGGTTATTCCTCTTTTTATTTTATTTTATTGTAGAATCAACTCTCGGCAGCGGCCAGCAGGTCGGCAGTACAGCGCATGCGTATGGGTGCCGTTCTCATCCCTACCACCTTCACCATCACCTCCTCTACCTCTTCACACCTCAAATCATTCTTGAGGCAGATTGAAGACTTAAAACGCCAGCTTAAGTGAATAATTTAAAAAAACGTACTAAGTTATTGCAACAGAAACACTGACTTAATCAGTTTTAATGCGAAAAGATGCCGACGGACGAAGTGAAGAAGCGGGCAGCTAGGGTGGAGAAAAGAAGAAGAGCTGCTCAGGAAACAGCAAGCGTATCAACCTCTGAGCAAACGAATGATAAACGTACAGAGAAAGAGGAGGAAAACTAGGAATGCTCAAGTCAAATCTATTCACTGCTTGTTATTGTGCAGTATGCCGTTACTGGTTATTAATAAAAAAAATACATGTGTCTAACATTTCATGTCAGAATTATTGTGCCCTGCGATGGGTTGGCGCACTGCCCAGGATTTGTCCCTGCCTTGTGCCCTGTGTTGGCTGGGATTGGTTCCAGCAGACCCCCGTGACCATGTAGTTAAGATATAGCGGGTTGGATAATGACTGACAATGGAAAGCTTTTATTTTGGACAGAGTTACACACTAGATAGATAGATAGATAGATAGATAGATAGATAGATAGATAGATATGAAAGGCAATATATAATAGATAGATATGAAAGGCACTATATAATAGATAGATATGAAAGGCACTATATAACAGACAGATAGATAGATAGATATCAATCAATCACTCAACATTTATTTATATAGCACATATTCATACAAAAATATGTAGCTCAAAGTGCTTTACAAAATAAATAGAGAAATAGAAGACACAATAAAAAATAAACATAAGTCAACATTAATTAACATAGAATAAGAGTAAGGTCCGATGGCCAGGGTGGACAGAAAAAACAAAAAAATAAAATCTGTAGGGGTTCCAGACCAAGAGACCGCCCAGTCCCCTCTGGGCAATCTACCTAACATAAGTCAAAAACTCCTCTTTGTATTTAGGGTTTTCATGGAAGGACCTGATGATGATGGTCACATAGACTTCTGGCTTTCAGTCCATCAATGTTGGTGCATCAAGATGCTTTGAGTAGGTGGAGGTGGCGCAGGCCGGAAAAAGAAACAGAAGAGAGAGTAGGGGCCAGTATGGATTTTGGAGCCACTGTGAATAGTTATTATGATGAATTGAACATACAGAGTATCAGGATTAAGTTAAAGTGAAGTTATAAAAAGGCCATGTTAAAGTAATGATAGATAGATAGATAGATAGATAGATAGATAGATAGATAGATAGATAGATAGATAGATAGATAGATAGATAGGAAAGGCACTATATAATAGATAGATAGATAGATAGATAGATAGATAGATAGATAGATAGATAGATAGATAGATAGATTGTGAAATGAACTATATAATAGACAGATAGATATGAAATGCACTATATTTTTAAAAGATTAATAAATAAATATGCATACACACACCAGAAAGACTAATTTAATAAGAAAGAAAACTCTCGGCTCAGGGGGTGTCACACATACCTTGCAGGAACTCGAAGGGAGACCCTCAGATACACATGCGTGACAACAGCTAGTATCCCCTTCAGGAATGGCCTTTGTGTCGTGACTTTTCTTCCTGCAAACTCTGAAATAGAGAAAATGAGGAATTACAGGTAGGGGAAATAGAATTTATGATTAAATAAAAAAATAGAACCTTCTTACTGTTCTGACAGGCTTCTTGTCCCTGGTGCTTTTTTTGCCAGCGCCATGCACTAATGCTTGCTTATTGGGAATTAAACCGCAGGTAGTTGAAGTGATAAGGAGAAAGCCCAGTGGAATTAGTCATACTTAGTATTCAGCACTACTCATAAAGTTGACATTAATCGAACATATGTATAGTCTCTAGGTGTCATTACCACTGGAAAGTTAACCACCGCGGAAAAACATTTTTTTTTTATTTTTAATTCTGCAGTGACTGCAGCTTATGAGAGGAATTCAATACATCAATTTGTTCTCTCTAAGTGACCAGACACAGACGCAAGGCAAAGCATAAGTGCAGAAACACTTCAGTTTAATGACATTATGAAGACTATTCAGCTAAATGATGTCTCCTTCTGTTTCTCTCAACTTTCTGCCTTTCTTCAATAGTAATTCATAATTACAGAATGCAGGTTTAGCACAAAGTCCACTGTAGAGTATTTAACAGCAACCCTCCTTTGTTTTAATTTATAGCACCTGTCAGGCCTGTGTGTTTGAGGGTCACCTTCTAAGGCTCATCTGAGGTAAGCACTACCACTCCGGGACACCAGAGGGCGCAGTCAATAACTCTCGGGTCTGAGAAGGTGCTCACTGATGGCAACTGGCCACGCCCCTTTCAGTCCCTGAGCTATAAAAGCGAGGCATTCACAAAAGGTGGAGTCTCATTCAGGAGATGAACGCACCGCCTAATGGAGCTAGCTCTGATCCTGTGATAAGTCTCCAGAGCCTATCGGACCTATGAGACCAATGGCTAACATCTTAATAGTTGGTAACCCTGTGCCTTAACGGGCCTATCATTTTCAGTTTTTTTTTTTTGTTTTAAGTAAACGGGATGGCACTTCAACCTCGAGTCAGACGCCTTTCACCCCTCGTTTTCTACACGCTTATTAGAAGAGTTGGCAGTTGTAGCCCAATATTTTTCTGTCATTACACAACTCTGTTAAGACGTTATGGTGGAAAGAAGAGCAAAGGCAAACTTTGGAGAACATTCAAACTTCAGCACTCCACCTGAAAGCTTCTGAGGAATGACAAAAATTACAGTTCTGGTTATTCAGAATAGCACTTCTGTACTTTCTCAAAATTAAAAGGCTCATTAAAACATTTGAACATAATATTCTGTTGTACTCTGCTACTAGATAATCTTGTATTTGCTGCCTTTTTTTGGCTTTGCGCCCTCCCTCACTATAACCTCTCATCTATGGTGGAGGAGCGAAAACTTTAGATTCGTCCAAAATTTCGATCTCTGGTTTTCGACGGATCTTGACATTTTAGGGTCTACTGATAACGAAAACATGATGGGTTTGTTTTTGTCTGTCTGTGTGTCACCGTTTCTAGAGTTAAAATGGCTGGAATGAAAAATACTGAACTCGAAACTTAAGCCAGTTATGAGATGACGATATGCTGATTAGTTTTTGAGCCAAGAGAAACAGGCACTCTAGAGCAGGGGTGTCCAGCTCCGGTCCTGGGGGGCCGCAGTGGCTGCAGGTTTTCATTCTAACCGTCTTCTTAATTAGTGAGCCATTTTTTGCTGCGGATTAACTTGTTGTGCCTCATTTTTAATTGACGTGACTTGTAACTCCTTTAGTTGTTTCTTTTTCCTTAATGAGCAGCCAAACAATAATGAGACGCAAAACAAGCCGGCTAACCTGAAAATAAAGAAAGGTGAAGATCTCGGTCATGTTGGTCTGCTCAGGTCACCAAAACAGAAAATCAGCAGTCTGCTGTGGCAGAATGAGAGCAGCGACAAGTCCTGATATTCAATAACGGATTCAATTAACAGCAAGAATTGGCTTCTCATTAAGAAACTGGTTGGAGTGAAATTAGCTGGATTTTGATGTTCCAATTTAGCTGGTTATCTGTTGGCTCGTGTCACATCTCATTTCTGTTTGGCTACCATTTAATGAAGAAACGGGTCAATTCAGAGGACTGAATCCTTAAAAACAGTGCTATTAAAATGAAGGGTAAAGGAGTTAATTAGCAGTGAAAACTGATTAGGAAAAGGGTGAAAATGAAAACCTGCAGCCTCTGCAGCCCACCAGGACCGGAGTTGGACACCCCTGCTATAAAGGAACCATCAAATACCGTAATTCTGCAATTGATTCTGAATTCTTTTCATCAATTGCTATCATAGTGACACATTTTATGATCAAAAAGATCAGCATTAGAGTGGTAAATAATTACTGAAATGTAAGACAATAGTTTGAGTACCTTGGTTCCTAAGTCACAAAGCCTAATGATGCTCACGTCCAAATTGTTTTGCATTATATTAAACAACCCCATTTAGACTGTAGTATTTTACTGATACTGCTTTCTACACGTTTTCGAAACTACTATCCACTGTAAGAACTACAGGACACAATAGGAAGTGTTTGGGCACCCGTAGGCAAACGCCGTTTAATTGAATTTCAAAAAATAAACAAAATGCAATTCAAGAGTTTTAAAATAATGTCTTTGTAGACAGGGATATTGAACTGAATCAAAGATGGAGTTTCCAGTTATGATGGTGTTCAGTAGGAAGAGGCGGGTCCATGGATGCCGGAAGTTATCTCAGTAGTGGAAAAGCTGTCAATCTTCCAGCTAGTGAGTTAGAAAAGGAGAAGGCACCATCACCCAGTGCCAACCCCTGGAGTGGCAGAGTAATGCCATCACCAGAACCCTTAAACTGTCCCCTAGGTGCAAGAGCGTGACATCAACTTAATCAGAGCCAGCCAATCCATTAGTTGACATTGAGGCTGTTGTCATCTGAGTGGTGCCAATTATGAAAGTTATGTGGCATGCACTCTGGACACCGAGGGGGACAGGTTTGAAGAAGTGCAATAATGAAGTATGCGGTATGTGGACAAAGGGGTATCATTTGTGTTTCTTAATGCACTCTGGACACTGAGGGGGATAAACAGGTTTTAAAAGTCTAATGATACAGACTACCCACAATGGACAATGATGGAAGATGCATGTTAACCTTGCCTAGGGCTCCAAATGGGCTTCAAGTGGCATTGACCTTAACTAGAGGATAAGTGTCTGTGTGTGTGCACATCTGTGCATAACTGTGTGTCTGTCTGGTTATTGTGTCTCTGTCATTCCAACAGATGACACATCACAAACATTTGTAGGAAAAAATACATTGCATTTTTCATTCCAACAGATGGTGCATCACAAACATTAACAATGATTTTACAAATCCCATACCAAATGGCATATAACAGAGAAGATGGTGCATCAAATACATTAACACTGCTTTTAAAAGTCCCATATGAAATGGCATATAACAGAGACATACTGTATGCATTGCATTTTTCATTCCCATAGATGGTGCATCACAAATATTAACACGGCTTTTACAAATCCCATACCAAATTGCTTATTACAAAGACTTATGCATTGCATTTTTCATTCCCATAGATGGTGCATCACAAACATAAACACTGCCTTTATGAATTCTGTATGAAATGGCATATAACAGAGACATACTGTATGCATTGCATTTTTCATTCCAACAGATGGTTGCAACACAAACATTAACATTGCTTTTACAAATCTCATACCAACGGCATATAAGAGAGACATATGCATTGCATTTTTCATTCCAACAGACGGTGCATCACAAACATTAACAGTGCCTTTATGAATTCTGTATGAAATGGCATATAACAGAGACATATGCATTGAATTTGTCATTCCAACAATTGACACATTTTAGACCAGATCAGCACGGGATCATCTGGAGCTAATAGCACACAGTAAGTGACCCAACATATTTAGTTTCAAACTAAATGTTATTGATTCAATTTCCTGTTTATTTTCCTATACATTTATTTATGTACGTAATAAATATACTGCTCAAAAGAATTAAAGGAACACATTTTAATCAGAGTATAGCATAAAGTAAATGAAACTTATGGGATATTAATCTGGTCAGTTAAGTAGCAGAGGGGGTTGTTAATCAGTTTCAGCTGCTGTGGTGTTAATGAAATTAACAACAGATGCACTAGAGGGGCAACAATGAGATGACCCCCAAAACAGGAATGGTTTAACAGGTGGAGGCCACTGACATTTTTCCCTCCTCATCTTTTCTGACTGTTTCTTCACTAGTTTTGCATTTGGCTACAGTCAGTGTCACTACTGGTAGCATGAGGCGATACCTGGACCCTACAGAGGTTGCACAGTATTGGTAGTCCAACTTCTCCAGGATGGCACATCAATACGTGTCATTGCCAGAAGGTTTGCTGTGTCTCCCTGCACAGTCTCAAGGGCATGGAGGAGATTCTAGGAGACAAGCAGTTACTCTAGGAGAGCTGGAGAGGGCCATAGAAGGTCCATAACCCATCAGCAGGACCAGTATCTGTTCCTTTGGGCAAGGAGGAACAGGATGAGCACTGCCAGAGCCCTACAAAATGACCTCCAGCAGGCCACTGGTGTAAATGTCTCTGACCAAACAACCAGAAAGACTTTGTGAGGATGACCCAAGGGCCCCATGTCCTCTAATGGGCCCTGAGCTCACTGCCCAGCAGCATGCAGCTCGATTGGCATTCGCCATAGAATACCAGAATTGGCAGATGCACCACTGGTGCCCTGTGCTTTTTACAGATGAGAGCAGGTTCACCCTGAGCACGTGACAGAAGTGAAAGGGTCTGGAGAAGCCATGGAGAACATTATGCTGCCTGTAACATCATTCAGCATGAACAGTCTGGTGGTGGGTTAATGATTGTCTGGGGAGGCATATCCATGGAGGGTCACACAGACCGCTACAGGCTTGACAAAGGCACCTTGGCTGCCATTAGGTATCAGGATGAAATCCTTGGACCCATTGTCAGACCCTATGCTGGTACAGTGGCTCCTGGTGGACGACAATTCCTGGCCTCATGTGGTGAGAGTATGCAGGCAGTTCCTGGAGGATGAAGGAATTGATACCATTGACTGGCCACCACACTTTCCTGACCTAAATCCAATAGAACACCTCTGGGACATTATGTTTTGGTCCATCCAATGCCACCAGGTTGCACCTCAGACTGTCCAGGAGCTCAGTGATGCCCTGGTCCAGATCTGGGAGGAGATCCCCCACAACACCATCTGTCATCTCATTAGAAGCATGCACCGATGTTGTCAGGCATGTATACAAGAACACAGGGGCCATACAAAGTGCTGCGTACAATTTGGAGTTGCTGCAATTAAATTTTGGCAAAATGGACAAGCCTGCCACATAATTTTTTCACTCTGATTTTTGGGGCGTCTTTGAATTCAGGGCTCTGTAGGTTGATCATTTTCATTTCCATCAAACGATGTGGCATCCTTTCGTTCCTAACACATTACCCAGTCTATATCAGTATAGATATCCAGGAGGATTTCTTTTTCCCATTGAGATCTGATGTGTTTTCAAAATGTTCCTTTAATTTTTTTGAGCAGTTTATTATTATTACTGTATGTTAATGAACTTAATTCTGTTTTATTGTACCATATAATTTATTGTATTAACTTGTAAATTCTTCTGTTGAGTGATCTGTTATGGTATCACGAAAGTTTAATTTTCATGGAAGTTCTGGATGGACCCTTCCATACCAAATTTTGACACTTCACTCAGACCTCCTATAGACGAATGCCAAGAAGAATTCAAATTGGTTGTGCTTTGAATGCCTGCGTTAAACAAAAAGGCTACTGGCACTGTAAATAATTATATAATACTTAATTTTTGAATGTTCTGTATATTGAGATCATTCAGCAGATTTCTACCTAAATGCATTTTTAAAATGTTAAATCTATAAACCATGACTGGCAGTAAAAGTGCCAATAGTCTGCTGTTAGCAAAAGCTTTTAATGTGGAGCTGAGCTGGGGCTTTAATGGATTATCTTCATCATCAGACAGTTTGCATTATGACTGACAATATCATTTAATTTTAAAGTTTTATGAAGACAGTGGATTAAGTGATTCCTGAAGCAAATGATCAGATAGAGGTAATTACGTTATTTAAAGTGGGTTATGCAGTTCCACCCATATTTTATGCTGGGTTTCAGCGATATTTCTTCTTCTTGTTAGAAGAAAAGAAAAACTTTCCAGAATTTCTGTGAACATTTATCTTAAAGCAGCTTCCATCCGAACCATTGCATTTGTTTTGATGATCCCATTTTTAACTCGCTTCTCCCCCTGCCAATTCTGTTTATAATTTTCAACCCTTCTATCACGTCTCCTCTTAACCTCCATTTTAAATTTCTTCTATCCTACCCCACTGAGCGAACCCTACAGTCTCAGATACACGCAAGACGCATTTCTACTGTGGCTATGGATACCTGAACTGAACACGGTGTCCTAGAAGGGCAGTAAATTATATACGTTTTATAATGATGGTCTTGCACCCCTCACATTGGGATATACAGAATATAAGATAAAGGGGTGCAGTTTGTGTTTCTGAAGGCACTCCAGACACCAAGGGGGTTAAACCGATTGTCAAAATTTAATAATGCAATGAGGGGCGACATCTGGGTTATACCGTATGTAACGCATAAATAGCAATTGGTGAGTTAGAAAAAGGGGAAGGATGCTCACCAGGACCCTTAAACTGTCCCCTAAGTGCAAGAGTGGGACACCACTTTAATCAGAGCTGGTTAATCCATTAGGCTGACATCATCAGATTGGTGCCAGTTATGAAAGTTAAGTGGCATGCGCTCTGGAGAATGACAGGGACAGAATTGAAGAAGAGTGGTAATGATATATGCCATATGTAGACAAACAGATACCATTTGTGTTTCTGATGGTGCTCCAGACATCAAGGGGGTTAAACAGATTGTCAAAGTCTAATAATACAAACTGGCCACTATGGCCAATGACGGGCAACATCTGGGTTATACCGCATTTAACACTAAGAGATGCCATTTGTGTTTCTGAAGTTGTGTCCGACACCGAGAGAGATAAACAGGTCATTGAAGTCTAGCAATACAGACTGCCCGCTATGGCCAATGAGAGGTGACATCCAGGGTTATCTAGTATGTAACACAAAAAAGCCACCAATCTTTCAGTAGGTGAGTTAGGAAAAGGGAAGTAGTTGTCACCCCATGCTCACCAGGACCCTTAAACCGTCCCCAAGGTGCAAGAATGGGACACCACCTTAATCAGAGCCAGTCAATCCATTAGGTGGCATTAGGCTGCCATTCATCTGAGATGTGCCAATTATGAAAGTTAAGTGGCATGCACTCTGGACAATGTTGAAGAAGAGTGATATTAATATCCGCCATATATAGACAAAGAGATGCCATTAGCATTTCTGAAGTTGCGTCAGAAAAACCGAGTAGTATAAACAGGTCATCAAAGTCTAGTAATACAGACTGCCCGCTATGGCCAATGAGGGGCAACATCCGGGTTATACCGCATTTAACACTAAGAGATGCCATTTGTGTTTCTGAAGTTGTGTCAGACACCGAGAGAGATGAACAGGTCATTGAAGTCTAGTAATACAGACTGTCCGCTATGGCCAATGAGGGGTGAACATCTGACAACGCATTGGGATATACAGTATATAACTCTGACAGCCAGCCCAGTTTTCTATGCTTTAGCATGTTTGGTTGGTAGCGGCACTACAAGAGAGGCCCACCGAATCAACAAGAAGGTAGACTCTGGTAGACCGCTGGTGCTAGTGGTGGAGGAAAGAATGAAGACAAAACTGATGGCCACTGTGAACAATGATGCACATCCTGTCGCTTGTTTTGCCTAATGGGTTACTGGTATAGAAACGAGCCCCACTCTAGCATGTGTGGGATTATTGATCATTGAGTACTACCTAGTTACTGTATGTTGGTGTGTGACTGATTCTTGATATATAGGGTGAGATTTTTGAACTCTGTTGAGACCCTCCCCAACAATGCTTCATGCCTAAATGCGATTGACGTGTCTGTCAAGGGTTACTTGTCCATCACCGAGACAACCGCAGGTTCTCAGTGCCATCGAGGCAACTGCATGCTCACCGCCTCCCTGTGTAACACATCTGTCACCCGATGGTTGATGCAGGGAACATCTACTGACCTGGCCCCATCACGGCTTGTCTGTTGTGTCTGTGTGTATTGAAGTGGTGACTCCTATTTAAATAAATACCCTGACTGGTCCTGTTTTAATTGGAATGAAGTTGGATTTCTTGAAGCCTTTGGACTCAGCATCTTCTCTCGGGTGAAGGGTAATGACTCACACGTCACAATATGCAAACCAAATTCTCCTTACATTATCCTGAAAATGGAAACTGTGGAAAGGTCAAAAGCAGGACCACGTTTAGTAGAGTGAAGATCTGTTAACATAGAGAGCAACTTATCATATCTTGTAAACAGCACAAAGTGACTAGAACTCCTCAGTGTTGCTGCCAGTAAACTGACGACAACTTCCCGTGCTGTCTTCATCAGAAAATGAGGGGTGTGAGGAGACCGGAACTGACAAGTCTTTGAGTGAGAGTTCATCAGTCCTGGAAAAGCCAATGGTTTCCTAAAAAATGAGTTCCTTTAGGGCACTTACAAAACTTATATATATATATATTGTGGTGGACAGCCAGGGTCCATGCCTGGCTGGAACACCCCTTTGGTGTATTTTCAGGGGGAGCAGCCATGAACTTTGCAATACCTCCCCCTGGACACTAGATGGCCACCCCCCAGGGTTGGAGCGGTACCTCAGTTTTCTGCAGGGCTTCATGGGAATTGGAGATGGGTGCAGCCCTGTTGGGTATTGCAGGCGCCGCCAGTTGGTGCTGCTGCTGTGACTTCTGAGCCCGTATGGACAGTGTATTCCCCACACCTGGAAGTTCAACTGGAACTCGGCGGTCAACCACCTGGAGCATTTCCGGGTGGACTTTAAAAGGGGCCAGCAGCCACCACTCAAGGGCCAGAGTTGGGAGGAGGAGGAGGATTACCCTTGCCGGGAGGAGTGGTGGTGCAAAGAGGAAGAGTGTTTGAGCTTTTTGGCGCTTTTCCACTGCATAGTACGGCACGACACGGTTCAGTTCAGCTCACTTTTGGGGGGTTTTCCACTGGGAACAGTACCTGGTACCTGGTCCTTTTTTTAGTACCACCTCAGCCGAGGTTCCAAGCGCGCCGAACCGTTACCAAAACGTGACGTGTAAACTCTGCTGGTCACTGATTGGCCAGAGAAAATCGTCATTACTGCGTCACTGAACTTGCGACACGAGACACAACAGACCCGCTAGATTATTAGCACAGCCAGCGAAGGTTCGGACGCACCATTTTGTTTTAACCAAAAATGGCTGTTTCGTGGTCTATTGAGGAAGTACAGACGTTCCTCTCGTTGGTAGCCGAAGAGCGGATCCAGCAAGAGCTGGATGGGGCGACGCAGAATGAAAAAGTTTTTCAGGAGGTCGGCGCAACTATAACGACATGTGAATAATCCCGCCCACTCTAAAGCGGTACTAAACTGCAGTCGAAACGCAAACCGAGCCGAACTGAGCCGAACCAAGGTGAGCTGTACTGAACCGTGCTGTGCCGTACTATGCAGTGGAAAAGCGCCATTTGTGTACTTGGGACTGTGTTGTGCCTGTGGAGGTGTCACGGGGAAGACGTGCCTCACAGGTGAAGAAAAGTAAAATGGTTCTTGTTTTTATACGTGCTTCCGGTGTGAGTCTGTGTCGGTTCAGGCGCATATATAGCACCTTTTTGTTAATATATATATATATATATATATATATATATATATATTTATATAGTCAGACAGTAAGAATGAAGGCAGAAACAATATAAAGGGTTGGGGCACCCAAAGGCAAACCCCATATAATTTGAAAAAATAAATAAATAAATGCATTGTACCAAATACCATTGAGGATATCTGTTCGGGCAAGAGTCTAAATATCAACTGCCTAAGATGGCAGATCTTCCAGTTTCAGGCACTGGCAGTAGGAGGAGGCGGGTCCTGATGAACAGACACCAGAAGTTTATGCTGTACATACTGTATATTAATGTACATATATATATATATATATATATATATATATATATATATATATACAAATGCATATATAAGAATGTAGCTGAAAGTGCTATACAGGATTTAAAAAAAAATAGTTACATGGAAAGAAAAACAAATGAAAATTAGGAAAAATAATGCATAAAGAGTATAAAAAATAAATAATTTGCACTTACATAAGATAGATACGTAATTAAGAAAAATAGAGTCCTTAAATGTAGAATTATGTTTTGTAGGCTCTAAATGACAGTCTAATGATGAGGTCAGTTGTCCAGGTAGGACAGGAACAAAAAAAAAAAAACACTGTAGTTAAGCTGGAGAATACAGGAAATTCTGCAATAATATATTTTTAAATTAGTTTAATGGCACATTGGTTAACAAAAGTATCAGCTTCTATCAAAACCATGAACATTTCCAACATTAACTTGTGACTCGTTTTGTACACACATATACTGTATACATAAATATATATATATGCACGTCGCTTGCCAACCCCCCCAAATCCCTTCCCCGCGCTATGCGCCAGCCACTTCTCGTCTCTGCCGCTCGTGTTGTGAAGAGAGGGGCTGAACACACCTCAAGGAGACGCGGTTGCTCCTCCGAAGCCCCCTCTTAAACAGTAATACAATGGGAAACAAATAGTTTTGTTTTTTACCTCCACTTTGCTCGATCAGCTGCTGGATTGCTGCTGCTGCCATGCCATGTGATCTGTATCTCGAGCGGTGCTTTGAACATTTAAAAGCCTGTACAGCAGCTGTCCTTTTGTCTTACTGCCTTGTCTCTCTTCTCCCCCAGATATCCTCTGTTCCTGTTGGGGGTCCCGCTACCGAGGCGCGCCCCTATGAAGAGGAAGATTTTCCATTCTTTTAATTGAGAGTCAGAACTGTCCCTTCCAACCACACACAGAGCTCGATTCACTCCTGAAAGAGACTTATGTTTGTTTGAAGTGTCTGAATAGCGGTTCTGTCTCTAACATCTCCTGTGTATCTGTGCAACTCTGTGACCCAAGCGTGACAGAGAATGTGGATTTCACTTTCACCAAACAACAAATCTTTTCATTCTTGTGGATACCTTTTTTGAAAGTGTTTATTTGAAATTTGGACTTCAGTTTTCACATATTATACACTTCACGTCAGCATCTATCTAAGCCCACCGGAAAAATAAATTGTAATACTTCAGACACAGTGGGCACCCCAATATGAATGCCGCCCTTCAAGTAGTAGTGTTGTGTGCTTGATTCTCTCTGTGAAAAAATGGGTCACACAACGGATGTGAATGATTGACAAGAAGGCGCTATTGCATTCAGCAATGCCAAAAGACGTAGTGTACAGGAAGTTGCAAACTTTGGGGATTTGGCAAAGCCTACTGCCCATCGGGTCTTCCAGCAGTAGCATACATTGCAGTCAAAAGACAGTGCTCACAGATAGGGACTGTTGCCGTTTGTAATGCATTGTGAAAGCAAACAATTCCTGCAGGTGTCCCAGCTTTTGTTGATTACTTATAAATCCTCTACTTGTGTAAAGGAAGTGTTGGAATAAACTGTGTTACTATTTATACTTTATCTCCAAATTAAACACAGAATTGCTACACCAGTCTTTCAAGGTGTCGATTGTCCACATGCACAGAGCTGCGTGTGATTGGCACAACGAACATTCTGAAGCATCCTCACATCTCGAGTGGCATGCAAAATGCCCAGATTTAGATCTCATAGGAAATCTTTTGGACTATTTGGATCAATGAGTGAAACGTTAGTGATCCATATGATCAGACAGGGGGATCTGGTGCTGGAAGGGTGGATGAAAATTAATGTCACCAACATCCGCAAACTGGTGTCGCCCATGCCAGACAAAATTGCCACTACTCCTTTAGGAGGAGGAGTTACACACTTTTAGATAAGATTTAGCCAGCAGTGACTAATTTCTTTTCTGGTAAATTTATATACAGTATATGGTATATATATATATATTTGCTATCAAAAAAGAGCCATGAAGCATTACAGCTCTGAGTCTACAAAGTAATCATGGGGATTATTGAGGGAAGGCCTATAGTGTTCTTGCCAGGTTAAAAGATTGTGCAGCTTGAAAAAAATTTCCAAAAATCAATACTTGTTTTGTTCATGAATGATCTAAGGAATTTGAGGCGTGTAGGCCAAAATGAGAAGTAAACTTCTGTATATCCCACCAGCACATCAGTGGTAAACATGGCTGGGTGTCACAGATATTACACATAAGAAAAGAATAAAATCAGTTGGCTTCACATTGTGTCCCTTTACTTACACTATAATGACCCAGTAATTACCACTACTGTCATTATTGTGTACTTACTGTATTACCCCAGGGTGCTGCAGTAATTAAAAAACAAACAAACAAGCACAATCAAACCATTATCCCAGTCTTAAGACATGAATACAAATGAAGAACAAGCACCTGCATGGGAGTGTGGTGTTATGGGTCCACAGCTCGCTGAGCAAAGACCGTTCTTTAAATAAATAATCACCGCACTCGCGGCTTAGTGAGGGGGCATTGGGCCATAGCAAGCCACGGGGCGATCTGCGGTGTGGGCATCTCTCACCGAGTGCACAGGTGAGGAACTGCCCACATCCATGATTGCTCCCGTGGTTAATATGCTGCAGCTGCTATGGCCCTTTGCTGTATAAAAGAAGCGCCAGTCGGTTGGGAGGAAGATCAGGAAAAGAACGAGACAAAAAGAAAATCGAAGGAGACGGAGGTTATTGGGAAGCATGTCGGTGCAAGAGAGAGAGAGCCACGAAGAGCGTGAGGGCGAACGAGTGCTCACGGGCAGCTGCGAGGGCCTGGGTGTTAGGCCTACACCCAGGCGTTGGAGTTGGAAGTTGCTCCCGCTGAGCGAACAGGTAGCGGGAGTGACCAGGGAAAGTTTTTAAAGGATTGTTCTATTTATTGGTTTTTTAATCTCCACGTTTGTTTTATGGATTATTTATTTATTTATAAGACTTTGGAATCACTGCACTATTTATTGAACACTTTGATTGTTTTGTTGACTGTTTTAAATAAAAGCACTTGGGCACTTTTTGAACCATCCCCTTGCTCAGTTGTTGCCTCCACTGTCTAGCTCAACTCGGTTATATCTATCGACGGTGTTGGGTTCAAGGGCTCCCGAACATGGATGGGAGCGTGGAGTCGAACTCGCATTGTCACAGGGAGTCCCTTCAATTAATCCAGTCCTAATCTAACATTCCCAAAGATAACTGCAGGTTTAAAACTGGTCCATGAGTGGGCCCGAAGATAGACTGGCACCCCATTCAGGGGGGACTTCCTGCATTGTCCCAGACATGCCATGGCCATGATGATTTCCATTGAGTGTGACTTTCAATTTATGTTAGGTAGGAACCAATATTTCCTCTGTATTATCCCCCAATTTTGATATGCCGAATTATTCCTGTTTTTCCAGTAGTTTAGACCAGACTGATTCTCCATTCTTCAGGCTTATGCAAACATCTGTGAGATTTAGTCTGGCTGGGAACAACAGGTGACTTTATTGTGGGGGCCCATTAATCAAACTGAAGTCTGCACTCTAACACATCGCAAAGACAGTTGTGGCAGTGCGGGTCGGCTCCTCGCTCCCTCTTCAGTAATGGGAGCCTCTTGAACCCGACACCATCGATAACGTCACCGGATAAGCATGACAGATTGTTTTCTTCTAGGGGGTGCTAACTCCCTGGTTGGAATAAGTTCTTGTTAATTTTTTTTAAGTAACCTGAACCTGAATAGATATACTAACAAGGCGATATCCCTCCAATAGTGACACGGCAATAAGAAATTACATAAGAGGAAATAAGTTTGCTTTCTTTAATGATGGTTTACGCAGCATAACAGACGAGGAAGCCATGACAAGCCCATGTATAGAGTCTGCCATTTTCATCACTGCGCTGGAAGGATTTTCAGGATCGGATGATGTTATCTCCCATTTGTCTGTCGGCTTTAAAGGTGTGCCGGGCAATGTGCCAAGGCTTTATACTCTTGCTCCACATGCAGGCCCTTAATTAGGTAGATCATGTCATTCCAAACAAGGCAAAGAGAAGATCCAATGTCATGCTGATTGGATCTGCAATGTCAATGCATTGACCATTTGTCTTTGTCTATCTTGTCCTATGCTTGGCCTAGCAGTTCTAAATGCTGAGCCCCTTTGTACTAAATCTGGCTCAGCTATGCATGTAGAAAGAAAAGAAAAACAGATTTAAAATAATTGGGCAGAGCACATTGACATATTAGGTGAAACTCTTGGATATGATTAAAGATAGCAATACCCTACAAAAGCCTCCTCACACATATGAAAAGACAGCGCCAGCAACTGCCTATCAAGATGTTCTTCAGCCGCGCACCCAGACACCCACTGCCTACTCCTAGTACTCCTTCAGCGGAAGAAGACAAAGATGCACCTGCTGAAGATACTGCACCACCTGAAGACTCTCCTACTGAGGTCGTGCCTTCATAGATTAGTGGTTGTGTGTAAGAACTGTGTGTGGTTGTGTGCAATTAAATGTACAGCACAATAATCTACTATATAAAAGCGTTTGGGATTGTCCTTCCGTCCCGTGAGTGCAAAGCGTAGCAGTATTCCACTTATTACAGACTTACTACTTGCGGCTTGAAGTATGAACCGACGCGATGTGAGCAGAGTTCTGGTGCTGTCATCGTTCCCTTGCTTTTGTGCGCGATGCGCTGGAAAAATAGACAAAATTATGTCTCTGGAAATAATTAATGTTGATGGAGTACAAATGCCTCACCGTGTAGTAAATATCAGGGGAGATGGTGCTTGCTTATTCTCATCTATAGCTTATTTAGTGCATGAAACTCTGTCTTTAGCGGTACAAATTCGGGCTGACATTGTATGACTCAGACAAGCACTTGAGGGGATAAAAAAAAACTTAGGTTTTCGGGAGATGTTATGAATGGGCACTTTAATGTTCTCCTTCCTTACACTTACATGCCTGATGTACACATGGAGCGCACAAAAATTGAGGATAAAAGTCGGTCGCCTTAAAAGGCGAGTGCGTCTAGTAATATGATATTTGTAACGTTTAATATGTCTTATTTTCTCTTATTTTGTCTAATATATTGGGTAATATGAGTGTAATGGTGACTAAAGGGTGTTATTTCATGTCTAGAGGGCTGTAATAATGTTAAAAAAACGTATTTAGAAGGTCGTAAACAGGTTTTCTATACTCTAACTGCGAAAATATTCGATTTATAAATAAAAAATCCTACTTCGCGAAAATTCATTTATCACGGTAGAGTCTGGAACGGATTAACCGTGATAAACGAGGGTTCACTGTACATACATTACATGTGTGTTCCATGTCAACAACGATTTATGTAAATGTAGAATGAGCTGAAATGCGAGGCAAGAAATGTTGAACACGTAACTAAAGCAGAAACTTTTTTCATGTTTTACTAATAATTATCAAAATGTTGACGTGAAGTGCATAATGTGTGAAAACTGAAGTCCAAATGTCAAATAAACACTTTCAAAAAAGGTATAACAAAAACACATCCGCTTTAATTCAAGAATATAACCGAATAAAAAGAAATGATTCAATCTGCATGTTGCTGTCAACAAGTAAAAACCGAAGCTCAAATACCAAGAAGACATGATTCACCAGCATTTGTGTGTCTGCTTATATTCCTTATCTTTTACAGGTAGCAAAAATTTACAGACTCAAAGCAAATTTATGTTTTTATTATATTATAGTAATAATAATAATAGCAGCTCACCACTCAAAATGAAGAAAGCCCGTGTTCAAACTTAGAACCTTTTGCTGACGTGGCAGCAGCTCTTACCTCTACACCAGCCAAGCAGACAGTTGACTTTTTGTCAACTGGTATTTGAGCTTCAGTTTTTACATACTGACAGCAACATGTAAATTGAATAATTCCTTTTTCTTTGGTTATATTATATTTTCTTTTACAAATTGCTTGATGTTTCTGTTTTTTATTGTTCAACATTATGTTTTATGGTTATGTTGCCTTCCTTTTTATATTATTTTGTTGCTGGGCTCATGAATCGACTCATAAATAGAAGTGAACTTAAGATCATCTGAATAGAGGAGCTCTTCTCCACTGCATAGAAACAGATTATCTGAGTACAAAAAAATTGGAATCATAGGGCTACAGAAGAGTTGGTGCTGCAGAGGTGGCAGAGGTCACCATGTGGCTCTGTGGTTTGGTTGCCCTAAGACTTTAAAAATCTCCTGATCCTTAGAAGAGGATTACCATCACATGAGATAGATAGATAGATAGATAGATAGATAGATAGATAGATAGATAGATAGATAGATAGATAGATAGATAGATGTGAAAGGTGCTATATTATAGATAGATAGATAGATAGATAGATAGATAGATAGATAGATAGATAGATAGATAGATAGATAGATAGATAGATGTGAAAGGCACTATATGATAGATAGATAGATAGATAGATAGATAGATAGATAGATAGATAGATGTGAAAGGTGCTATATTATAGATAGATAGATAGATAGATAGATAGATAGATAGATAGATAGATAGATAGATAGATAGATAGATGTGAAAGGTGCTATATTATAGATAGATAGATAGATAGATAGATAGATAGATAGATAGATAGATAGATAGATAGATAGATAGATAGATAGATAGATAGATAGATAGTAAAGGTACTATTTAATAGAGAGATTCAAACCACCTACAGCTGAACACCAGCAAAACCAAGGATCTGGTGGTGGATTTTAGGAGGCCCAGGCCCCTCATGGACCCCATGATCATCAGAGGTGACTGTGCAGAGGGTACAGACCTATATAATTATCTGGGAGTGCAGCTGGATGATAAATTGGACTGGACTGCCAATATTGATGCTCTGTGAAAGAAAGGTCAGAGCTGACTATACTTCCTTAGAAGGCTGGCGTCTTTCAATATCTGTAATAAGATGCTGCAGATGTTCTATCAGACGGTTGTGGCGAGTGCCCTCTTCTACGTGGTGGTGTGCTGGGGAGGCAGCATAAAGAAGAGGGACGCCTCACGCCTGGACAAACTGGTGAGTAAGGCAGGCTCTATTGTAGGCACAGAGCTGGACAGTTTGACATCCGTGGCAGAGCGACGGGCGCTGAGCAGACTTCTGTCAATCATGGAGAATCCACTGCATACACTGAACAGGATTATCTCCAGGCAGAGGAGCAGCTTCAGGTACAGACTGCTGTCACCGTCCTGCTCCACTGACAGACTGAGGAGACCCCACACTATGTAACTCTTCAATTCCACCCGGGGGAGTAAATGTTAACATTATACAAAATTATTGTCTGTTATACCTTCATTGTTACCACTCTTTAATTTAATATTGTTCTTTATCAGTATGCTGCTGCTGGAGTATGGGAATATCCTCTTGGGATTAATAAAGTATCTATCTATCTATCTATCTATCTATCTATCTATCTATCTATCTATCTATCTATCTATCTATCTATCTATCTATCTATCTATCTATCTATATTCGCTCTAATTCGAGGCAGAGACTGAGGGCCGAGGGTAGGGAGCAGCGTGACGTTAGAAGTGGGGAGCTCGGTGGGGCCCTCCTTACTGTCCTGTTTAACTACTGTACTATGTGCGGGTAGCCACAGGGGATGTCTACTCTATATCTACTCTATATATCTACTAAGCCTAATAGTGCAGCAGTAACGTTTTTATGTAACGTTTAATGTCACGCTTTAAATGAGGCTTTTTTTTAAACCTACATATATATGTTTGGTATCATTCTTTTCAGAATTTATCGAACTTTAATAGGAAGTTGTTAGATTTTCAGATTTCTATTCCGTTTTTAAATTATAAACTAAAAAATATCAAGAACTCACGTCTCGCGAGACGGGACTTTGTGCTAAAAGATTTAACCATGCCCGGGGACAGGAAATAAAAGACAAAGAGTAGGACAACTGCTGTGCAGGCTTTTAAACGAAATGCAGATCACACGGCACACCAGCAGCAGCAAGCCAGCAGCTGATCGAGCAAAGAGGAGGTAAAAAAAAGCTATTTGTTTCCCATTCTATCACCGTTTAAGAGGGGATTTCGGAGGAGCGACCGCGTCTCCTTGGGGTGCGTTCAATCCCCCTCTTCACAACACGAGTGACAGAGACGTGAAGTGGCTGGCAAGTGAAGCGAGCAGGAGGGAACCCGCTAGTATATATATGAAATCCAACATCTGTCTGTATGTCTGTCTGCTTTTCACGAGAGTACTTAACGGATTTAGATTGGGTGTTTTTCTATAATTTATTTGAACATTCCAGTTGATTTTGTGATTTCTCTCATCACTCGAAGTATCATAGTTCACTTGTGATACTGATTTATTTGTGCGGGCTGAGGGGAGGGAGAAGCGGGAGTGGCCCTCCTCACTCACATGCCAGCCTCCGTTTGAGTCACTCTACCTCTCACCACGTGTTGGAGTGTACCTTTCCTCCACTTAGCTAGCGATAACTGTTTGTTGTTTATCGTATTTACCATTTTCGCTCATCAGTCTACACTCATCGACTCATAATGACAAAGTGAAAGCCTGTTCCAAAGGGTTTGCTTCTTCATTTTTCCCCATTTCCGTGTGAGGTTGACGTGCCTGATTAACTTTCTCCAAACACCACGGCTCTGAACCTCCTCCCAAGTCAGACCCACTTCCTTCAAAACGTCTTTTGCTTTCTCCATCCACCTCCATTTTGACCTCTCTTGCTTTCTCTTCCCCTGCACTTCTATTCCCATCTCCTCATCACATGTCCATACCAGTTCAACCCACTTTCCTGTACTTTCTCAGATATCTTTCCCACTTTTGTTGTACCTCTGATTGTCTCATTTCTTATTCAGTTCTTCCTTGTGATTCCACACATCCATCTTCACATTCTCCACTTCTTCTCCCGTCATCTTTACTATTCATGTCTCAGCTCGATTAGAACAGGCCATTCAGCCCAACAAAGCTCGCCAGTCCTATCCACTTAATTCTTCTAAAATAACATCAAGTCGAGTGTTGAAAGTCCCCAATGTCCTACTGTCTACCACACTACTTGGTCACTTATTCCACATTTCTATCGTGCTCAATGTGAAGAAAAACGTACTAATGTCTGTGTGAAATTTACCCTTCACTGGTGGTCCTAGGCCACTAAGAGTCACTGCTAGATGGTAAAAACAGAACAATATTGACGGGAACAGGCCATTCAGCCCAACAGAGCTTGACAGTCCTATCCACTTAATTCTACCAAAGAACAGCAAGTCGAGTTTTGAAGGTCCCTAAAGTCCTACTGTCTACCCCATTACTTGGTAACTTATTACTATGGTTCTTTGTGTGAAGAAGAAACAGAAATTTTATCCTTAACAAGTTTCCAACTGTGTCCCCGTGTTCTTGATGAACTCATTTTAAAATAACAGTCTCATTCCACTGGACTAATTCCCTTCATAATGTTAAGCACATCAATCATGTCACCTCTTAATCTCCATTTGCTCAGCTTTTTTAATCTTTCTTCATAACTCATCCCCATAACTCATTCCATCCTGGGTATGATCTTAATCTGCATCCAGCCCTGCAAGCAGGTCCTCCAACTTGCCACAAAAACCTGGAGGTTGGCAATCCAGCCACTGTAAAAAAACCTCACACTCAACTGTGCTGAGGTGTTACCCGTTGCACAGCTGCATTCGGATCTCAATCTAGGTGGTCCATTGTGTGGTGGGTTTGGCAACGCATTGTAATTAACATATCCTCCCTAAAGTCTTACTGTCTACCACACGACTTGGTTGCTTATTCCAAGTGTCTATCGTTCTTTGTGTAAAGAAAAACTTCCTAATGTTTGAGCGAAATTTACCCTTAACAATTTTCCAACTGTGTCCCCGTGTTCCTGATGAACTCATTTTAAAGTCACCATCTCAATCCACTGGACTAATTCCCTTCACAATTTTAAACACTTCGCTCAGGTCTCCTCTTCATCTCCTTTTGTTTAAACTGTAAAGGCTCAGCTCTTTTAATCTTTCCTCATAACTCATCCCCTGTAGCCCTGAATCACCCTAGTCGCTCTTCTCTTGACCTTTCCTAGCTCTGCTATGTCCTTTTTTGTAGCCTGGAGACCAAAACTGCACCCAGTACTCAAGATGAGGCCTCACCAGTGTGTTATAAAGCCTGAGCAGAAGTTCCTTGGACTTGTACTCCACACATCAGGGCGCTATATAACCTGAACTTGTTAATAACTTTTTTAATTGCTTCTAAACATGGCTTGGCCAATTTCAGGGCACTGTAATGTTTGGGTCAAATGGTGTCACAGGAATTTGTGATTCCTCAGGTGGGTTTCATGGTTTAATAAGAAACCTTGGCCTACTTCTACCCTTTAGAGTCTGTAGTTGTCAATTTGTTCAACATGAGGACACAAGATGTGCCAATGAAAGTCAAAGAAGCCATTATGAGGCTGGTAAACAAAAAGAAAACCATTTGAGACTTTGGGAAAACCTTAGGATGGCCGAAATCAACTAACTGGAATATCATGAAGAAGAAAGAAACACACTAGTAAGCTCAATGATCACTTGTTGGCCAAGGAAGACCACCACTGCTGATGACAAAAGAATCCTCACTATGGTAAAGAAAATGCCCCCAAATGCCTGCCCGACAGATGAGAAACAGTCTTCAGGGGGCCGATGGGTGTGTGTCAGAGATGACTATCAGCAGAAGACTTTATGATCATAAATACAGAGGACACACGACAAAGATGGAAGCCACTAGTGAGCCACAAAAACAGGAATGTCCAGATTACAATTGTTGAAAAAGGACTACAAAGAGCCTGCAGAATTCTGGGAAAAGGTGTTGTGGACGAGACGAGACAAAGATGAACCTCATCAGAGTGATGGCAAGAGCAAATGGTGGAGATGACAAGGAACTGCCCAAACTCCAAAGCAGACCACCTCATCTGTTAAACATGGCGGTGCTGGTGGTGTGATGGCTTGGGTATGTATGGCTGCCACACGTCCTGGGCACACTTCTCTTCTTTGAGGATTGAACTGTTGATGGCACAATGAATTCTAAGGTGTGTAGAAACATCTGATCTTCTCAAGTTCAAGTCAATACCTCCAAACTCCCTGGACAGTGCATTATCCTCCAACAAGATAATGATCCAAACATACTACTGAGAAAAAACACAGGATTTTATCAAAGCTAAAAAGTGGAAAATTCTTCAATTCAATCCAACTGATCAGGCCTTCCATATGCTGAAGATTAAACTTAAGTGGACAAGCCCCCCAAACAAGCAGGAGATAAAGATGGCTACCGTGGAGGCTGGACAGAGCAACACCAGGGAAGATCCTTGGCACCTGCTGATGTCTGAGAATCACAGACTTCAAGCAGTCATTGTATGCTGGGATATGTGACAAAGGACTAAATATGACAATGGCTTTAATAGACCTGTCATTGCTGTGTCCCAGAAATTATGGTGTGTTGAAATGAAATAAATATAAATAAAATATAAACATGGAAAGACTGATGTGTGAACTGATTGACCGGTGTGTTGGTTGGTTGTTACTCCATGATGCTGGGAATTGGTATTGAACTTCATGAGTTTAAAAAAATGATGGAATTATAACTGTTAATACTTAAGAATATAAGAAGTTTGATAAAAACAAGGAAGATAACTAAGTTCAACACCCTCTTTTGGTTAGTAAATAACAATAAAGTGCCAGTATGTTCATACCGATGCTTTTTAAAAGTAACCAAGATTTCCATTTCCACTCCATTACTCATTGAACCAAGTCACTAGTTAATCAAAAGATAAAAATTCTAAGAAGAAGGATCAGTACCACTAGGTTCAAATCATTAAAAGAGTCAAATTTAATGTACCTAATGTAAAGAGACTGTTAATTGTAAGGTTCTCCTACACCAAATAAAAAGGAAATCCAGTTCAGAAATGTCTGGCAGCTGCATCAGGGTCCTGTGCTCCAGCAAGACCAGAAGGATCCTGGGTAGAAATTCTTGTACATATTGAAACTGTGAACAATTGTGAATGTGTGAAGTGTGAGGAAAAGATCTCCCGATAAGGCTGTGGTGTGTCAGATCCAATCTGAATTCTCCTCAGTAGAGCGAAGTTGGATCTTGCCCTTTGTGTTGTGTGTGGATGTTTCATGAATCCATTGAGACTACGTGATGCTTTGATTTCTAATACGCTGTAATCGCCAACTGCGGTGGGTTGGCACCCTGCCCAGGATTGGTTCCTGCCTTGTGCCCTGTGTTGGCTGGGATTGGTTCCAGCAGACCCCCGTGACCCTGTCTTCGGATTCAGCGGGTTAGAAAATGGATGGATGGATGGATGTAATCGCCAATGACATTTGAACAAAAAAAATCATCTGAATAGTTAATCAAAATGTACATCTTGCTTTAATGAATCATGTAAAATAAAAGTACTACCTGGTGTCAAAAAGGTGTTTATTTAGTTTTACATATTTGGAAATTTTGTTCATTTTTAGAAAATGATTCTAGTAATTGCCTACATTTAGTTGAACTGTAGTGTTTTTATGTGGGGTGAAGATATTTTTACCCTTTTTTCCTGTAGATTTGTGTATGTTGAACATGCAGTAGATGCTCATTCATTTTCCATCTCCTCTCAGACAGCCATGCACCCTTAGGGAAGCTGATAGAAGAACTAAAAGCTGTTATTTTCTGCTGTCATGAAATGTATATGTGCACCAAAGAACATGACTGTTTTTTTTTTAAAATAATGAGGCTTTAAATTACAAATGATGGGCTTCTGTGTTTGTGTATTCTTCAAAAAGGCCAAAGGGCATTGGAGGCTCGCATATTGGCACCCTAAAGTATTACAGGCAAATGCACTTCATTTTATAGGGAGGGCATCTTATCTAAATTGATTGACATCTCCAAAAACTATAAAACAAGCACACAGCCTACAAATAGATAGATAGATAGATAGATTATAGACTATCTATCTATCTATCTATCTATCTATCTATCTATCTATCTATCTATCTATCTATCTACTGTATTATATAGTGCCTTTCATTTCTATCTATCTATCTATCTATCATATAGTGCCTTTCACATCTATCTATCTATCTATCTATCTATCTATCTATCTGTTACATAGATATAACTTGAAGCTCACAATCTTTCTAGACTTCTAGGCTTTTAAGTCCTTGCCAGGTAGAACTTTTGGGAGATCCCTGAAGATAACCTTCAGACTTGGGGGCTATCGTTTGGAACCCCTGGGGGCTGTTCCATCTAAGAGCTCCCAGTTGTCTCTCTTCTGTCATGAGTCATCATTTCCAAGCAGTAAATCCTGTCACCTGTTTATTAAAAGGGGTCAAATTTTGCTCCATTACTTGCAGCCTCCCATTGTCAAGGTGATGTGCACATTTTCTTGCCATGTGTATTAAGTACAGTGAAGTTATTACTTGTATGTTTCTCTCACACTAATGGCACAATAGTACAATGCCAACATCAGAAAAAAAAAAAAAATACATGCCTAGCTCCGGAATTCCTTTTCCAAGTTAAAGGCTTGGCATCTCCTATTCATGGCAGCCCACTACACATTAATATTAAATGTCTTTGATTCTCCACCAGAGCTCCATCCCTATACTAACACCTCGCTTCCTGTACCTTCTGGCAATACATTTCTTTTACAAATTGCTTGCTGTTTCGGTTTTTACTGTTCAACATTATGTTTTGTGGTTATGATGCCGTCCTTTTAATATTATTTTGTTGCTGGGCTCACAAATGGGCTCATAAACAGAAGTGAACTTAAGATCACCTGAATAGAGGAGCTCTTCTCCATTGCATAGATTACAAAAAAAATGAGATCATAGGGCTTCAGAAGACTGGGTACTGCAGGAGTGGCAGAGGTTACCATGTGGCTCTGTGCTTTGGTTGCCCTAAGACTTTAAAAATCTCCTGATCCTACCATCACATGAGAAAGATAGATAGATAGATAGATAGATAGATAGATAGATAGATAGATAGATAGATAGATAGATAGATAGATAGATAGATGTGAAAGGCACTAAGGCACTATATGATAGATAGATTTTGCTCAGCATCATCATAATGTTTTAATAGTCTTTTGAAAAGTATACAACAAAAATATGTCTGTGCAGTTTAGATGTAGTAATGTCAACGCAGAGATGTTGCTTACTTGGTCCTCATTAGTTTCCAGGCTTTGTCCCAGAAGATTCACCGCAGCAGGTCTCTTGGGGTACCCACCTTCATCTGAGCATCATAGGTGGCTGCACAGGATTTTGATCAGATAGTGGTGCAAAAACTGTGCACATGACAACCAGAAAGGAAAGCAGAGAATAGTAGAGATTAGTAGTAATTGCAGATCCTTGAAGAATATAATAATTCTATGCATGTATAGTATATTCTGTTAGGAGAACAATTAAAATGTAGCTCAGAAATGCTACATTAAAAAAAAAAGTAGGTTTTTAGGAGCCTTTTAAGGTGATCCATGTTTTTAGCCTGGCATAGCTTTATCATTAAAGTTTCCATATTTGTGCTGTATAACTGTTATGCTTGGCTCTTGGAATAATAAGCAGACTATAGCACTACATGATGAACTCATTAACTCATTTTAAAATAACAGTCTCGATCCATTGGACTAATTCCCTTCATTATTTTAAACACTTCAATCAGGTCTCCTCTTAATCCTCTTAATTAAGGTTATGACAGGCACTCCAAAATATAAGAAGGAGCAAGATTATGTAAACCTTCATTCACCAGTAGTAGTAGTATTTTAAAGTCAGTTCTAAATGACATGGGTAACCAATGTAAGGATGCTAGGACTGGTGTGATGTACTCAGATTTTCTTTTTCTAGTTACGATTCTTGCTGCTGCATTCTGCACTAATTGCAACATGTTGACATCTTTTTAGGTAGCTCTGTTAGGAGTGCTTTACTGTTATCTAGTCGACTAAAAAAAAAGTGAGAAATAATTTTTCTGCATCTTGCAGTGTTATAAGAGGCCTAACCTTTTCAGTGTTCCTTAGGTGAAAAAGATGTATGGAGGAATATTTCGGACAAAATTAAATAAATAAATGCGTAAATAAATAAAAGTACTGTGAAATGTGAGCATAAATAAATAAATGTGTCATGAAATGAGAGCATAAATAAATAAATGTGTCACGGAATATGTTTTTTGTTGCTTATTTATTTATTTCATTTTGTTCACAACATTCCTGCAAACCGTCATGAAATACGGCTTGAAATAAAACTGTCACTTTCACTCGTCAAAGTTGAGAGGGTGGGCTCTAACACCCCCTCTAGTTACTAACTGGTGAATCGATAGCACAAGAATTAATTAGAAAAATGCTTACTACTCCCGATGAAATGGATTCTGCCGAAGATATTATGTATTTCAGAGAGAGAATTGAAGATTTATCGGAAGAAATTACAACGTTGGCGGCCCTTTTAGACTCTGATATAGATGAAACTATTTTTGAAATTATCGAAGAACAAGTGGAATGGACTCGACTACACTCCAGTTCAGGTGACACAGTTCCCTGCTCTGGACGTCCATCCTTTGACATTCCAGCTGAGTCAATAGAACACCTTCTGTTATGCGGTTTAAAAGTACGACAGATTGCAGATCTATATGGTGTATCGGAGAAGACGATCACAAGGCGAATGAGCCAGTTTGATATACGGTAAGCTGCAACGGCTGTATTAGTTTAGGTACTTTGACATGGAACGCCCAAAGCAGCTCCAACTAATATTTTGAACTGAGTATTTGACCCTTGTTTTACTAGTATAAAGTCAGGTGCATATTCACAGATACTTTTTCAAACAACTCTACAGCTCTGATCAGAGGCACCTGAACTGGAGTGTAGTAGAGTCCGTTCCACTTGTTCTTCGATAATTTCAAAAATAGTTTCATCTATATCAGAGTCTAAAAGGGCCGCCAACGTTGTAATTTCTTCCGATAAATCTTCAATTCTCTCTCTGAAATACGTAATATCTTCGGCAGATTCCATTTCCACAAGTCAAGTCGGCACTTGATTTTACTGTATAATTTCTGATATTTTGTAATGTTGGTCGTATAAGTCGAATGCGGAAAACTCACGGTATTGCTCACCTGAAAGAGTGACCACGGAGCACACTGCCTTTTGTTTCTATGTGAGGGAGGCAATGCGCTGTATCAGCGTGTGCTCTTAGCCTCTATATCTCTGTCTCTATTATGTGACCACACAGTAATACCCAAACTATTCTGAAGCAACTTTTGCACTGTTTTGTGTTTTTTGTATCTCACACCCTCATATCGTAAGAGCATCCCTTATCTACGATGGAGCGTTCGATCAGAAGAAAATATGAAGTTGATTTTAAATTAAACATCATTTAATGCTGCAACAAAATGTGATGCATCTGAGACACTGATACGTGATTGGAGGAGGCAAGAAGATGTAAAAAAAAAAAAAAATTAAGTGTCACATTTTTGAACGGGCGAATAAGTCGGGGTCTAATTTTATGATCGATTTTTCGGGTTTCAAGACCTGATTTATATGCCAGTATTTATGGTTAATATGTTTTTTTTTAATTTAACTTAAACTTTAATAGTTGACTCATTCATTTACAATTATAAATCCATTTTGGGATAACGGGTGGGTATAACAACATTTTCCATTAAAATATTAGAAAGCAGTTACTTAAATACGATGGGCTGTACCTGGATGTATGAAATTTCTAAGTTTGACCAAGCTGCTGAAAGAAGAATCGAAAATAAGATCTCACATAGAAAACGTGAAATTGTCATTTCGATTTTGATAATAATTCATTTAGTTACAGTGAGGGCGGCATGGTGGTGCAGTAGGTAGTGTTGCTGCCTAGTTATGATACCTGGGTTCGCTTCTCGGGTCGTCCCTGCACGGAGTTTGCATGTTCTCCCCGTGTCTGCTTGGGTTTCCTCCCACAGTCCAAAGACATGCAGGTTAGGTGCATTGGCGATCCTAAATTGTTCCTAGTGTGTGATTGGTGTGTGTGTGCCCTGTGGTAGGCTGGTACCCTGCCTGGGGTTTGTTCCTGCCTTGCGCCCTGTGCTGGCTGGGATTGGATTCAGCAGACCCCCGTGACCCTGTAGTTAGGATATAATGGGTTGGATAATGGATGGTTGGATAGTTACAATAAATTAAGATTACAAATAATTAAGGAAAGGAACAACATTTATAATGAACTGTCTACTCACCAAGAAGATAAAGCTGAATTAAAAACATGAAGTGAAAAAGCCAAGCTGGACAGACATTGACTATTCTTGTGAATATCTGCACTGGTGAACTGGCGAAAGAAATTGGTACTGTGCTGCTGCAACAAAATTGAATATGTCTGAGAAACTGATGCAAGATTGGAGAAGGCAAGGAGCACAAACAAAAATAAATAAATACACATAATTATCGCATTTTTGAACAGACGTATAAGTCGGGGTCTGATTTTATGATCTATTTTTCGGGTTTCAAGACCCGACTTACTGTATACGTGATTATAAATGTTAATTTAAAAAAAAAAATTTAAGGATATTAAATTTGAGAAATAAAAGAACACTTAAATTACCTGCTTATCATAATTCATGGAACACCAAGCCTGCCAGGCCTGATGGAGTGATGCTCCACTCTTTGAACTTGTGGCTCAGCTTCCCCATCTAAAATAGAATAAATCAGGGGTTAGTGAAGGGTGGGCAATCGTCTCTGAAATCAAAATTGGGCAGTGTGCTGCAAAAAAAAAAAAAGAACCATCAATTCACTGATAGTTAAATCTTGCTCTCAATCTTTGGAATTAAAGATGAAATGCAAGACAGTTTCACACCGCTTTGGATTAAAAAATACTTTCCAAAAGGCAGCCAGTTCTTGCAACACTTTATCTCTTAGGACCTACTGGGCTACTTATTAAAGTTTGGCTCCCAACCAAAACAGTAAAATAAGCTTATGCCTGCTCTAATTTCATTTTTCAATTGTTGCAAAATCTCAAGCTTGTCTTTCCAGGACTGTGTTTTGAGGATTGAGTGAATAAAGGCCTCCTAGCAGCCTTCCCAACCTTTCTTCTTTTGTCTTGTTTGCTATAAGCCACTGCAGCTTCCACTTTTGCCATCTGACAAGCAAGATGTTGGCTTATCTCTGTAGTATTTTCTTTTTTTTTTCAGAAACTGCTTTTAAGTTAATTGTTTTTACCCTTCACTAATACAGGTGCTGAACTAAGAATGCAACAGTTGTAATAAGAAATGACACAGGACAGCGTTAAGTGTTGGGGTCTCCCATAGAACCCTGTTTAACACTAGAATTACCAAAGCTTACGAAAAAACTCGTAATCCCGGCCCACCTTAAATCTGTTCGCACCTCTCCATTGGTGTCTTTTGTGCTGTAAATGTGTCGATAAGCTCAGCAGCCTGCTATCCCATCACCTGCCAATGCAGAAATGGCAAAAAGCTCTCCCAGCTCAAGCCTTGTTTATCAGGGAGTCAGGTACCTAGAGTTGTAGAGGGTAAATAATATATCGTTATTTGGAACACATGCATTTCATGTGTGTTCCGTGTCTACAAAGGTCTTATGCAAGTGTAGGATGACATAACATGATGCACCAACTTTGATGGACTGAAAGCCAGAAGTCTACGTGACCATCATCATCAGGGGCCTCATGTATAAACGGTGCGTACGCACAGAAATGTTGCGTAAGAACTTTTCCACGTTCAAATCGCGATGTATAAAATCTACACTTGGCGTAAAGCCACGCACTTTTCCACGGTACCTCATGCCTTGTCGTACGCAAGTTCTCCGCTCGGTTTTGCAAACTGGCGGCACCCAGCGTCAAAGCAGTGTTACTGTTCTTGTGTGGTTACTCATTATTTTCATGACACGGCTTTATAAATACACAGAAACTAACCGCATATTGTTTATTAGTGTAATGCATCTGATTGTAATTAACTTGTAACAATATAATGGTCCAGGGAACAGCCATAGTATTCCAAATGCCATAACTGCTTTAGCGTTGTTACTCTCACTTCTCCTTCTTCTTCTTCTTCTTCTTTCAGCTCCTCCCGTTAGGAGTTGCCACAGCGGATCATCTTTTTCCATACTACTCTCACTGCACCACTCGGAGTATTTATATGACTGTATCTGAGTGTGAATCACAGCAGCAGCTGATCGGAAAGAGAATTATCGGCATACAGCTTTAAGGACACGCTGTCTCAGCCACTGCAAAACGTTTTAAAGCCTTTCCTGTACGGACCTCGCGGTTCAAAACAGTTTAATCCCAAGAACTTTAAATCCAACCAATCCAGTGCTCCTTGTAGAACTGTTTGTACTTATAAGTACAATCACCCCACTGTAAACTTGCACTACAGTTATAATATCGCACAACCTGAGCCACTTTACAAAGCGCGTATTTACATATGATGACGATATCATTTTTAAGGTGAAATGCAGCAAAATATGTTTGTTAAATTATACACATAAAACTTTAACTTCATTTAAATAATCTATATTCTTCACTGGGAGTGTCGTGAAGGATAGAATAATTAAACATGTACTACGAAGACATTTCAATGTTCTTTAAACGTTTTGAAGAATCGGCGCTAAGCTTACAGATGGCTTAACGTCTATTACAGAGCTGATTGTATGGCGATCGGTTACTTGGGGAAAGAAAAGCAAGGACTCTTGGGGCGGCCACGCCAATATATATTGAATATAAAACAGAAAGAGAAAATAACAACACAGCTAAAAACGCAGCGACAAATTTCGGCAAAAGTTAAATGCTTGTGTCATGAGCACAAACGTTCTTTAACTCCTATCATCATGAAAATGATATCACATATACATCTCAGTATTTTAGTTATTCAGAGAGCTGTAATATCACAAATGTAATGGACTCTGTGTCCAGTTGGAGGAAGAGAGCCGGTTTAAGAAGCAAGTAGTGATTCACACACAGAGCACATACGAGTAGAAGATCAAATACAAAACAAAGCATTTAACGTGCTACTTTAATTACGATGTGATTTTAGAAACTGGTAATTAAACAATTTTAAGATGAATTTTATGATGTTCTACTTTAATGACAAAATAAACTACGTGATTAAAGTGGAAATGCCGAGATTGAAGTTGACATTTCGTGCTTTTTCCCCACTTTGTGCTTTTTTTTCTCTGTACCCTAATAAGCTTTCATATGACACTCAGACAGTGGGCTACAACTCGGCTTTTCACGATGACTTTGATATGTGACTTCTTTTTTATTTCCGGCACTGTGCGATTTTGTGAATGTGAGCTTTCGTGTTTCTCCAACACGCTATGCCACTCAATCAACTTCATTTTGTTGATTATACCACGGTTTATTTAAACAAATAGTATGTTTTTCCTTTGCTTCCACTTGGTATTCGCTGAAATTCTTATATTTTCCCCGTGCTTTTCCCATTGTCTTTTCACAGAAGGCTGCGCTTAAGGGCGATTTATATTGATTTGCATATTCAAATAGGCATAATTCTGGGAGGATTTGGGGCGTTACATAATGCGCGTGCACGAGCATTAGTTTTCACGCTGGTCGGGATTTATGTAGCGGAAGAACGTGGAAGTTGGAGTGCGCACAGATTCCTGCATCTGGATTTTTCTGTGCGTAAACACATTTCGGCTTTTGTGCTTACGCCATGTTATAGTGCGAGTTCTACGCACGGCGTTATACATGAGGCCCCAGGTCCTTCCATGAAAACCCTAAATACAAGGAGGACTTATGTTTGACTTATGTTAGGTAGATTGCCCAGAGGGGACTGGGCGGTCTTGTGGTCTGGAATCCCTACAGATTTAATTTTTTTTCTCCAGCTTTTGGAGTTGTTTTTTTTTTTTTGTTTTTGTTTTTTCTGTTCACCCTGGCCATTGGACCTTACTTATTCTATGTTAATTAATGTTGACTTATGTTTATTTTTTATTGTGTCTTCTATTTTTCTATTCATTTTGTAAAGCACTTTGAGCTACATTTTTTTGTATGAAAATGTGCTATATAAATAAATGTTGATTGATTGATGACAGAAATGTTGAATACATATCTAAAAAACAAACTTTTTTTTTCATATTTTAGTACTAATGACAAAATTTTGACGTGATGTGCATAATACGTGAAGTCCAAATATCAAATAAGCACTTTCACAAAAGGTACAAGTATAACAAAACAAGTGTGCTTTTATTCAAGAATATTACATTAGAAAAAGAAATCGGGTTAGTGTGGTTTGTTGTAGCAACTTCTTTGGTAGTACAGTGGTAAGAACTAATGACTCCTATTCAAAAGGTTGCGGGTTCGAGCCTTCCCATGTCCCCAAATAAACATTTTGAGTAGTGAACTTCACTTATTGTTGCTATTATACAATAAAAATATACATTTAATTTGAGTCTGTAACTGCCGCTGTAAATGTATGGTACTTGTATAGGTTAGCATGTTGTTTTTTTTTCAGTTTTATTCTCTCAGTCACGTTAACGCTTGCACCTCTCAGTTTTCCTGTCATTCTACACTTAAATAGATCTTTGTAGACACGGAACACACATGCAACGATGTGTTCCAGAATAATGATATATTATTTACCCTGTACAGCTCTAGGTACCTGACTCACCGTTTGATTTGTCACATACAATTATACCCAATGATGAGGCGCATCTGCGAGAATTAAAAGATTGGTTGTTTGGTGAAAGTCAAATCCACATACGCTGCCACGCTTAGGTCAAAGAGTTGTACAGATACAGAGGAGATGTTAGAGTCAGAAACGCTATTCACACACTTCAAAACAAACATAAGTCTCTTTCAGGAGTGAATCGAGCTCCATGTGTATTCGGAGGGGACAGTTCTGTCTCTCAATTAAAAGAACAGAAAATCTTCTTCATAGGGGCACGCCTCAGGAGCGGGACCCCCAACAGGAGCAAAGGATGTCTGGGGGAGAAGAGAGATAAGGCAGTGAGACAAAAGGACAGCTGCTGTACAGGTTTTTAAATGTTCGAAGCGCCGCATGAGATGCAGATCACACGGCACTGCAGCAGCAGCTGATCAAGCAAAGAGGAGGTTAAAAAAAAACGGTATTTGTTTCCCGTTGCATTACCGTTTAAGAGGGGGTTTTGGATGAGCGATCGCGTTTCCTTAGAGTGTTTTCAGCCCCCCTCTTCACAACGGAAGCGGCAGAGACGCGACGTGGGTGAGCGAAGCCCCCTAGTATTCATAAATAATAACAATATGCAAACTACATTTGAACATTTGCAACCATCCAACCTGATAAATGTTGATGTGTAGTTTCAGGTGGCACACAGACATGTAGTTACTTAAAATGTCTCTAGTTAAGGCACGATTTTTGGTCAGCTTTCTCCAGAACAGGCCACATTCCTGTCTCAATATGGCTGCCAAGCTGTGCGCTTCATTGTGTTGTCCTTTTCAGTTGATGGTGTGTGAGATGCTCTTTCATCAGTTGTTCAATGAGAAAGAGAGAGAGAGAGGGGTAAAGCTAGCAAATTTATATATTTTCTGTCCAACCCCTACAACCAATAGGGCGTCATGGAACTTAAAGGCTTTTGATACAAGCCAATTCCAAACAGCCATACATCAGACCAATGGGGCATAGAATACCTTGACACAAAGAGATCCTACTCTGCTGGTGTGGACGAAATCTCAGACCCGACAGCAGGTGCGGTTATAAGGCAGCTTTATTTTTCAGAGTCACGGTGAGATGAGTTTCAGAAAAGCAGACAATCAAATATACATGACAGCGTCAGGGCTCTTCTGAACCCCGTCTGTTGGGTGGGGTCCAGTTTTATACCCCTAGAATGCGTAATTTAATATCATTATAAAATGTAACAGTCAACACTTTATTATACACAATCCTTGAGCCCCTTCAACGCCCCTTATGCAACTTGATTTCTTGGCCCCTTTTGTTATGGCGTTCAGATGTAAGCTTAGGGAAAACGTGATAAGGCAGACTCATGTGTGGAATGCTCAGACCTTGAGTCCTTTGCACAAACATTTTTCTGTTTGCTAAAACAAAGCATGCTGTTACTTGGTTTTGTAAAGCTTACTTCTCAGACATGAATTAGTACAAGGGAACGAAGAGAACATTCGTCTTCCACATTCCCCCCTTTTTTAGCAAACAAAAATATTTGATCAGGGAGAGTTGAGTAGGAAAGGGTAGGAGAGGGGGATGGAGTGGAGTGGGTGGAGGAGTGTGGGGTGGCTGTGCTGATCTGAAGCATTTTTTCTTTGTGTAAAAGTAAGCCTTTGCCATAGAGGCAGTAAAATACTTGGATACAATGTATCTTATCAAGGGAACAATACAGCAAGCTACAAGCAGGAGAACAATTAAAGCAACCGTAAGAGAGATGAAAACTGATTTAAGCCATTGGCCCCAGGACCCAAAAGTGGACATAAACCATTTGTCCCAAGGATTAGAAATGTCAGAATTAGTAGCTAGTTCATGTCAAATCAGCTAAAGCACGGGTGATTGATCCATCAGGAGCTGTATTATTATCACCAAACATAGCACAAACGCCTCCTTTCTCAGCCAAGAGCATATCTAAAGCCAATCGATTTTGCCAGGTCATGAGGGATGTTTTATCAAGTTGCTCATGGATACCTTCAACAGCTTCTTAGTAAAATTTAAGAATCTTTGTTGATTGTAATAGAGATAATTAATCCAATCTACATTTTTGTTTATAGTAACCTGAGGAAAAATAGACTCAAATTCGGCAGCAACTTGGTCCCTTGCCTTGAACTTATCAGGGACTCCACGAGGGACTCGAATGGAATCAAAATACACCCCAGGGCCATGTAGGGAAAACTGGGAAGGGTCCACAGAATGGGGTTGACGATGTCGGCCAAACATGGTCGACACATGGAAGGCAGTTAAAGGGAAAAGTCGGAAAGGCATAACAAATTGTATTAAAGCAGAAGTGCCAGTCCAGTCAGGTGGAAGGATGTCAAGCAATTTAGACCTATGGCACATCCACCAAATATCAGTATTCTGAGTAATCAGAAAAATTGATAATTTGGAAGCTAAAGAGGAAGAATTAATGGAAAAGTTTGGAAACAAAAGAGGATGGGATATTACCAACATTTGTGCCACGAGAGGAAGTGAGGTTTCTAAAAAAACAGGTATAAATACCTTCATCAGGCTGGAACATCGGGGGAGTCATGGGAAGAGTAGGGGGAAAAGAAGGGAAAGTGTAATGTAATTAGAGTCGATTGGAATAGAGGAAGAGATAAAAAGGGCAAGTAGGCAAGGAAGGCCAGTAGGATCAGATATGTTAGAAAGAGGAAAAGGGACAGTGGCCAAATGTGGCCTAGCTATAGCACATGCATAGCAATCAGATTGATTCACTTGTCTAGCGAATATCATACCCATTGCAGCCAACGGTTCTGATCCCCATACCCAATTTCAATAGCAAAAGTGGAAGAAGAGGTGGAAATATTCATGACTTTGACAGGGGGCGGGTTTGGACTAGGGGTAGGAGAGAGAGGTGTGTGTGGGGAAATGGGAGGTGTTAGTAACAGGGTTCTCAACCTTAATTTGAAATCTCCCTAGAGGATCTATTCCAGATACACATGCCCCTAAAATATAGGTTCCTGAATCATGTAAAGAAGGGTTCTTCAGAGTAATGATCAAAGGGTTACAATGGTATTCGGCACATTCATGAGGGGCATGTCCTTTTATAATAGAAAACGATATTTCAGACCATACTTCTGGGCCTTATAGGGTTAATAAACCCCAGTCATCAGTTCCAGTATTAGCCAAAACCCAGTCCCACATGTCACAGTTACTTCTGAATCCAGAGTTTGTAACAGTTACACACACATTTGTCAGACCAGTTCCACTGGATTTGTCGATCAGTCCCACAGTCAATAATAGAACAGAAATCCACCTGAACTGATGTGGTGATTCCGAAAGGAAAAGTCAAGGTGACCAGAGCAGTCGACAAGGGGATGGAAAGACATAGTAGGACCACAATCAAGGGTGCCATCTTTTGCAATGTGAGATGTGAATCCAAGCAGGCAGTCCCTCAACTTTAACAGCATGTGGTGTCTACAGCAGAACTTGGAACGGTCCTCTCCACCGAGGGTGATGCCAATGTTTCCTTCGAGTATCTCTAGCCAGAATCCAGGTTCCTAATGGAATCGGGAGTCCTTTGATGGAGGACTAGTTCTCCAGGCCTGATTCACCTGCTCGTGGACTTCCTTCAGAGAAGCTCGGAGACCTGTAAGACTGGAAAGAAGATCATTGTCCACAGTATGCAGTGTAACATTACCTATGACCATGCCGACTGGCATGGGCCATCCGGTCAGAATTTCGAATGGCGACAGCCCTAACTGCCAATGTGTTCTTCCCCTTAATCCCATCAAGGCCAGAGGCAGAGCATCAGGCCAAGTTAAATTTGTTTGCTCACAGATTTTAGCCAATTTAGATTTCAAGGTACCATTGCATCGTTCCACAATACCTCCACTCTGGGGGTGGTATTTGCAATAATGATGCACATTTATCTGGAGCCAGGTGGTTAATTCATTTATAATTGAATTTAGTGGGTGCCATTATCAGTTTGTAATTTCTGTGGTATTCCCCATCTAGGAATGATTTCCTTTATCAAAGCTTTTGCCACAGGTTTGGCATCTGCATGTTTGGAAGGGAAAGCTTCCACCCATCGGGAGAACACATCAACAATTACTTAACAGTATCGGTACCCCTTTGATGGTGTTAATTCAATGAAGTCCATTTGAAGGTGTTCGAATGGACCCATTAGGTTAAACTTTTGACATAATAAACAGCGCCTGCAGAACTGCTCTGCATATGTAGAGAAACCTACAGCTTCCCAATATTTTTCAACATCTTGAACCATGGCGTCTTTTCCAGCATGGTCTAGGCCATGGGCGATTTTTCCATACCTGGGAAAGAAGCTTTTGGGATGAAAGGTTTGTTAGTTTGCTTATGGGTCCAGACTCCATCAGAGAGGGACCCTTCTTTGGACCATTTTCTCTTCTCTGTGAAAGTGGCTGCACTATGTAAAGAAATAATTTGATTATGAGTGTCCTGGTCATTTCTCTGTTGGAATAAAAGATTGGTGTGTTATTATACGCAGCCCGTTTAGCAAAATGATCAGCTAATTCGTTTCCTTTGCTGACAGGATCCTGTTTTACTGTGAGAGCTTGACATTTAACGATCGCTAGCTTTGATGGTTTCGTTATGGCCTCTAAGAGGGATTCTTTTAGTTTTTTATGTTGAATGGGCTTGCCAGTACTGGTCTTGAATCCCCTGAGTTTCCATAATGCCCCATGATCATGGCAGACTCCAAAAGCATATCTAGAATCAGTATAGATAGTTACAATTTTTCCCTCTGACAACTGACAAGCTCGGGTGAGAGCTATCAACTCAGCTGCCTGTGCGCTTAAACTTGAAGAAATTAGGTTTGCTTCCAGCAGGTGGTCACCTTTGACCACTGCATAGCTGGTTGAAGGTGTTCCATTTTCCAATCATAAAGAACACCCATCCACAAAAATTATCTCTCCTGTTCCTAAGGGTGTTTCCTGTAGGTCTGGTCTAGGTTTTATAACCTTAGTTATTTCATCATGACAGTTGTGGGGTTCCCCTTGATTTTCAGTTGGAAGCAATGTAGCTGGATTTAAGGTGGAGCACCTTTCTATGGTAACGTTTGACAATGTACAGAGTATATTTTGGTAGTGTATTTCCCTAGCAGTAGTGAGATGTGAGGTTTTAGCCTGTACTAAAATGGAGTGTACGGCGTGAGGCACTTTTACCACTAGGGGGCTCATGAGCACTATATCTGTACTGGCTAGCACGGCCTCTGTTGTGGCTGCTACAGCTCTGAGACAGGTTGGATGTCCCACAGCCACTGGATCCAAATTTTTCAAAAATAGGCTAAGCCTTTGTTTTTTCTCCATGGAGTTGTGTAAAAAATGCATTCATATATCCCCCCTTTTCGTCCACAAACAGAGTGAATGGACGAGATAGTCAACAGTCCCAACGCATGCAAACAGTAGGGCACTTTTTTTTTAAGTCACATAGAGCCTTCCCAGCTTGATCATTTCCATGCCACCTGACCAGAAAGGGGGAGATCAGGGGTGACCGCTAAAGTTTGCAAAAGCTGTGCTCTTTCATTGAAGTTTAAAATCCATTGCCGGCAGTATCCTATAATGCCTAATACAGACACAACCTGTTGCTTTGTAACATGTCTTGGTCTAGGAAGATTTTGAATGGTGTTTATACAGTCGCTAGAGAGAGAGAGCTCTCGTTTCACAAAAATGTCATGACCTGAATATTTCACAGTTGTTTGAATTAACTGCAGTTTTGTTTTAGAAACTTTGTGGCCATTTTCTGCTAAATAATAACAATTGCTGAGTATCCGTGCACAATCTGCTTCGTAGTACTACACAACATTCCACATACTGTATCAATACACTGTCTTTTCCGGCCAAAAGCCTTTTAAATTTTGAGCAAGAGCTTATCCAATACACAAGGGCTACAATATATCCCTGAGGCATAACGGTCCATGTCCAACGGCGGTTTTGGAAAGTAAAGGCAAACCAGAATTGAGAGTCGGGTGCAAAGGAATACAAAATAAGCATTAGCAAAGTCAATAACAGAGAAATAACAGGCGGAGGGTATCGTAGAAAGAATAGTGGAAGGATTAGTAACAATAGGTGCCCTAGGAAAACTGCAGAATTACGTGTCGAAGATCTTGAACAAAAACGCCATGAACCGTCAGCCTTTTAAACAGGTAAAACGGGGAGTTGACTGGAGAGTGTTTAATTTGAATGATGCTCCACGTTTCACGAGATCGGAATGTACGGCGGAGATGCCAGCCTCTGCTGCTGGAGACAGAGGATACTGGGAGCGATGCGGGCGGAAGGAGGATTTTTGGGTAAATCACCAGTGGCTCACAGTGTGCTATCCTTCCATAATCATTTTCCCCTGGGACCAAAGTGCATCGGGAAGTGAGGAAAGCCAAGTGGGAGAGGTGGTTTGCAATGAAAAGCAGAAAGGGAAAGACGGCACAATGCACGATGTACTAAAAAATCATTTTGAAGCACAAACTTTAGTTATCAAATGATCTGAGGTATCAAAGATACCTGAAGCAACATGTAGCCAGTCCGTCCTATTGAAACATTGTTCCACCCAATCCCCAATTTCAACTCAGTGAACGGTGCTATAATTGGCTAAAGAAAACATGGGGAACCGAACCTCCAAATAGAAAACGCTTTGGAAATATGTGAAGTGCACTGACAGCAGCTTTGTGTGCATGAGAAAAAATGCAAGGGATATGGAGGGTCTCTGGGCTAGTACCTGAAAAGAGAAAAGATTCTAACCAAGGTGTGTCCACTTCAGAAGGGAAGTACTGGGCAGTGCAGTGGAGGGTGTTGGGGACTTGCAAGTGGGGAAAAGAATATAAGAGTGTAGGGCTTTAAGGAGAATGGTGTGTGAGGAGATGTTCAGGGTCCAGGCTGCAAAAGAGGGCTTAGTGTGGGGGAGGTTTGGCACAGGAATTTAGGAATAGAATAGTAAAACCCTCGTTTGGTTAGAGAAATAGAGAGGGAGAGCTTAGTCATCATCCCTTCCTAACAGATTAACAGGGCAGAGCTGATTTAATAAAAACGGTGCATCAAAGTGGAACCACTGAAATGAAGCTGAACCCGAAGAGGTTTAGACACCAGCAAAACATGTGGTTGTCCAGAAGCACTAAGTACAGGCACTTTATCGTTCGAGGCAGACCAGAAAAGCAGTTTCAGTGCCATTCACCAGCAAAGTCAATAAAGGATCTGTGTCCACATGGCAAGTGAGCAAAGGCAACTGAAAAGAGTGGCTGGGGTCCCTGTGAAAGGAATATCCTCAGGTTCAGGTAAGGAAGGCGGGGAGGAAGCTGATGTGGGCAATTGCTGCAGAAGTGTCCCATCGTAACAGGCAAGATGTGTAGGTGCTTGATCTGAGGGGAGAGGCGGCTGAGCAGACGAAGAATTCGGATTAGGAAGTAAAATCCACAACCTCTCCCCGGCTTCGCCCCTGTTCTCGGAAAATCCACGTCTTTCACGTCCTCGCCCTCTGCCTGAGGCAGCTCCACCTGCATAATAATTCATTTGTGCTGCGATTAACTTGGTCTGAGTGTCTGACTCTTTTTGTTTAGTCTGTCGTTCAGCATGCTCCGCTTGTCTTTTTTTTAACTTCATCAAAAGTGGCACTTTCCCATCCAAATACAGGACGTGCGTACTTTATTTTGAATATCACTTCTGAGTCCTGACAGAAAAGGAGGAACTGCTGCCTTGTTACGGTCGTCTGGGCTGTCTAAGCCAGAATGGTTTGTCAACAAGTCCTGAATGCGGTGTGCCCATTCATCTACCGTCTCATCTTTCTTTTGTTTGGCAGCTGAAAATAAGGTATTAGTCGGTTCCCTTTTTATATTTTGCAGCTATTGCAGTTTTCACAGGTTCCCATTGGGCAAGGAAAGGACCCTTATTATTTTGTCCACGAGGAAATGCCTCATTCCACTGCCACTGTACTCCATTATGCTGCCCATGATTGACAGTAGCCCAAGTGGTGCTCAACTTTCTGCGTAGCACTTGGGTCCACTAGGCTGCACCGGGTTTGTACATATTATCTAGCTGCTGCACCTGTTCCACAAACTTCACCCCCGATTACCTTACGATCAGGCAATTCGGACACTATGTCTTTCAGCTCTTGAATATCCCAGTTACGATGTATCATTCAAAGAAATCATCAGTAACTGGGGCATTGGTAACCACAGGTGCCATTGGGGCAATGAGTGAATGTGGCAGTGGAAGGGGTTGTGGGTAAATTGTTGGGAAAGAGAGCACTGGATATAAAAGTTTTTTTTTTCCTCCTTCCTTCAGACTGGGGTCCCGTATCAGCCTACACTTTCTGTAAAGCTATACGCAGCTCTTCTTTTTCCTTTCTATTCTTAAGTTCAGCAACTAAAAGCTCATTCCGTTTCTGTGCCGCTTCCAACGTACGGTCTTTAATAACCAATTCCCATCTGTCATAAATATCCATCCGATAAGGACCTCCATTACAACAACCCTGTGTATTTCTGCACAGTATTTTTGTAATTCATATCTCCAGTTCCTTCCACTGGCCATCTACCTCCACTGTCCTTATTCCACCTCCTACATGCTTTTTTAAATCCTGTCTTCTTTTCAATGAGCTTTCTAGGGGACCCGCCTTTCGATCCCGACAGCGCACTAGGAGCCTGGCGATCCCCCGAAAATAATCCTTCTAACGTTAGGTTTTTTAGGACTCTTGGGGGACTGTTTGACTGGCTACTGATTGTTTTTCCCATAGTGAGTGGCAGGATCTCAGCAGAAAGTGACTCAGCCCTCGATAAACCCCGTTCCACCCGCCATCCGCTCCTATTCCTGGATTACAGCTTCAGGTGACTTCGTGTCCGTTTATTCGCATCAGCAGAATCCTACATCAATACGCCCCGTGGAGTCCAGGATATGAAGGTTTTTACCCCGATTCCTTCATCAGACAGTTTGTATGCATCAATCTGCCAGGGTATAGTCTCCGTCACCTTAGCAACCCGTTGAAACAAGAGTATGACCAGACAGCGGATGAAAAACTCGACCTCCCGTTTATTTAGACACACATTCTCTAAATACGCCCTTTCACCCCCGTTCCTCAAATTATTATAGGAGCGTGCCACTCGCCCCTTTTCTAATCCTTTCCACAGGGGTGACTAGCTAACATTCACACTGTGCCGTTTTCCGTAGGGTCCCAAAGCCACTTTCCGTGAGCCCCTAGAACCCTCCTATGTATTTTCCATACAGTATGCTTTTTTATTCTTTATTTTGCATATGCTTTTTATTCCTTTTCCTTCTATATTCGTATTACTTCTAGCACACCAGTCAAACTAACAGGAATCCCCCGATCTACTCACCGTGACTCCATCCACCTGCATGGAAATGCCCGTCAAGTCGTGCCTCGTATCGGCTAGGAGAAGGTCAGGGACTCCCCACACAGGAAACGCCCAAGGCAGACCAATCCTACATTTACCGAAGCTGGACCCGATCCAGCCGGAATCGGCTCCACCACGGTCCTCTGGACGATCCTGCACGAGGAGCCGTCTGCCGTCTCCTGCCCCACGTTGGGCGCCAAAACTGTGGACGAAATCACAGACCCGACAGCAGGTGCGGTTATAAGGCAGCTTTATTTTTCAGAGTCACGGTGAGAAGAGTTTCAGAAAAGCAGACAATCAAATATACATGACAGCATCAGGGCTCTTCTGAACCCCGTCTGTTGGGTGGGGTCCAGTTTTATACCCCTAGAATGCGTAATTTAATACCATTATAAAATGTAACAGTCAACACTTTATTATACACAATCCTTGAGCCCCTTCAATGTCCCTTATGCAACTTGATTTCTTAGCCCCTTTTGTTATGGCGTTCAGATGTAAGCTAAGGGAAAACGTGATAAGACAGACTCATGTGTGGAATGCTCAGACCTTGAGTCCTTTGCACAAATATTTTTCTGTTTGCTAAAAAAAAAGCATGCTGCTACTTGGTTTTGTAAAGCTTACTTCTTAGGCATGAATTAGTACAAGGGAACGAAGAGAACATTCGTCTTCCACACTGGGCCCTTGAGCAAGGCCATGAAATTGCTTCAGAGGTGCTGTACAATGGCTGACCGTACACTCTGACCCAAGGTTTATGTGAAAACTAACAAATTCCTAATACAAGAAATTGTATAAGGCAAATTAAAGAACAAAAAACAAACAAAGAACAAAAAAAATTATAAAAACAAATTCAAGCTGCAGTGAAGCTATAATTATATGCCCTGTTTAATTATACAACACAAATAACTACATGTTCCACAGACTGGCACAGTCCTAATATTAGCTGCTTCTATTTCTTTTGTTAATTTTGTTTTCTTTTAGAAATATTCAATCAGCCAAATAAAAGCTCCAATTGACTAAATTTTCCAAGGGCAGGTTTCCAACAATGGACACTCTTCATTCCATTGTTTACTGTTGTATCATTTCTGGATGCGTATCGTGGTTTAGATGGGCTGCTCCTTAAACCTTTTATTTTTTGTCTAGGAGAACAAAATATGAATTCAGGATGTAGTTTTACTCCTTGGTTTAGTTATTATTTTATTAATGAATTCCCTACTTATATATACTGTACATATATATATAAATTAATGCAGCCAGATGGCTTACAGCTGCTCTTCCACAGAACACAAAGAGACAAAACAAATGGCTTCTAATTAAGTCATCTAAATTTAAGATCAAAATTACCAGCTTGGCTATTCATTTTTAAATTCATTTATAAACATCCGTTTTGCAGACACAACACTTAGGGAGCACTTTAGCAGCCAGGAGTCATGTCAGGGGTCTATCAGTCTGGGTGCATGTTTGCCAGTGGCTCTCAGTAGGCATAAGAGTTGCCTCTGACCCCGGGTCAGTGGAGTGAAGCAGAGAGAGGACCACGTGTATGAGTGGGCAAAGGGAAAATACATCCAAAGTGTTCACTACGTGCTGTGTCAGCTAATGAACGCCATCCCTAGTAAGCGTCCCGCCCCCTCGGACAGTTGAGCAGGTGTATAGATTTAATACTTTTGTGGTTGGTAGAATCGTAGTGTGCTTTGGGAGGAAAACACTGCTCTGCTTACACCTTTGCTCCTGGCAGGTTTAAAAAAAGATCCCTGTTGCTGCCATCTCACTTAAAAACTGACATAGTGCATTATTTCGATGGTTAGATTGTGTTCTTTGCATAAATTAGTGAAGACGCTGCTAACTTAAACAAGGGTAGAGATAATCATTACACTTCTCTTTCGTAGAATTTTGTCATTATAATAGGGCAGTCAGCACTGTAAGCTGGCTGGACGACTGGCACATTAAATACAGAGGTACTAGAGACTTATTTTGGTTTTAGTACCACTCAGTGATAACTTATGTACCACTTATGTGACATGACATTGATTCAATTTTCTTACAGAAACATGAAATGAAAAAAACAGAGAGACAACGTAATGTTTACCTTTGCAACTTTTCTCCAGCATTACAATTTCATGGTGTCCTGTGGGAATCCGAAGCACCACTGTAACCCAGGGGGGCTGCCATCTATTGTTCTGGGGGAGGCAGTGTGTTGCCATAAACCCCCCTCCCGACCACATTTCCTGCGTCAATATGTATAAATAAAGAAAATGGGCACCAGTGCTAAAAACTGTCATGTGACATATCGCCATGAACCACGCAATAAGAAATGTTAAACCTTTAAATGTAAAATGTATTAAAAAAAAATGTTAAAGGTAGTAAATAAATACGGTACTGGATGTGTATGTAATTGTTTAGGTTGACACTCAACTGATTTGTATTATTATTTTGTAAAAAAAAAAAAATTACATGAAAATGCCACCCTGAACAAAGCTCCATCTGAGGTGCTGGCCCGGGATGTGACAATATTTTTTGAACTGTTAAACAGGAAACATTAATTTCAAAAATTAACGAGTTACCTTTTCCAGGCCTAATATCTATATTTATATCTATGTCTATATCTTTATCTTTAATGTGACCACCAAGGGGTGTACAGCTCCCCAAACACCTGAACACATCAGCCACACAAGACTTTATTTCTGTCCATTCTGGTGACATGCTTCCTAATAAGCGTTCCCCACAACACAGTCCCAAGCTCAATATAACACACAGCACCCTTGTCTTTCACTCCTCTCTTGTCCTTCAGCCGCCTACTTCTCCAAAGGCAAGCTTCATCCCTCTTTCTCCTGACTTTAGTGGCAGCTGGCTCCTTGTATAGGGCACCCAGAAATGCTGCAGTGTGGTGGAAGTGGTGCCCTGGCGGTGCCAACAGAACCCAAGAGGGCTGTGCCAAACTCCAACTTCCATGGAGCCCTGTGAGGATCCAGGGCACCACTGCAACCCAGGGGGGCTATCATCTAGTATTCTGGGGGAGGCAGTGTGCTAAAAAGGCTGCCTTCCACCAGCCTTCCATTCCTTGGGCATTCTGGCTGGATTGGGCTGCCGGCCATCCCTTACAAAATCTACATTTATATATATATATATTAAAGACTGGTTAATGATATGTTTTAAAATTTTGTATTGATGTAAAGTGTCCTTAGGTTTCTTGAAGGGTGCTTTTAAACACAATTTTGTATTATTACAATTATCATTGGATTAAATCTGATTTAATAAACTTCCCTAGGGAAATTCAGACAACTTCATGAACAGAAACACAGAGGACACACTGGAAGATGCAAACCACTTAAGCAGAATACCCAGATTACAGTTTGTGAAAATGGACTTCAAAGAGCCTGAAGAATTGTGAGAAAAGGTCTTGTGGACAGATGAGACAAAGATGAACCTCATCAGAGTGATGGTGAGAGGAAAGTGTGGAGATGACAAGGAACTGCCCAAGATCCAAAGCAGACCACCTCACCTGTTATACAAGGTTCTGGGAGTGTAACGGCTTGGGCATGTATGATTGGCACAGGTCCTGGCACACATCTCTTCATTGATGAAGGAACTGCTCACAGCAGTGGCACAGTGAATTCTGAGGTGTGTAGAAACATCTGATCTGCTCAACCTCTAGTAGCTGCCTCCAAAATCACCGGATGACGCTTCATGCTACCACAAGATAATGAGCTAAACACACTGCTGAGGCGACACAGGAGTTTATCAAAGCTAAAAAATGAAAAATTCTTAGATGGCCAAGCCAGTCACATGATTTCAATCCAACTAAGCAGGCCTTTCATATCCAGAAGAGTACACTTAAGGTGACAAGCCCCCCAAAACAAGCAGGAGCTGAAGATGGCTATATGAGATGCTTGGCGGAGCGCCTGGTGATGTTGATGACTCGCAGTCATTGCATGTGAAGGATATGTGACAAAGTCTTAAATATAAATCTGCCATTATTGTGCCCTGACATGGGGGGGACCGTGAAGAAAAAGCATTGTATGCCAGTCTCCTTAAATGAAAGTCTTCAATGTAGTGATATCTGGATTGTTTGATTTGTAATTTTAAACTGTGGAGCAGTGGGGGAAATCAAGTAAAAATGTGTCCTTGTCCCAAACATTATGGGGGGGGGTCACTGTATTTTGTCACAGCTGCTTATGTTAATCATTATGAGGAATTCTGTTTCGCTGTGTATTTAGCATAATCTTTGTGTTTATGTATATACAGTATGTGTTGTATAGTTTAATACATTTCTGACGGCGCATTACAATTGTAAATATGTGTAAGTGCTCAGAGCCTGTACTCGGTGAATAATGCTACTCAAAAAATATAATAAGCTGAAATATATGAAGTCAGCTATTCCGACTTGAACTACTGATACAAAATGAACTCTGCAAGGCAAAGGTAACAGAAATGAAGCAGAATGTCTTCTGGTGATACAACAGCCTAGCAGATCAGAATCCTATAAAATGTGCAATCGTGCTGTAGATTTACTACACTGTTTAGCAGTGGTAGTCGAATTTAAATATAATTATGTTCCTTTTGCTAGTCAGCTAAGTGGAGGAAACACATTGCGGGTAATATTTTATTATTTAAATGGAAAGGCTAGAAATCATTTTGCTTAAAAGCCTTTCTTCTAGGCTGCCGAGAGACAGCACTGATGTTAAAGAGACAGCAGTGATGGCCGGAGGAGACATTAGTATTCAGTCGGCGGCAAGTGCAAGGAAGGCTGGGGAAAGATGAGTAATGTCAGAGGCAGGGAGAATGGAGAAGCGGATTAGGGAGTCCATCTTTATAATTATATGCTCATTCTGCTGCACTCGTATTGCCACAAAAATCAGGCTTAGAGTAAATATATATATATATAAAGAAAAACAGAATGTTTCTATTTATTTGCTCTCTCTAGTTCTCGGTCTTTCTTAAAAAATCTAACGTTTTACAGAGAGTACGATGAATTAGATGACCTGTGTTCTGTGTAACCTTTCGGATTTATCTGTTGTTTTCTCTTTTTGCAATTCTTTCTCTTTATACTTTTGTAGCACTTGACAAATTTCATTTCTGGACTCGTCTTTAGAGCCTTCCTTACATCATGGCTACTGTTCTACTTGATATTTATCTGTTTTTAAAGATCATTTAGAATTTTCTTTTCTTTGTAACTTACAGTATTTTTTAATATTATTGCCTAATTGTATTTGTTTTTCTTTTCTTGTAACTTTTTCTTTCACATCGTGTAAAGCACTTGGAGCTACATTGTGTGTATGAAAATGTGCTATAGACATAAATATTGTTGTTCGGGGTGCAAAGCACACTTTTACATACAAGGTTCTTGAGGGACACAAAAATTAATCTTCAGAATTGTTAAAAGAAAAGTTTAATAGAAATCTTGCAGTAATTCCCTTTTATTCACCTTTTATTCTTCCATGCCTGTACTCATTGTATGTTACGATGTCTAGAGCTTCCTGTGTTTTTTCCTGGATTTTTTACTTGATAGCAAATCTGTTGCCCTTCAGTCTCCGTTTCAATTTCAAAAACTAAAAGAAGTTGGGGAGAGCAGCATCTGGGGCCTCATTTATAAAACCTGCTCAAAATGTACGCAAACATCAGGATTTATAGAAGAAAAGTTGACGCAAAAACTCTTTGGAAAGAATATGCCTTGACCTGGATAAAGGTTAGGGGCAGCCTCCCATATACTTGGTGAATGGCTGGAAAAATAGGAAAAACAAAAAAGGTAAATGCGAGCCATGTGAGTCCAAAACAGAGCTGATCGACAGAAGAAATATGGCTGCTTTTGAAGTCAGGCATGGGAAATGATGTCATCTGATACAGAACCGGAAGAGATGTCATCGACACAACCCTGTTAAAAAAAAATATGGAACCGGAAGTGACGTCATCAGCCCACAGAAAAGTGATAGCATCGGCCCCCGGAACCAGAATTGATGTCATTGAGGCCTGAACTGGAAGTGATGTTATCAACACACACACACGCACACCCACAAAGAACCGGAAGTGATGTAATTAGGCCCCAGATCAGGGAGTGACGGCATCGGCCCACCAACCCCAAGGAACTGGAAGTGATTGTATCAGCCCCCAGAACCAGAATTGATGTTTTTGAGCCCAGAACTTAAAGTGATGTCAACGGTCCCCAGAACCGGAAGTGATGTCATTGGTCCCCAGGGCCGGAAGTAATGTCATCAAGCCCCGAACTGGAAATAATGTCATCGGCCCCTGAACCAAGAGTGATGTCAATTGGTCTCCAGAACCAGAAAGTGATGTCATCTGTCCCCGGAGCTAGATGTAATGTCATTGAGCCTGGAACTGGAAGTGATTTCATTAGTCCACGGAACTGGAAGTGATGTCATTGGCCCCAGAACCAGGAGTGATGTCTTTGGTCTCCAGAACCGGAAAGTGATGTCATTGAGCACAGGTGGAATTTCCCATGTTTGGTGTGCAGGGATAAAAGAGAAAGGATTAATGCACTTGCCATCCCCTGGTCTGGCCTAGAACCATCTTCTTTTGAGCCCTTTAGCTGCCTCCCATGCGCACGTGTGTGACAACTTGTACATATTAACTGGCAAACTGGGAAATGACGACTCCCTTAATCAAATAATAAAATGCAGTCAAACCAGCTAAATGCCGACTCACACATTAATAATAATTTATATCATTGACCCGTTATTAGAAATGTGTATTGATGTGATAAACATATTACACCTCAAAAATGAGGAGCATGATGCATAGACTGTATTTTTGTTCCCATTTCAGCGGGCCAATGCTATATATTTGCACTGAAGAACTTTTTTTGGTTTTCCATCAGTTTATAGCAACTTCCTGTTGCCACTTCTTGGGAGAACTGGATGACAGGTCAGGGATATTTCAGCCAAGCTTCACTCTGTGATGCCCTGTATGTTGGAAGTCTTTATCCATCAGTCTGTAACAGCCCGTGCAATTTATGATACTTGTAAAGATTAGCTTTTTTTTTATTCAGTTTCATTCTCTGCTGTTTTTGCATAAAGACGCGCTATAACTCTGCAGTGTACGGTTGTTCAGGCTGAAATCAAATGTATGTTTTTATTCTAAAATAGTAAGAATACGTGCAGTTCACTTCTTAAAATGGAGTCATGCAGGATCGAACTCGTGACTTTTTGATTCCCGGTCAGCAGTGATACCGTTGCACTACCAAGGCAGTCATAGTAAATGCATGTCAATGTCACATGCTAACGCGCCTTTTTTCGCACCTTTTTTGTGAATAAAAGCGCACTTGCTCTGTTATATTTGTACCTTTTGTGAAAATTTTTCTTTGATATTTGGACTTCAGGCATCACACATTATACACTTCATGCCTACATTTAGTCAATTATCACTTAAACATGAAAAACGTTTCTGTTTTAACGATGTGTTTATATAGATTGATGTAGACACGGAACACACGTGAAATGCAAGTGTTCCAAATAACAATATAGTATTTATCAAAGGTGTCATTTTGTTTACTTCTCACTCTGTACAACTCAAAGCAACTGACATGCAGGTAAACAGACTTGAGTTGTGAAAACTGTGCGGGGATGTGATAGTAGGCTGCCTGCTGTTTGGTGCTTATCCACACATTTAAAGGACAAAAGACGCTGACAGAGAGGTGTGAAGCGATTTAAGGTGGGACGGATTTACGAGTTTTTCGTAGGCTCTGGTATTTCCAGTGTTCATTACTACAAATATGTGTGACACACCATCTGTTGGAATGACAGATGCAATGCATTTTATTACTACATGCATTACAAAATTAATTCCAATTAATGGTGTAATGCAAATTGTAATGAAGAGGTCATCATGGGTGGTTAACATGACATTGTCAAACATGCTTAATTCAGTTACGGGTTGCAGGGAAAATGAAGTTTTAAACAGCAGCAACAACAAAAATGTGATAAATAAGGAAAAAATAAATTATTAAAAATGTACTATGTAATAAATGCAGGCCCTCCTTCTTCCATATCAAGAAAGTGTCTTCTACTTCTTCTTTCGGCTCCTCCCGTTAGTGGTTTCCACAGCCGATCATCTTTCTCCATATCTTCCTGTCCTCGTCATCTTGCTCTGTTACACCCATCACCTGCATGTCCTCTCTCACCACATCTATAAAGCTTTTCTTAGGCCTTCGTCTTCTGCTTTTCCCTGGCAGCTCTATCCTTAGCACCCTTCTCCCAATATACCCAGCATCGCTCCTCTGCACATGTCCAAACCAACACAAGCATGCCTGTCTGGCTTTGTCTCCCAACCGTTCAACCTGAGCTGTCCTCATTTCTAATCCTATCTATCCTCGTCACACCCAATGCCAATCTTAGCATCTTTATCTCTGCCACCTCCAGCTCTGTCTCCTGTGCCACCATCTCTAACCCATATGACATAGCTGGTCTCACTACCGTCCTATAAACCTTCCCTTTCACTCTTGCGAATACCCATCTTTCACAGATTACTCCTGACACTCTTCTCCACCCATTCCACCCTGCCTGCACTCTCTTTTTCACCTCTGTTCCACAATCCCCATTACACTGTACTGTTGATCCCAACTATTTATACTCATCCACCTTCACCAACTCTACTCTCTCATCCTCACCATTCCACTGACCTCCCTTTCATTTACACACATGTATTCTGTCTTGTTCCTACTGAACAATACTCATATCAAGAAAGTGTAATTTTGCAAATATCTATTGGGGGCAATCAAACAAATAGTTGGGAAACGTTGTAATTGTAGATAATATACTGAGGTCTGTGTAAAACATAATTGTTGTTATATTGTCCACCTACCCCTTTAATTCTCCTTACTTCACTGGAGGGTCATGAAGAGGCACCCTGGACAGGTCATCCATCCGGAGCACACATTGTGGTTCAGTCTGGAGTCAGCAATAAGTCTTATGTGGGGTCAGGAGGAAAGCAGGCCACCCGGTGGAAATCTACTTGGACACACAGGGGGATGATGTGTGTCCCCCACATAGCCAGTACAGGGTGAGCGGTGTACTCAGGACCCTAAACTAATAAGGTAACCAACACAAATCACTCCATCCTATGGCGTAACAATGGATTGTGCAGATTGTGCAAAGTACAAGGGCCTACGAGCTTGGTGGGGCCCCGCTCAGGGCAATATAGATTTTTTAGAAAATTTTTAATAACTTAAGTAAAACTTAATAACTTAACTAAAACAGTGGTTTCACACTCTCAAATGCAGTGACTTCAATGTTCAATGTCTTGTTACCATTATCTCTGACCTTGATGGCTGACGATGAATTGTATGGTGCTGCCGATCTTCTCGTTGAACGGTATAGCACCGGCGTTTTCCAATCAATTGTTGTCATTTCATTGCATGTTTTTGATCCACCCTGTCAACCAAGTCGACTGTTTTTGAAGTAGCTGAACTGTTGCTGATAGATCACTGTGACTTTTGCACGGCTTACATGTTACTGCTGACTACGCCAGTGACTGTTGCTGCATGTGAATGATTAAAACCCATCAGAAACAACCTTAGAAGCACTGCGTCGCAAGACAGACTTAATAGCTTGGCTGTGCTCTCAATCGAAAACAAGTGTGGCAGACAACTTGACGTGCCAAACATCGTTGAGACTTTTGTGTAACAGAAGGCACGCAAATGAGTGTTTTAAGGTACTAGTGATATTAGAAGTAATATGATTTGTGACTTGTCACATTTTTATAAACTTTAACAGTTTAACATATCTGTAATCTGTTTGATTGTGTACCTTAGTATGGCTTAACACTAGAATTACCAGAGCCTATGAAAAAACGTGTAGATCCAACCCCCCTTAAATCCCTTCGCACCTCTCCACTAGCGTCTTTTGTCTTGTAAATGTGCCGATAAAGACAAGCAGCAAGCAGCCTACTATTCCATCCCCCCACCGCTGCAGAACGTTCACAATGTCCTCCCAGCTCATGCCTGGATTATCTGGGAGTGAAGTGGAGTTTTAGAGTGGAAATAAGTGATCATTATTTGGAACACATGCATTTCATGTGTGTTTCGTTTCTACAATAATCTGTGTAAATACATTTTTAAAACAGAAATGTTTTTCATATTTTAGTAGTAAATGACAAAATGTTGGCATAAACTATATAATGTGTGAAGCCTGAAGTCCAATGATCAAATAAACACTTTCACAAAAGGTTCAAGGACAATACAACAGCTTCTGTGGTGTAGCGGTAAGAATTGCTGACTTGTAATTAACAGTCCCCGGTTCAATCCCAACTGCCTCCTATGTTTGCTATTTTCGGTAGTGAGCTACTCTTATTGTTAATATTATACAGTACACACATACATTTGGTTTGCGTCTGTAACAGCTGATGTATAGGACTTGTAAAAGTTACCGTTTTTTTTTTTACTTTTATTCTCACAGTCACGATCATGATACATACTACCGTGAGAATGTGTGAGCATGAACACTTTATGATGTCCATTTTCTCAGAACTTGTGTAAAACAGGTACATGGTGTAGTAGTATCCTGTCAGCCAGTGCTGCCATTTTAATTTGTTACAAATTGAAATGGCTTCATTTTATAGCACAGAACCGTTTGTACTTTCTAGCTTACTTTACATTTTAATCATCTTCCTTCACAAAGTTGTCTTGGAAAAGTAAGTGGGTCTACGTCTTACATATATTTATGTACTACTACTACTACTACCCACACCTCCCACATTTCATTCCCACAATTTATTTTTTTACAGCAGCTGTAATAAAGCGATAAAAAAAAACTTATTACAAATTCCATTTAGAGAGCTGGTTTGCTTGTCACCAGCGTGTGATCTGATAGTGACGTGGTCCTGGACACCACTGCCCCTAAGATCTAGTTATGAATAAATTATTAAGAGTTATGCCAGACAGGATGGGCCCACCTCAGGGCGCTGCACGAGGGCATTCAGCAAGCCAGCTACGCTACTGACTCCATCACACACCTGAAAGAACAGAAAAGTAAAATATGAAATTATCCTTCACAAGAGACGTCAGGCTTCCACAACCTTGGCTGGTCAGCATGTGCTTAGAAAACAGCCAGGACTTATAACAAATGGCTCTGGTAGTATGCCGTATGTATGGCTATCCTTTATTTGTGTAAAATTTAGAAGAAACACAGAGCAATTATTAAATGAGTATTAACAGTTTTTATGTCTGCAGTAAGCATTGTCTGAAAGTACACGTCAGTGCGACAGCAGCGTCTAAGTCAAGCCTGATTTCTTAATCGGATTGCAAGCTTTCTGCCTCTTCTACAGGGAAGATTGATTTAAAGACACTTTCTGCTGCTTTCATAATGAGACGAAGGAAGTGGAGGGTGCATTAAGATTCACAAAGATATATAAATATCTCCTTGAAGGAATCTATTTCGGTTGTTAAGCAATCAGCTGAATTTTTTCTCCTCGGCGAGTAGATACAGTTGCTATGCTGTATGCCGATTAGAACCAAATAAAGTCCATTGTCAGGTTAAATGTTTATTTGATTTTTTTTTTTTTTTTAGAAGAATCATTTGTTTGTATGATAATTTACATATATATTTTTTTAATTTTATTAAAAATGTATTTTGACATATTGTGGGGAAAAATTAAGCTTACATTCGGCCTGCCTGTTACCCTAATGGTAAAACTCTTCACGTTCTGTAACATCTGCAATGCAATATTTCACCAAATCAGGTAACCACCATCCTTAAATCAAACAGGCATCTTTATATACAAAGCATTCACAAAGTCTTTTTTTTCACATCTTGTTATGATGCATCCTTGTGCTAAGATCATTTGATTATTAATTTTTTCCCCATATTAGGTGACATTCAATACCCCAAATTGGTAAAGGAAATAAAAAAAAAATTAAAACAGAGATATCACATTTTGGGTGGCACAGTGGGTAGCGCTGCTGCCTCGCAGTAAAGAGACCCAGGTTCGCTTCCCGGGTCTTCCCTGTTTTCAGTTTGCATGTTCTCCCCGTGTCTGCAATGGTTTCCTCCGGGAGCTCCGGTTTCTTCCCACAGTCCAAAGACATGCAAGTTAGGTGGATTGGTGATTCTAAATTGTCCCTAGTGTGAGCTTGGTGTGTGTGTGTGTGTACCCTGCGGTGAGTTAGTGCCCTGCCTGGGTTTGTTTCCAGCCTTCTGCCTTGTGTTGGCTAGGATTGGCTCCAGCAGACCCCTGTGTTCGGATTCAGCGGGTTGGAAAATGGATGGATGGATATCACATTTTCACAAGTATTCATACTTTTTTCATAGTGGTTAATTGAAGCCCCCCAGGGCTGTGACGTCTTTGTGGATATATATATATATTTATATTGTCACACACGTGCACATGGGAGGCAGCTAGAAGGACCAAAAGAAGGTAATTCCATGCCAGGCCTGGGGGTGGCAGGGTGCATTAAACCTTTCTCTTTAACCTCTGCAGACCAGACATGGGAAATCCTGCCTGACTCCCTTGATGTCACTTCCAGTTCCGGTCACGAAGTCATCACTTCCAGTATCCATGAAGACGTCACCTCCGGTTCCGGGCCCCATGACGTCACTTCCAGTTCCTGCCAGATATTGAAAAAGTTCTGCACAGATCCCCTAAGTGAAAATTTGATATTTTCCAATTTCAAATAATAAAACATCAGTTACCCACTGACTTAGAATAGGAGAGTAAGGATTCTTCCAGTTTAGCAAAATAAGTCTGTGTGCCAATAGTGAAGTAAAGGCAATCATATTTTGTTTGTCCTTCTCCACTTTAAACCCCTCTGTGAGCCCACCAAACACATCTGTTAGTGGATTAGGAGAGATTTTGACAGCAAGGCTGTCTGAAAAACATTTAAAGACTTTGGTCCAGAATAATGTTAATTTGTTGCAGGCTCAAAACATGTGACCCAGTGAGGCTGGAGCATGATTGCAACGTTCTCTTTGCACATAGACCTCCTGTAATTAATGATACTTTCATTTCTAAATTCTCTGATCTCCTGGCTGATATCACCCTCTCCCATGACAAAATATTTATTGTTGTTGCCTGTGTTGGCTGGGATTGGCTCCAGCAGACCCCCGTGACCCTGTGTTTGGATACAGCGGCTTAGAAAATGGATGGATGGATGGATTTCAACATTCACGTTTGTTGTCAATCGAAACCTTTGGTCAAAGACTTTTTATCACTATTGGACTCATTTGATTTTATACAGCATATTAATACGCCAACTCACTCTCTCGGTCACACCCTTGATCTTGTTCTTACTCGTCATATTTCAGTGAATAGTATTGATTTATGTGTTGTTTCTTTCACTGATCACTATTCTGTGATGATGGATCTGCATATTACTATTGGTCTCCCGACTAATAGCCGTTCACCACGCTGCTCGCGCTTTTTAAATTCTTCCATTATATCTGACTTTAAAAGAATTTTCTCTAGTCTTTATATGCATGACCAAAATAATGATATCAATGACTCTGTCGTAAAATTTAATTCCTCCTGTGAAACGGTTTTAGACGCAATTTCTCCGCCCAAGATACACAGTAATAAGGTAAAGGCTAAATGAAATTACGCGATCACTGCGCCGCGCCTGTCGAACTGCTGGACGGAGTTGGAAAAAAGATGGACTGACTATCTCTAAACAGATTTTCAGGACTTCTCTTTTCAATTTCCAGGCTGAAGTTAAGAAATCAATGACTTCTTTGCCGATTTAGTATCCAGCCATTCAAACAATCCTAGGGTTCTATTTAATTCAATTAATGCGGCAATTCACCCTCATTCTATGATGGGATTAAATAGCACTGTTGTTTCATGTGAGTAGTTTCTATCATTGTTTGTCAGCAAAATTGATACAATCCGCCGTGGCATTGTTCAGACTGGCTATGAACTTCCTACTGTTCTAGATTCCTTTGATCAAGTCTCACTTTCAATGCTAAAAAGAACTATTGACACCCTTAAGCCACCTTCCAGCCCCCTCAATATTGTACCACCACGTCTCTTAGTGGAAGCCTTTGATGTGTTGGTCCTATCCTTACTAATCATTATAAATGATTCTATTAGTTCGGGGGTTGTGCCCTCATTTTTTAAACATGCTGCAGTCCGTCGCCATCTAAAAAAAAGCAGGATTAGATCCTGGAGTTTTAACCAACTTTCGTCCAATTTCCCAGCTGCCATTTCTGGCTAAAATTCCAGAAAAAAGGATTTATAATCAATTGGTCAATCACCTTAAGTCCAATAATTTATTTGAGACCTACCAATCTGGTTTTAGGCGTTATCATGGTGTTGAAACGGCACTCCTGAAAGTGTTCAACGACATCTCTCATTTTACTGACTCAGGTGATGTGGCAGTCCTTGTCCTCCTAGACCTGTCCGCTGCCTTTGACACCATTGACCATGAGATATTGCTGATGCGGCTCGAACATCTTGTTAGGCTTAAAGGGGCTGCTCTTAACTGGTTCAGGTCATATCTAACTGGTAGACACTTTTCAGTGACTTTAAATTCCTCTTTTTCGTCTACTGCTCCTGTTAAATATGGTGTTCCTCAGGGATCCATTTTGGGTCCTATTTTGTTCTCTATATACCTTCATCCTATTGGAGCTATTTTTAGGAAATTTAACATTTCTTTTCACTGCTATGCTGATGATACTCAGATTTATATTCCTGTCTGCAACTCTGCAATGAATCAACTGAACAACTGTCTTTCTGAACTAAGATCCTGGAGGGCTAACAATTTTCTTGATCTGAATCAAAGTAAAACAGAGGTGCTTATAGTGGGTCCATCAGCTAAAGCCCAAATTGGTCTTGGACTTCTCGGCTCTTTCTCTGTCTTTTGCAAACCTCAAGTTCACAATCTTGATGTTATCTTTGACAGTAACCTCTGTTTTCAGAAACAAGTAAATTCTGTAGTCAAGAGTTGCTTTTTCAAGCTTTGTCTTTTTAGGTATGATCAAGCCTTTTTTTATCTTCTAAAGATCTTGAGAAAGCTACTCATGCTTTTATTTTTTCTCACCTCGATTATTGCAATTCGCTGTATTCTGGGATTAGCAAATCTCTGATACACAGGTTACAGTTGGTCCAAAATGCTGCTGATTGTGTTCTGTTTGGGGCAAGAAAGTTTAATTCTGTTTCTCCTAATTTAGCTTCTTTACACTGACTGCCTGTCAGTTTTCAAATTGATTTTAAAATCTTGCTGCTAGTTTTTAAATCTTTACATGGGCTCGCTCCTGCCTATTTATCTGAATTTTTATCTGAAATGTGCTTTACACCAGCCAACTAGAGTGCTCAGATCTTCTGGTCAGTTGTCTCTTATTGTCCCTCGTACCAAATGTAAAACCAAGGGGGACAGACAGGGCTCTGCAGCTGCTGCCCCTCACCTGTGGAACTCTTTACCTCATCACATAAAGGAGTCGTCTACAACTGAACTGTTTAAAATGAGATTAAAAACTCACTTGCATTCAGTGACCTTCAGTAATACTGATGGTTTCGTCTTTGTGATCATATAACATTATTTCTATTTATTATCTATCTTATTTTATGTTCATATATTTTATTACTTTTTATGTTTTATTGTTTATTGTTTTTGTTTTTTCTTTTATTCTATAATTGTAAAGCACTTTGGCCGCAGCATTACTGTGTTGTTTTAAATGTGCTATATACTGTAAATAAATTGACATTGACATTGACATATGGAGCTTGAGTAAATTCTCTGCATTGCTACTTTCCACTCCTTTTCTGATATGTTGAGTGAGAGATCCTTTTCCCATTGTCCTCTTGGATCTTTGAAAGGGAGGGACTGTAAAATAATTTTATATATTGCAAAAATGCTGTCTGAGTCCTCGAAACTGAGAAATATTTTTTCCAGCATAGAGGAAAGTGGGAGGTGAGGAAAATCAGGCAGGTTCTGTTTAACAAAGTTTCTAATTTGAAGATAGTGAAAGAAATGTGTTGCTGGAAAGTTAAATTTGGAATGTAACTGTTCATAGGATGCAAATATGTTGTCTAAGTACAGATCTAAGATTGATCTACAGATTGATTTAATCCCAAATGTTTTCCAGACATTAAAAACTGCATATGTTTGAGAGGGTGGAAAAAGGTGCTTCTTGTGCAGAGGTGCCATAGATAAAAGATTCTGTTTCTTGAAATACTTCCTACATTGGTTCATATTCTGAGTGAGTGAAGCACAATTGGGTTATTAGTAGATATATAGATAGATAGATAGATAGATAGATAGATAGATAGATAGATAGATAGATAGATAGATAGATAGATAGATAGATAGATAGATACTTTATTAATCCCAAGGTGAAATTCCCATACTCCAGCAGCAGCATACTGATAAAGAACAATATTAAATTAAAGAGTGATAACAATGCAGGTATAACAGACAGACAATAACTTTATATAATGTTAACGTTTACCCCCCGGGTGGAACTGAAGAGTTGCATAGTGTGGGGTCTCCTCAGTCTGTCAGTGGAGCAGGACGGTGACAGCAGTCTGTACCTGAAGCTGCTCCTCTGTCTGGAGATGATCCTGTTCAGTGGATGCAGTGGATTCTCCATGACTGACAGGAGCCTGCTCAGTGCCCATCGCTCTGCCAATGTTGTCAAACTGGCAATATATTGATTGACATATATATATATATATATATATATATATATATATATATATATATATATATATATATATATATATATATGCCAATAACTTGCTTTTATTGGAGCAAAAAGCAAGGAATATAAAGAAGTACTGCAGGATTTTATTTCTATTGTGCACCAAGCCTGTGTACAATATGTTCATCTACAGTATTTGTGTCCATGTCCAGGTTTTTATAGTTTGTATGTTTGCTGCCCAGTAATAAAACTGAAAGTTAGGCAGAGCCATGACACCTTCTGCCTTAGGTCTTTGTAGGGTCGCTCTTTGGATACGTGGATGGTTTGAGTTCCAAATAAATGAGGTAATAGTTGAATCTAATTGCTTAAAAAATGATTTATTGATATATATTGGAATGTTTTGAAATAAAAAGAGAAGCTTATGAAGAATATTCATCTTAACAATGTTAATTCTTCCAGCTAGAGTGAGATGGAGGGTTGACCATCTATGCAAGTCTTGCTTAATTTTTTCATCTATGGCATACCTTCTGCCAAACTACCATAAAACCCAGACCACTTCCTGCATGAACTCAATTCTGTTGTGGACTCGATTTGTACACTTTTTTGCAACCAGATCTTACTTTTGCAGCCATATTCAAGTATACGGGTGGCTGCACAAAACCCCTTTTGTGTATCAAGGTCTTTTAATTTTACTATATATATTGTGAAAGACGCTATATAGCGCCTGACCTGGCACAGACTACGCAGAGGCACGTGTAAAAGTCACACAGGCTTTTTATTTTTCTTCACCTTTGGGCGCACGCCTTCCCCGTGACCCACAGACAATACACAGTCCCAAAAGCACTTTGTCACAAACAACAACACCTCTTCACCTTGCCTTACCACTCCTCTCAGGCAACCTTGTCCTCCTCCACCCGACTCTGGCCCTTTAGTGGTGGAGGCTGGCCCGTTTTGTACCCCACCCGGAGCTTGACCACCTGGTCCCAATTGCACCTCCAGGTTGGGCTGATGACTCGTCCAGCCAGGTTCTTGAGTCTTGGCAGCACCCCCTAGCGGCCACCCTTTCTCCCAACCAGGCTGTGGAGGACTCCATGTCCCATGGAGCCACGTGGGAGAGTGGGAAATGAACATTGGCCAGGAAGGCTACCACCTAGTGTCCCGGGGAGGTATGGAGCTGTCCATGGTGGTTCCCCCTGAACATATGCAGCAGGGGCATCCTGGCCGGGCATGGGACCCGGCTGTCCATCACAATATATATATATATATATATATATATATATATATATATATATGCAGTATGTAATAAGGAGAGAGCACAAAAGAGACAAAATAAGTCAGTGAGTCATCACAAAGGACTGAGTCCAAATAGAACTGAATGGGGAGGAGAGGTGCATGGCTTTCATAGGTGGAGTACAGGAAGAGGCGGGCCTGTGAGGGGAGAGGTGGAAGTGAGGTCAGAGGGAGGGTGTGGTCTGGACAGGAGTGTGGAAGTTGATGCCACTTTAGCTGAGTTTCCCTTCTGATGATCTGTAGAAGAAGGACAGATGAAGTTAATGCACTACATTAACCTCCGAGCTGACATCTTACCCTCAGTTAAGCCCTTTGACTGCCTGCTATGCACATGTGTATGACAAAATATATATATATATATATATATATACTTTGTATATATATATATATATATATATATAAAGACACAAAGAATACAAATAAAGTATTGGGGTACTACCTTGGTAACTCAATATAATCTGACAGTTTGTTTTTGTTACAAAAAATGCAGTTAGTTGTAGAAATGTCTTTACATACGCAAGTCCAAATAGAACTGAAGTAGGCAACTGGTTTTCTGAGTTGTGTTGGAAGATGGCAGGAAGGGGCGGATGGAGGATGGACACTGGAGATGACCTCAGTGATGGAACGGCCGTCAATCACCTGGTCAGAAAACAGCGCCAACCCCTGGCTCTCCACGTGGTTACATTCACTGTTGCCCTTAAGCTGCTGCCCATGCAAACACGTGGACCAAAATATATGTACAGTAACACAGAATGGCTGTCTGTATGTTTTCATTGCAATCATTTGACTGATCTGGACCACATAGTGCAATGTTGCTCTCTAGGACCATACAGATACATAAAGTACTGTGGAGCCCAAACTTTTGACTCTTATCCCAGCTTAATCATTACTTCTCTAGGCAATGCTGCCCTACTGTAATATAAAAAGGAGTACCATGTACTTGTGCAGGTTGCTACTGGGTGATGCCTGCACAAGATCGAGAGTACAAATGCAGATTGACTGTTTTGACAGTTGTAGCCTCCTGATCCTCACTTGGGCAAAGCGAGAATTGGAGTTTAAGGGTAAACTGGCATTTAGCCAGCCTGACATAATGAATCCTGCATTACGAGTTTCACCCTGTGTCCTGGGAGAAATTAACATCTTGAATGAGTCAAGCACTTTTCTTAAGCCGGCTGCTGAGTAGATTTTCCGAAGCCAGCGGCCACTCACTCAGATGTGTCACGCCTGACGTCCACCAGTCTAGATGGAACATGACAGCCAATATTAAAGATCATTTGCTTAAGCTGCAAGTTTTCAGGCTGATTAGATGTTTTTTTTTTTTCTTTCCCCCTAATGAAATCAAGCATGTGTGACGTTAGCGTTAATATTGATAGCTGCTTGCTGTTGCCTTTCATTTTAAGCAGAATCTTAGCAGTTCTGAAAAGGTTTTGAACACCACAGCTTGAAATCCTGAAACGGAAATGTCAAAAGTCTCACCGGTGAATATAACAAGTGTAATGATTCCACAGTTAGTTCAGGCCATTAAAGATGAAAATGCCTAGATTGTCCTTTCCTAAGACTCACTTATCTTTTCTATATAGTGACTTTCAGGGGATGACAATCTTTATGTTGACTGAATAACATAAATAATTCAAAACACTTGCATTGAGGGCAGCGATTGCTCTGTGGCTATGGATATGCACTCCTATCTGGAAGGCCTTCAGCAAGCCCCTTAACCTGGAAAATTGCTGCATGGGTGCTGTACAATAACGGCCCCCCAGTATTCGTGCAAAAAGATGATTTCGCCTCGAGGATTAACAAGTATTTAAAACTCAAATTAGAGAGAAGATAGCAAAGCAGCACAACAAGACAGCAACAGCAAAGGTTTTAGTGCATATGGATAAGAACAAAGATTGGAATACAGAAGTGTAAGGAATCATTTTATTTTGCCCTCCGTAACATTTGGGACAAAGACACCACCTTGATTTGCAGCTCTCCTCCGCCGTTTAAATTTACCAATCAAACCCTTCAGACGACATTGCAGACTTTCATTTGAAGGGATCTGCATACATTCTGGTCACACAGCAATTTTTCTACACAGTCCTCCCATTTCAAGGCACCATAATATTTGCAGTCCTGTGGTGGGTTGGCACCCTGCCCAGGATTGGTTCCTGCCTTGTGCCCTGTGTTGGCTGGGATTGGCTCCAGCAGACCCCCGTGACCCTATATTCGGGTTCAGCGGGTTAGGAAATGGATGGATAATATTTGCACACAGCCATGGGAGGTCTATTAAAGCCATCATACGTCGTACAATAAGGGTCCCCCAGTGTTCATGCAAAAAGACAATTTCCCCTCCAGGATTAACAAGTATATCAAACTCAAATTGGAGAGAAGATAGCAAAGCAGCAGAAGAAGACAGCAACAGCAAATGATGGATATGAATAAGAATAAAAATTGGAAAACAGAAGTGTAAGGAATCATTTTACAGTGCCCTCCATAATGTGGGGGACAAAGACACTACCTTTCATTGATTTACAACTCTCCTCCACTGTTTAAAATTACAAATCAGACCATTAAGACGTCATGATTAGAGTGCACCTGTGGAGGACTGGCACCCTGCCTGGGGTTTGTTTCCTGCCTTGTGCCCTGTGTTAGGTGGGATTGGCTCCGGCAGACCCCCGTGACCCTGTAGTTAGGACATAGCAGGTTGGATAATGGATGGCTGGATGGATGAGAGTGCACATTGCAGACTTTCATTTAAGGGGAATTGCATACATTCTGGTCACGTAACGTTTTTTCTTCAAGATGCCCCCGTTTCAGGGTACCATAATGTTTGAGACACAGCAATGGCAGGTCTGTTAAAGCCGTGGTCATATTTAGGACTTTGTCACATATCCCAGCATGCAATGACTGCTTGAAGTCTGACATTCATTGACATCACCAGGCGCTGAGCGTCTTCTCTTGTGTTGCTCTGCCAAGCCTCTCATGTAGCCATCTTCAGCTCCTGATTGTTTGGGGGGGTCTTGTCCCCTTAAATTTTATCTTCAGCATAATGGAAGGCCCGATCAGTTGGATTGAATTAAAGAATCAAACTCCTGTGTGTCGTCAGCAATATGTTTAGATCTTCATCTTGTTGAAGGATGAAAACCCGTCCAGTGAGTACTTGAACTTGAGCAGATCAGATGTTTCCAAACACCTCAGAATTCATTGTGCTACTGCTGTCAGCAGATCCATCATCAATGAAGAGACAGCCATACATGCCAAAGTCTTAACACCCCCAGCACCATGTTTAGCTGATGAGGTGGTCTGCTTTGGGTTTTGGGCAGTTCCTTATTATCTCCACACTTTGCTCTTGCTGTCATTCTGATGAGGTTTATCTTTGTCTTGTCTGTCCACAAGACCTTTTCCCAGAATTCTGCAGGTTCTTGAACTCCTTTTGCACAATCTGTAATCTGGCCATCTTATTTTTGTGGTTTGCATCTTTCAGTGTGTCCTCTGTGTTTCTATTCATGAATTCTTCTGCTGATAGCCATCTCTGACACACACACATTGGCCCCCTGAAGACTGTTTCTGATCTGTCAGACATGTGTTTGTGGTCTTTTTCTTGACCATAGTGAAGATTCTTCTGTCATCAGCAGTGGAGGTCTTCCTTGGCCTACCAGTCCCTTTGCGATTACTGAGCTCAACAGCGTGTTCTTTCTTCTTCATGATTTTCCAGAGAGTTGATTTTGATCATCCCAAGGTTTTACTGATGTCTCCGTACTAACCCCTACTTAATCTGCTGTTCTTTTGTCCGGTTTTCTGTGGTGGTGATCTGCGCCACCATCACCTGATCAAAGCAGTCCATCTATTGATGGGTTGAAGGCCAGAGGTCCACATGACCATTATCATCAAGTTCTTCCATGTGAAGCCTGAAAACCATGAGGACTGATTGAGATCATTGATGTTAGGTGAATACTTAGAGAGGGCTGGGTGGTCTCGAGGCCTCAGAACCCCTACAGATTTTTTTTTCTCCAGCTGTCTGGAGTTTTTTTTGGTTTGTTTTTTCTATCCTCCCTGGCCATCGGACCTCACTTTTATTCTATGTTAATTAGTATTGCCTAATTTTATTTATATATTTTGTCTTTTTTTCTCTTTCTTCATCCTGTAAATCACTTTGAGCTGCATCATTTGTATGAAAATGTGCAATAGAAAAAAATGTTGTCGTTGTTGTTTTTCTCCAATGGTTTTATTCTTGTGTTTCACCTCATAATGTCTTCTTTGACTTTCATTGGCACAGCTCTTATCCTCATGTCAAACAATGGCAACTACTGACCCCAAAGAGTAGAAGCAAGGTGTCTTATGAAGCAATGAAACCCACCTGAGGGATCACAAACACCTGTGATGCCAAGTGTCCCAAATATTATGGTGCCCTGATTTGTGTAGAAAAAGACAGCAATGTGTGCTGCAGTGTACACTTTAATCCCAATGTCTGAATGGTTTGATTTGTAATTTTAAACTGTGGAGCGGAGAGACAAATCAAGGAAAAGCATGTCTCTGTCCAAGACATTATGGACAACACTGTATGTCTGCTTTTTATCAAAAGAATTAACATTTTTATTTATTATCACCACAGTCACAGAGCAGGTCCATACCCCAATAGTACAGTTTGTAATTGTAACCGAGTATTAGCTGTGAATTCCAAAGGCATAGCCAAGAAGTGGAAATTGGATGTTAATTGCTCAGGCCATTAACAGTGGCAACTTTGTGAAGTGAAAAAAAAAACAATGTGTTGCTTCCTATGCCTGTGGAGGATTCTGAGAAATAATCGTCAAATTAAACACTTGACAAAGTTAAAAGAAATGGAATACCACGGACTGAGTGAACTCCTGGAAATGTCATGGATATTTTTAAACCCTTTTTCCTTTTCGACTTTAGAGAGTGAAGTGGCACCACAGAGAGCTTCGTCTTTCTCATCGGCTCCCAGTGGTCCACTTCTGTAACCTACAAGGCGGCGTCAGCCTTACAGAATTGTCATCTTTACCTTTGAGTGCTTTTCTGTTGTTGGTCTTAACACGCAGAAAGTCTGATTCTTAAATTTGTGCATTAATGGAAACCTTCAAGTAGTACAGAAATGAATGGGGGCCACATTACTTCTTTTCTTCTTCTATGTTGGTTTTGTCAATTTAACAATAGAATTACCAAAGCCTACGAAAAAACTTGTAAATCAGTCCCACTTTAAATCCCTTCACACCTCTCCATTAGCGTCTTTTGTCTTGTAAATGTGTTGATAAACAGCAAGCAGCCTGCTATCACATCCCCCAACTGCCGCACAGTTTTCTCAGCTCAAGTCTGTTTACCTGCGTGTCAGTTGCTTAAAGTTGTATAGAGTGAGAAGTCAAGCAAAATGACACCTTTTATAAATACTATATCGTTATTTGGAACACATGCATTTCATGTGTGTTCCATGTCTACAACAATCTACTGTATGTAAACACATTGTTAAAACAAAAACGTTTTTCATGTTTTAGTAATAATTGACAAAATGTAGACGTGAAGCATGTAATGTATGAAGATTGAAGTCCAAATATCAAATAAACACTTTCACAAAAGGTACAAGTATAACAAAACAAGTGCGCTTTTATTCAAGAATATAATTTCAGAAAAAGAACCCGCGTTACGGTGCAACATTGACGTGTCTTTAACCCGACTGCTTTGGAGGCGTAACGGTAAGCTCTGCTGACTGGTAATCAAAGGGTCACGAGTTCGATCCCACACGACTCCATTTTGAGAAGTGAACTGCTCTTATTCTTACTTTTTAAGAATAGAAACATACATTTGATTTGAGTCTGTAACAGCCGGTGTGAATGTATGGTACTTGTAAAGGTTAGCATTGCTTTTTTATTCAGTTTTATTCTCCCAGTCACGTTCATGCAATCCCCGAACTGACAATGCTGTTTGCACATAAAGATGCGCTATAGCAGAGGTGAACTCGGATGATCATGAGGGTTCTACATCGGAGAAAGAATGCATGTCACACTTTTGCCGTCACTGTATTTTGTATATAAAAGCCAGATCGAAAGTCATTTGCATATTTACCTTGATTTATTTACTTACTTCCTACAGTGTAAAGTCACAAGTAGACTGCAGAGCTTTCTGTGTTTGATCGACACAGGCATGCTCAAAAAATACACGTGTAATGCCATGAAAAGTGTATGATGACACTTCAGTACACGAGCAATGGCACGAGAATGCAGTCAGACTTATTTCTTAGGCAAATACACTGTCCAGATCTAAACACTAGCGTGGAGAGTAGCTTGCATACTGAAGACTCTATAGCTGCAGGTGGAAGTTGCCGTCACTGTACTTTGTATATTAAAGCCAGATCGAATGTTATTTACCTATTTACCTTGGTTTATTTACTTATCATCCTACAGTGTAAACTCACAAGTAGACTGCAGAGTTTCCCGTGTACATATACAAAGCACAGCAATGGCAAAAGTGCGGCATGCATTCCTTCTCGGATGTAGAACCCTCGTCATCATCTGAGTTCACCTCTGCAATAGCGCATCTTTATTTGAAAACTAACAGTGTCAGATTGGGGGGAGCGTGAACACGAGTGACAAAATAAAACTGAATAAAAAAAAAGCAAAGCTAACCTTTACAAGTACCATACATTTACACTGGCTGTCACAGACTCAAATCAAATGTATTTTTTTTTATATTAAAATACTCCGTTCACTTCTCAAAACGGAGTTGTGCGGGATCAAACTCATGATCTTTTGATTACCAGTCAGCAATTCTTACCGTTACACCACCAAAGCAGTCGGGCTAAAGACGTGTCAATGCCGCACCCTAATGCAAGCTCTTTTTCTGCAATTATATTCTTGAATGAAAGCGCACTTGTTCTGTTATATTTGTACCGTTTGTAAAAGTGTTTATTTGATATTTGGATTTCAGGCTTCATACATTATATGCTTCATGTCTACATTTTGTCAATTATTACCAAAACATGAAAAACGTTTCTATTTTAACGATGTGTAGATTGTTGTAGGCATGAAACACACATGAAATGCATGTGTTCCAAATAACGATATAGTATTTACTCTCTACAACTCTAAGCAACTGACACACAAGTAAACAGACTTAAGCTGAGAAAACTTCGTGTGGCGATGGGGGGATGTGATAGTAGGGTGCTTGCTGCTTATTGACACATTTACAAGACAAAAGATACTGATGGAGAGGTGAGAATAGATTTAAGGTGGGACAGATTTATGATTTTTTTCGTAGGCTTTGGTAATTCTAGTGTTAAACTTGTCTGGATGCTGTTGCTCCCCTCTCTTTGTCCATGTGGGTTTGTCCCCCCTATATCTTCAGATTTACTGTACGTGTGTTAACGTTAACAGACTCCTCTCTCTAGTTTATTTGAGATTAGATGTGTTTATAACTTATGAAATCACTAGTCCCAGATAATATTCATCATCAAGTTCTTAAGGAATTAAGTGAGAACATATTGTCATAGATGGAGTGGCATTCCAACTTTTACTTTCCTGGACGGAAGGCCGATATTATGGGTGGTCTCTGCCAGGAGCCTCGCACCGAGTGACAGTGTGACAGAAGGTGCTGCAGGACTGGCATCTGGGCAGGCATAAAGAGAGTCCCTTAAGCTAACCAGATGGTGTATCAGACTTGCCGACTGCACTTGCTGATCTCGTTACCAGACCATATCAAACAACATGACTGCAAATTTCTGGGTATGTCAAATTTAGAGACTTTGTGATAAGTTTCCTGCACAACTACAGTAAGTTCAGTCACAACCTCATCCCTTTTTTCATTTTTTCAAGAGACATCAGACAGATGAGCTTCTGTTCTGTTTGTGGCCACTAGGGGGTATACCATCACCCCAGCACCCCAAACCCCAGACACAGACCTGCCTTTTAATTTACAATACAATACAATACAACATTTATTTATATAGCACATTTTCATACAAAAAAATGTAGCTCAATGTGCTTTACATAATGAAAATTAAAAAAAAAATAAAAGACATATTAGGAAATTAAAATAAGTCAACATTAAATAACATAGAATAAGAGTAAGGTCCGATGGCCAGGGAGGACAGAAAAAACAAAAAAAATTCCAAATGGCTGGAGAAAGAAAGAAATTCTGTAGGGAATACAGACCAAGAGACCACCCAGTCCTCTCTGGGCAATCTACCTAACATAAATCAAACAGTCCTCTTTGTATTTAGGGTTCTCATGGAAGAACTTGATGATGATGGTCATGCAGACTTCTGGTTTTTAGTCCATCAATGCTGGAGCATCATGATGCTTTGAATAGGTGGTGGTGGCGCAGGCCGCCACCACAGAGAAACTGGAAAAAGAAACAGAAGAGAGAGTTGGGGTCAGTACGGATTTTAGAGCCACCATGAATAGTTATTATGATGAATTGAACATACAGAGTATCAGGATTAAGTTAAAGTGAAGTTAGGAGAAGGCCATGTTAAAGTAATGTGTTTTCAGCAGTGTTTTAAAGTGCTCCACTGTATTAGCCTGGCGAATTCCTATTGGCAGGCTATTCCAGATTTTAGGTGCATAACAGCAGAAGGCCGCCCTCCTCACCACTTCTTTTAAGTTTTGGTCTTGGAATTCGAAGCAGACACTCATTTGAGGATCTAAGGTTACGATTTGGAATGTAAGGTGTAAGACACTCTGATATATAAGATGGAGCGAGATTATTTAAGGCTTTATAAACCATAAGCAGAATTTTAAAGTCAATTCTGAAAGACACAGGTAACCAGTGCAGTGAAATCAAAACTGGAGAAATGTGTTCGGATTTTCTTTTCCTAGTTAGAATTCTAGCAGCTGCATTCTGCACTTGTTGCAAACGATTTATATCTTTTTTGGGTAGTCCTGAGAGGAGTTTAACCACTAAAGTGTACCTTATACACGTTACTGCCTGATCCCAAACAGCACAGCACATCACTGCACTCCACCTTGGCGAGTGTTGTCCATCTCCTCTCCCGACTTTGACTTTGTGAGCTGAGTGGAGGGCTCTCTCAAACTCCGGACCTGAGAGGACTTTCATTGCTATTGCCACCTTCAATACAACGATGAGTCACAACTCAACACAACCCACAAACAGGACACCGGTGAGCCATAGTTTAACTCGTTCAGGGCAGGTGTCGACTTTTTCCCAAAATTCAGGGGAAGAGGATGGTAATCAGGTAATCAGAAATGAGGGGCAAATCCAGTGAGTGCTTTAACACTAGAAATCCTGAAGCCTAGGAAAAAAACTTGTAATCCCAGCCCACCTTAAATTCCTTCACACCTCTCTGTCAGCGATTTTTGTTTTGTAAATGGGTCGATCAGCACAAGCAGCAGCCAGCAGTCCCCCCTACCAACTCAGCTGAAGCTCTCCCAGCTCAAGTCTGTTTATCTGGTTTATCAAATATTTCGTAGGTTTCAGGGATTCTAGTGTTAAAAACAAACAGCAACAATTTAAAATCAACTCTGCATTTCACAGGTAACCAAGGCAAATGAGCTGAGGAGAGGGGTGATATGTTGTGCTTTCTTTGGTCCAGTTAAAAGTCTAGCATCTGCTTTTAGAATTTATTATCTCAAATATTGATGAAGAATACTTCTATAAATAATAAACACAAACAACAACCTATATATATAAAAGCAAAATACCACTAACTCACTCATCACAAAATCTTGGAATTGGAATTTGGAATGTAGGTTACCCTTGGCCCATAGGTCCTCGCTAAAAAGCGGTGTTAAAAATTTCATGGTCCAAGCGTGAAACTTCTTGTAGTTTGTTTAGATCCGTTTGTATGTCTGTCTGCTTTTAACGAGAGAACCACTTGACGGATTTTGATCGGGTTTTTTTTTTAATTTGCTTGAACATTCTGTTGATTTTGCAACATTCTCATCCCGATAAGTATGATAGTTCACTTACGGCACCGATTTATTAGCGCAAATCTGAGAGAGACTAATTGGGCTGTGGGAAGGAGGGCGGTCCCTCCTCACTCACGCATCTGCCTCGGTGTGTAACCTTAACTACACTTGGCTAGGGAACGAGAGAACTACTTCACAGATTTATATCTTTCTTATTTTTAATAATTTGCTTGAACATTCCGGTTGATTTTGCAACTTCTTTCATTGCGCTAAGAATCACAGTTCGCTTGCAGGAGCGAGATATTCACACTAATCCGAGACAGAGGCTGCGGGCCGAGGGGAGGGGGAGGCGTGTTGTCAGCAGTTGGGGACATGGGCAGGACCCTCTTCACTGTTGTGTTTCACCAATATGCGGGCAAAGCCATGGGGGATGGCTAGTAATAATATAAAAGAAAAGAATCAAAAATGAACAAAAAAGACGGGTGGAAAATTGGCTGAAACATTACACTGAGGACTCAGAGGTGGGATGAGGACGAAAGCATGCCTGAGTGGAATAGAGGAGAGAGAAGAAGTTGTGGTTATGCTGATTGTCTAGGACTTGGGTGTCCATGATGGACAACATTGGCTAAGATAGATAGATAGATAGGGAAGGCACTATATTATAGATAGATAGATAGATAGATAGATAGATAGATAGATAGATAGATAGATAGAAAAGGCACTATATAATAGATAGATAGATAGATAGATAGATAGATAGATAGATAGATAGATAGATAGATAGGAAAGGCACTATATGATAGATAGATAGATAGACAGATAGATAGATAGATAGATAGATAGGAAAGGCACTGATAGATAGATAGATAGATAGATAGATAGATAGATAGATAGATAGATAGATAGATAGGAAAGGCACTACAGATAGATAGATAGATAGATAGATAGATAGATAGATATGAAAGGCACTCTATGATAGATAGATAGATAGATAGATAGATAGATAGATAGATAGATAGATAGATAGTGTATATAGCGCCCGACCCGGCACAGACCACGCAGAGGCAACGTGTACAAAACACACAGGCTTTTATTTTTCTTCAGCTGTGTGACACGTCTTCCCCGTGCCACACAGCCCAAACACAGTCCAAAGCACCAAACAGAATACACACCACAATTCTCCTTCACCTTTTCTTCTACCACTCCTCCCAGGCAACCTCGTCCTCTTCCTCCCGATTCTGGCTCGAGTGGAGGTGGCTGGCCCGTTTTATACCCCACCCGGAAGAGTTCCAGGTGGCTGACCACCTGGTCCTAATTGCCCCTCCGGGTGGGGCTGAGAATTCAAGCAGCTGGGCTGCGGAGTCCATACAGCTCCCCCTGGCGGCCACCTGAGCCCACAACCAGGCTGTGGAGGACTCCATCTCCCATGGAGCCCTGCGGGTGGTTGTGGAATCACTGTCCGCCATGTGGGCTGCCACCAAGCGCCCCGGGGGAGGTACTGAGCTGTCCGTAGTGGCTCCCCCGGAATATACACAGCAGGGGCGTCCCAGCCGGGCATGGGACCCGGCTGTCCGTCACAATAGATAGATAGATAGATAGATAGATAGATAGATAGATAGATAGATAGATAGATAGATAGATAGATAGATAGATTGAGACCATTGAGAGTGGAGGGTAAAGGATTTGGGCAGCAACTGGCTAACCTGAGTAAGCCTGTAATATGGCCATTAAACTGAAGATGATTATTAATGAGTGAAACGATTCACACAAAATTGAATGTGCTGTGAAACACTGTGTTTCACTTTGTAAAACCATCAGAACAATCTGGACATCAACAGACTTTAGAGACCAACAAAACTTGCCAGTCCTGTCCACTTAATTCTTTAAAAATAACATCAAGTCGAGTTTTGAAATTTCCAAAAGTCCTACCATCTACCACACTACTTGATCACTTATTCCAAGTGTCTATTGTTCTTTGCGTAAAAAAGAAAAACTTCCTAATGGTTATGTGAAATTTACCCTTAACAAGTTTCCAGCATTTTTTTTAAACTCATTTTAAAGTCATCGTCTCGATCTACTGGACTAATTCCCTTCATAACTTTAAACACTTCACTCATGTCACCTCTTAATCTTCTTTTGCTTAAACTCTAAAGGCTCAGCTCTTTTAAGCTTTCCTCATAACTCATCCCCTGTAGCCCTGAATCAGCCTAGTCGCTCTTCTCTGGACCTTTTCTAGTGCTGTTATGTCCTTTTTGTAGCCTGGAGACCAAAACTGCACACCCAGTACTCCAGATGAGACCTCACCAGTGTGTTATAAAGCCTGAGCAGAACCTCCTGTGACTTGTACTGCACACATCAAGGCGCTATATAACCTGACATTCTGTTAGCCTTCTTAATGGCTTCTGTCTGCGAGTTGAGAGTGTTGAGTCAACTTCGACTCCTAAATCCTTCACATAAGGTGGACTTCCCTTCCGTCTTCTAGTTGAAGAACTAATGTTTTATCCAGTTCATCATATTAATTCTTCATTTCAATTTGTTTAACTTAAAAGAAAATTACTGAAAAGTTCCTATTTGACTACAGTAAGAAATATTGAAAATGTGAACAAAATGCAGTTTTTATTGCAAAAAATATTTGCAGACATTTTTACAATCCAATTCAGCTGTAAAACATTTTCACTTATTCCGTACTAAATATATTTAAGAGTTTATGTGTGAGGCTCCTAATATATGTTATTTCAAATAAGAAACAAAATATTTGGTTCACAGGGGATGTAAAATGTGACAAACTCAGACTGATCTAATTTTCCCCCTTAAGGAAGCATGTCTGGCATTCTGTTTACAGGAGTAACTACAGCCGTTCACTCTTCTCATATTCATGGAATTGAAAATTCAGACCAGGCTCTTTCTCACATAAATAAATAAAACATGGCGAAATGCAGAAGTAAATTACTGAAGCAAGAAAATCTGTCACAGGCGGGCGATCTTTTTTTTTTTTTTTCTCCAACGAAGCCCAGGTTTAAATAGGCAAGTTGTCTGGTGAGATAGCAGTAAGCTCTATGATCGTGTCTCGCTCTCCGTGATTGACAGTGTAATCTCCAAGCCTGTGTCACTGCAGCACGGAAACATGGAAATATTGTCCGAGCACAAGCAGCCTGCTTCATGTTAATTATGATAGAGTGTGAGGTGGAATTTATTATCATGCCGAGCCTTTTCAGTTAACCACTTCAGGTTAAACAGCAAGCGACTTGTTGCCTTTAGGATCTCAGGAGTGCAGTGAGCAATCTCAGCATGACACCATGGGTGCTGTGCTTAACCAGCGGGCATCAGAAAAACTTCAAGTTCTAAATACGTATAAATAGTATATACTTTAATAACGGAAATGTGAAGATGACAGACTTGCCGAAATAAATGGCAGAAAAGAGGATTGATTAAAAAATTAATCATGACGTTGTCCTGGAGAATCTATCTATCTATCTTTCTATCTATCTATCTATTTGTAGTGCCTTTCATATCTATCTATCTAATCTTGCCAACTACGCTAAAAGTATCTATCTATCTATCTATCTATCTATCTATCTATCTATCTATCTATCTATCTATCTATCTATCTATTATATAGTGCCTTTCATATCTATCTATCTATCTATCTATCTATCTATCTATCTATCTATCTATCTATCTATCTATCTATCTATCTATTATATAGTGCCTTTCATATCTATCTATCTATCTATCTATCTATCTATCTATCTATCTATCTGTAGTGCCTTTCATATCTATCTATCTAATCTTGCCAACTACGCTAAAAGTATCTATCTATCTATCTATTTATCTATCTGTAGTGCCTTTCATATCTATCTATCTATCTATCTATCTATCTATCTATCTATCTATCTATCTATCTATCTATCTATCTATCTATCTATCTATCTACAGTGGTGTGAAAAACTATTTGCCCCCTTCCTGATTTCTTATTCTTTTGCATGTTTGTCACACAAAATGTTTCTGATCATCAAACACATTTAACCATTAGTCAACTATAACACAAGTAAACACAAAATGCAGTTTTTAAATGATGGTTTTTATTATTTAGGGAGAAAAAAAAATCCAAACCTACATGGCCCTGTGTGAAAAAGTAATTGCCCCTTGTTAAAAAATAACCCAACTGTGGTGTATCACACCTGAGTTCAATTTCCGTAGCCACCCCCAGGCCTGATTACTGCCACACCTGTTTCAATCAAGAAATCACTTCAATAGGAGCTGCCTGACACAGAGAAGTAGACCAAAAGCACCTCAAAAGCTAGACATCATGCCAAGATCCAAAGAAATTCAGCAACAAATGAGAACAGAAGTAATTGAGATCTATCAGTGTGGTAAAGGTTATAAAGCCATTTCTAAAGCTTTGGGACTCCAGCGAACCACAGTGAGAGCCATTATCCACAAATGGCAAAAACATGGAACAGTGGTGAACCTTCCTAGGAGTGGCCGGCCGACCAAAATTACCCCAAGAGCGCAGAGACGACTCATCCGAGAGGTCACAAAGACCCCAGGACAACATCTAAAGAACTGCAGGCCTCACTTGCCTCAATTAAGGTCAGTGTTCACGACTCCACCATAAGAAAGAGACTGGGCAAAAACGGCCTGCATGACAGATTTCCAAGACACAAATCACTGTTAAGCAAAAAGAACATTAGGGCTCGTCTCAATTTTGCTAAGAAACATCTCAATGATTGCCAAGAGTTTTGGGAAAATACCTTGTGGACTGATGAGACAAAAGTTGAACTTTTTGGAAGGCAAATGTCCCGTTACATCTGGCGTAAAAGGAACACAGCTTTTCAGAAAAAGAACATCATACCAACAGTAAAATATGGTGGTGGTAGTGTGATGGTCTGGGGTTGTTTTGCTGCTTCAGGACCTGGAAGGCTTGCTGTGATAGATGGAACCATGAATTCTACTGTCTACCAAAAAATCCTGAAGGAGAATGTCCGGCCATCTGTTCGTCAACTCAAGCTGAAGCGATCTTGGGTGCTGCAACAGGACAATGACCCAAAACACACCAGCAAATCCACCTCTGAATGGCTGAAGAAAAACAAAATGAAGACTTTAGAGTGGCCTAGTCAAAGTCCTGACCTGAATCCAATTGAGATGCTATGGCATGACCTTAAAAAGGCGTTTCATGCTAGAAAACCCTCAAATAAAGCTGAATTACAACAATTCTGCAAAGATGAGTGGGCCAAAATTCCTCCAGAGCGTTGTAAAAGACTCATTGCAAGTTATCGCAAATGCTTGATTGCAGTTATTGCTGCTAAGGGTGGCCCAACCAGTTATTAGGTTCAGGGGGCAATTACTTTTTCACACAGGGCCATGTAGGTTTGGATTTTTTCTCCCTAAATAATAAAACCATCATTTAAAACTGCATTTTGTGTTTACTTGTGTTATATTTGACTAATGGTTAAATGTGTTTGATGATCAGAAACATTTTGTGTGACAAACATGCAAAAGAATAAGAAATCAGGAAGGGGGCAAATAGTTTTTCACACCACTGTATCTACACCTTCTGCACACTTTATTGATGTATAGATTTAATTTTAAATGGAACAATTTATGATTGTTAACCATTTAGGTAGAAAGCCCAGAGGGTTGCTGCGTGGTCTCTTGGCTTTGGAACCCCTGCATATTTTTTTTTTCTTAAGCCCATTTGTAGTTATTTATTTATTTTTTTTTTATTTTTTTTTTTTTTCTTTGCTCCCTGGCCATCAGACCTTACTTTATTCTTTGTTATTTAGTATTGACTAATGTTACTTTTATTTTTTTATAAACATTTCTTTCTTCATCTTGTTAAACACTTTGCACTACTGCATTTGTATGAAAATGTGCTGCATAAATGAATGTTGTTGCTGTTATCAATCTACACTTAATAACCCATAATGAGAAAGTTAAGGCATGTTTAGAAAAGATTTGCAAATATGTTAAAAAATGATTAAAAATTAAAAACTGTCCCAGACAGTATTCCAATTGCTAGCACATCACAAACATTAACACTGTTTTTACAAATCCCTTAGCCCAGTGGTATAATATAGAGATCTATGCATTGCAGTTGTAATTCCAACAGCTGGAGCATCACAAACATACAGTATGTCGTAATGTGGTAACTGCATATTGTATTTCTGAAGTATGCGTGTACAGTATGTGTTTGTTGGTGTTTGTGTGTTGATGGACTGGCACCCTGTGCAGGGTTTGTTTCTACCTTGCTCCCTCTGCTAGGTGGGATAGGCCCCCCTGTTTTGGTTTATTGTGGGTTAGAAAATGACTGACTGACTGATAATGGCTTTGATAGGTTCTTGTAACTAAGATTATTTAGTGTTGCTTTCTGCATGTAAATGTAAAAGGATGTGCCATAAACAGGTAAAAAATAAAAACTGCAATGCCACACTGAAACGTAGGACAACAACATTGTGTACTTCAAGTGCATTCCCGATTATGGCAGACGATTCAAAGAGAAAGTTAATTTCTTTCTTTCTTTCAGTAAGTTGTCAGTGTTAAATTCAAACCTTTTTATTTCACTTCTCATACTGGCAGTTAAGAACCTTTAGCCACTTTTCCCAGGCAAGCCTACTTTATTTTGTTGTAATTATTTTGATTCATGAGGCGAGATGAGCCTTCTGCTGCTGGAGGTGAATCCTCCTGTGAGTTTTCCTTTATACTCAGTGTGCACAATTTAGTGTAAATATCTGAAAGGCTATGATAAAGATAAAATTTCATTTTTTTTCCCATAAACTATACCCTAGACTGTAAATAACAGGCTTATGCGCTTTCTTTAAAAGAAAAATGTGAGCATTATACTAAGACCTGATGAATGTGCCACTATACATCATAAGAAAAGTTTAAATGAGAACAGAACGTTCGACCTGATGGAGTTGGTCCATTCCTATTCTTATTAGCTTTAGTATTAAGTACAGGCCTGTGGTAACCAGAAACTGCCCGGACAACAAACGATACGAGTCCAAGATAAGGCCGAGTCAAGAACATACCGCACACATACTCACCCATACAGCATCTTCAACCAGGCAACTACCGGCCCTCTGGACCCACTAATGACTTTAAATGAAAGCCTGTGCTACCTCTGGGCAGGGCTAACCAGTGACAGCAGCAGCTCTTCAGTAGCCAAGCCAGCTGAAGCTCTTATATATGGTTGGGGGGCTCTGTTTATTACAATATATCTCTCTATTATTATTATAAAAAAATACTTCGACGCAATGAGACTTTTTGGAGACGAGACTTTTTACAAGAGAGATTTATTCAAGTCCTTCGAGACGAGACTTTTGTCTTGACATTTTTTCAAGTCATGCCCTCCTCTCAATCATTTTGAATCAAGACCTCACCTCTCATTCGTGTGAATGCTTTTGTCAGACACACTTCCTGCACTATCAGCTCTTATAAATGTTAACGTTTTTCTCACTTTGAGTTCCCAATTAAAGAAGACGTATTATGTCCAAATCTTATTGAAGAATTTCATCACAAAGGGATATCAACAGATTAAATGAGTACACGGGCAATCAAACCCATGAGGAAGTCAAATGAATGAATGCCAAAAATGTCAATCGGTTACACGGCAAATTGGTTAAATGCGTATCAATTGGCTATGTTGGAACAGTTGGTGGTGATTGTGCGGAAGATGAAAACAACAATTTACAATATTACGTAGAATATCTAAAACCGTTAACAACAGCCAGTCTTTCACTGCACGAATTACTGTAGAAAGAAGGATTAATCCAAGAAAGGTAATGTAGTACATTTTCAGGGGATACCATTAGACAACAAAGGAGATCTTGATATGCCATTCATATTAAAACGTTAACAGTTTCCCATTAGAATAGCTTTTGCAAAGACAATTAACAAATCTTAAAGACAAACATTCGAAAAAGTCGTTTTATTTAATGGAGAGAAAGAAACAAAATTCAATCACAGGCAGTTACTGTGTATGTTGCGTTGATGCATGTAACAATTCCCATGAAAATAAAAATCTGTTTAAATTGTACATCCGCATCCCCATACGCGAGCAGCAGAACCACAAAGAGGCTAGTGTGTAGTGCAGGTTGTGGGTTGGCGAGCGAAGTGGGCAGGGGGCAAAGCCCCCATATATATATATATATATATATATATATATATATATATATACATACAGTGAACCTCTAGATACGATCACCTCTGTATACGAGAAATTCAAGATAAGGGGAAAGTATGAGCGAAAAATTCGGATCTGAATACGAGCATTGGCTCGCGTAACAAACCCACGAGCCAGGCTGTGGGTATGCGTGACGCGTTTCCCAATCTGCCTCGACTTGGGGATTCACCCAAGCTGACGCTGCCAGCCCGTCAGCTCACTCAGTATTCCTTGTTCTCCCGTAGCGTGAGGATCTACGCATTTGTGCGCTTGTGATTTCATTGTTACGCTGTAGCAGTTCGCTGTATAAGCGTATTCAAAAATATCGCGGACATGCAGACGGAGAATTGGAGACGATTGCCCTCAAGAGGAGTGAGAGAGAGAGAGAGAGACAGGCGCGCGCGTGAGATAAAGAGAGAGAGAGGCGCACGAGAGAGAAGAACCATCAGCTCAGTTATGCTCACATGACGCTCAGCAGACAAAGTGTATCCATACTACTTGTATTGCAAGACATCGCTCGTTTTATCAAGTCAAAATTAATTAAAAAATTTAGCTCATCTTACAAACCGAGGTTCCACTTGTATATATTATTTATCAGTGTTATTTGTTAGGAAAATTGATTTTTATGTTGATATTTTTGGGGATATGGAACGGGTTAATTGGATTTTCAATGGGGAGTTTGTTCTAGATACGAGAAATTCGCTATACAAGCTCAGTGCTGGAATGAATTAAACTCTTATCTCGAGGTTCCACTGTATGTATATATATATATATACACTCACCTAAAGGATTATTAGGAACACCTGTTTAATTTCTCATTAATGCAATTATCTAATCAACCAATCACATGGCAGTTGCTTCAATGCATTTAGGGGTGTGGTCCTGGTCAAGACAATCTCCTGAACTCCAAACTGAATGTCAGAATGGGAAAGAAAGGTGATTTAAGCAATTTTGAGCGTGGCATGGTTGTTGGTGCCAGACGGGCCAGTCTGAGTATTTCACAATCTGCTCAGTTACTGGGATTTTCACGCACAACCATTTCTACGGTTTACAAAGAATGGTGTAAAAAGGGAAAAACATCCAGTATGCGGCAGTCCTGTGGGTGAAAATGTCTTGTTGATGCTAGAGGTCAGAGGAGAATGGGCCGACTGATTCAAGCTGATAGAAGAGATACTTTGACTGAAATAACCACTCGTTACAACCGAGGTATGCAGCAAAGCATTTGTGAAGCCACAACACGCACAACCTTGAGGCGGATGGGCTACAACAGCAGAAGACCCCACCGGGTACCACTCATCTCCACTACAAATAGGAAAAAGAGGCTACAATTTGCACGAGCTCACCAAAATTAGACAGCTGAAGACTGGAAAAATGTTGCCTGGTCTGATGAGTCTCAATTTCTGTTGAGACATTCAAATGGTAGAGTCAGAATTTGGAGTAAACAGAATGAGAACATGGATCCATCATGCCTTGTTACCACTGTGCAGGCTGGTGGTGGTGGTGGAATGGTGTGGGGGATGTTTTCTTGGCACACTTTAGGCCCCTTAGTGCCAATTGGGCATCGTTTAAAAGCCACGGGCTACCTGAGCATTGTTTCTGACCATGTCCATCCCTTCATGACCACTGTGTACCCATCCTCTGATGGCTACTTCCAGCAGGATAATGCACCATGTCACAAAGCTCGAATCATTTCAAATTGGTTTCTTGAACATGACAAAGAGTTCACTGTACTAAAATGGCCCCCACAGTCACCAGATCTCAACCCAATAGAGCATCTTTGGGATGTGGTGGAACGGGAGCTTCGTGCCCTGGATGTGCATCCCACAAATCTCCATCAACTGCAAGATGCTATCCTATCAATATGGGCCAACATTTCTAAAGAATGCTTTCAGCACCTTGTTGAATCAATGCCACCTAGAATTAAGGCAGTTCTGAAGGCGAAAGGGGGTCAAACACCGTATTAGTATGGTGGTCCTAATAATCCTTTAGGTGAGTGAATATACATACTATTTGTCTCCGGCAGCTCTGTCCACGTAGTAGTGAAACAGGATAAACTTCAAAAACTGAATTAAAAAAAACATGTTCTGGATAAGCAGAAGTTAGGTACGCTCTGATCTCTCTCTCAAAATCATCAAACGTTACTCCTTAACAATCTGTACAAGATAATGTCTGCTGAACAATCAGGTATCACTAGCTAAGTAGAGGCAAGGTGCACTCCAACAAGTGACAAGAGGTAAAGCAACTTGAATGGAGACTGGCGCATCAGTAAGTAGGGTCCGTCCCAGTTCCCTACTCCTAAGATCCCGCCTCCCCCTCTCATCGGCCTGCAGCCACTCTCTCAGATTCGCGCAAATAAATCCGTGCCACAACCAACTATGATTTTTAGCGAAATGAGAGAAGTCGCAAAATCAACCGGAATGTTCTAGCAAATTATAGAAAAAAGCCTGATTTAAATCCGTTAAGTAGATCTCTCACGTAAGCTAGCTTTTTCCCCCGGCTAGTGAAACAGGACGGTAAGCAGGGCCCCGCCCCGCTCCCCACTTCTGACGTAACGCTTGGCCCTCAGCCACTGTCTCAGATTAGCGTAAATATATCCCTCCTGCAAGTGAACTATGATTCTTAGTGCAATGAGAGAAGTCGCAAAATCAGCTGAAATGTTCAAGCTAATCCATTAAGTAGTTCTCTCGTGAAAAGCAAACAGACAGACAGACAGATTTTATATATATTTATATATATATATTGTAAGAAAACAAACGGAACGAGATAAAGCTGCAAGGCAAAAATACGTTGAGTTAGGAATGGCAGTAACCTCTTCAAACCGAGTCATATATCAGACTGCAGACCAGAGGATCATCGGGATTGCATAGTGAAAAGGGAGGAAGAGGTGGGTCATCAAGTGGAAGTGACGTCATCATAGGGCAGTCTTTATGCTGAAAACAGGAAGTGAAACTCTTAAGAGCCCCTGCAAGGAATGAGAGAGGGCATTAGTGCACATAATCAGACCCATGCTCCGCTTCAAGAACAACTAGACCCTGCAGCTGACTCCCATGCAGACGTGTGTGACAATATATATATACACTAGCTGTGTAAGCCCATGCTGCAAAAAGCCCAGGGTCCTAAAAACTATTGAAATAATCAGAAAAAAATTCAAGGAGGTTTTGTTTTGCTGATGTGCTCACATATTTTGTGCATTAGTGGCTAAGTGACTTTGTCTTTCTTTGGACGTTCCATTTTGCCGATGTGCTCACTTCACTTTTGTATTAGTGGTGGGAGGAAAAGTAAAAGGGATATCATTTTGCCGATGTGCTCGCCTCGCTTGAGTATCCTTGGAGGTGGAGCCCTTACCCTAACTCCACCTGTCACTTCTGGGCTGGAAAGACACACTTCCATGTGTAGATGTTTATATATAAGATTATATATATATATATATATATATATATATATATATATATATATATATATATATATATATAATAAGTTATTACCTTAAATAAAGACACAGAGCGCACAAAGTGTTGGGGAACAGCCCCGTCTTACAGAGTTCCACTCACCTTAGGGCTTGTTAGCTGTCTCCTAAGTGCATGTGTGTGACTATATATATATATATATATATATATATATATATATATATATATATATATATATATATATACACAGTGCATCACATTTTGTTATGTTACAGCCTTATTCCAAAATGGATTAAATTCATTTTTTTTCTTAAGAATTCTACACACAACACCCCATAATGACAACGTGAAAAAAGTTTACTTGAGGTTTTTTGCAAATTTATTAAAAATAAAAAAATTGAGAAAGCACATGTACATAAGTATTCACAGCCTTTGCCATGAAGCTCCAAATTGAGCTCAGGTGCATCCTGTTTTCCCTGTTCATCCTTGAGATGTTTCTGCAGCTTCATTGGAGTCCACGTGTGGTAAATTCAGCTGACTGGACATGATTTGGAAAGGCACACACCTGTCTATAGAAGGTCACACAGTTGACAGTTCATGTCAGAGCACAAACCAAGCATGAAGTTAAAGGAATTGTCTGTAGACCTCCGAGACAGGATTGTCTCAAGGCACACATCTGGGGAAGGTTACAGAAACATTTCTGCTGCTTTGAAGGTCCCAATGAGCACAGTGGCCTCCATCATCCGTAAGTGGAAGAAGTTCAAAACCACCAGGACTCTTCCTAGAGCTGGCCGGCCATGTAAACTGAGTAATCGGGGGAGAAGGGCCTTAGTCAGGCAGGTGACCAAGAACCTGATGGTCACTCTGTAAGAGCTCCAGAGGTCCTCTTTGGAGAGAGGAGAACCTTCCAGAAGGACAACCATCTCAGCAGCAATCCACCAATCAGGCCTGTATAGTAGAGTGGCCAGAAGGAAGCCACTCCTTAGTAAAAGGCACATGGCAGCCCGCCTGGATTTGCCAAAAGGCACCTGAAGGGCTCTCAGACCATGAGAAACAAAATTCTCTGTTCTGATGAGACAAAGATTGAACTCTTTGGTGTGAATGCCAGGCATCACGTTTGGAGGAAACCAGGCACCGCTCATCACCAGGCCAATACCATCCCTACAGTGAAGCATGGTGGTGGCAGCATCATGCTGTGGGGGGCAGGAACTGGGAGACTAGTCAGGATAAAGGGAAAGATGACTGCAGCAATGTACAGAGGCATCCTGGATGAAAACCTGCTCCAGAGCGCGCTTGACCTCAGACTGGGACGATGGTTCATCTTTCAGCAGGACAACGACCCTAAGCACGCAGCCAAGATATCAAAAGAGTGACTTCAGGACAACTCTGAATGTCCTTGAGCGGCCCAACCAGAGCCCAGACTTGAATCCGATTGAACATCTCTGGAGAGATCTTAAAATGGCTGTGCACCGACGCTTCCCATCCAACCTGATGGAGCTTGAGAGGTGCTGCAAAGAGGAATGGGCGAAACTGGCCAAGGATAGGCGTGCCAAGCTTGTGGCATCATATTCAAAAAGACTTGAGGCTGTAATTGCTGCCAAAGGTGTATCGACAAAGTATTGAGCAAAGGCTGTGAATACTTATGGACATGGGATTTCTCAGTTTTTTTATTTTTATTAAATTTGCAAAAACCTCAAGTAAACTTTTTCACGTTGTCATTATGGGATGTTGTGTGTAGAATACTAAGGAAAATTTAATCCATTTTGGAATAAGGCTGTAACATAACAAAATGTGGAAAAAGTGATGCGCTGTGAATACTTTCCAGATGCACTGTATATATCTATTATAAAAAGAAATCCTGTCCTGGAAAGCAACAGCAAGGCTATGATACGTCATCTTCTCAGAAGACATTTAAAAAACGCACGAGAGGAAAGAGACTTAGAACGAGATTCTTACAAGACACGCCCTACTTACAAGCAATAGTAGGAAAAAGGACAGCAGCTGTAAAGGCTTTAAAAAGATCGAAGGGTAGCCAAGGGAGCGAGCGAGCAGCGTTATACGTCCTGCAAGAATAAAATTAATCATGCCCGGGACCACAAGCATTGTTTCTAGAACATCATGCAAGACCAGCCAGTGAGCCATCATTTAAAACATGTCCACAGACATCTAACCCTAGCAGTTGTTGGATTGCATCTGTCAGACAAGCATCATGTGCTAACAGCTCTTAAAACAACGACAAGAGACAAGCAAAACGTGCAGCTCGCCAACAGCAGGGAGACAGCAGATGATGCGATGGCATATCCTTAACGTACGGTCAGACACACCTCCCCTTCACAACGTGTATATTGCCTGCCTAAGGTAAAGTCATCCCTGATGGAAGATCACAGGGATCGTGGGAGAGAGGGGTCCTTTCATCGGATTAGCGCTATTTCAGCTGTGGAATGGCCAAATTGGGGAGGCAGCTTGATGAATGAGGTATCCAGGACTTAAAACAAATCCAAATCATATTATATGATATCATCTAATGTGAAATTCTACTCTGTACTTCTATAATTTTTATTTTTATACTGTATTGAGGATTTATTCTGTTATTCTGTTCTGTGTATTGTACTGTATTGTATTGCCCCCCTTCTTTTTGACACCCACTGCAAGCCCAACCTACCTGGAAAGGGGTCTCTCTCTCTGAACTGCCTTTCCCAAGATTTCTTCGATTTTTTTTCCCTACAAGGGTTTTTTTTTTTGGTCTTCTTAGAGGGTCAAGGCTGTAGGGCTGTCAGGAGGCAGGGCCTGTTAAAGCCCATTGTGGCACTTCTTGTGTGATTTTGGGCTACACAAAAATAAATTTGTTCCTCCATGTTTATCCTCCAGGTTCACATTGCTTGCGGTTTAAATTGTATTGTATATCCGGTAAACCTAACACGGGGGTGGGTGAGCAAAGCAAGCAGGGGGCGGAGCCCCCTAGTATATATAGTATATATATATATATATATAAATACATATTTATGAGGCACACTGGTTAAGCACATCACCAAGATAGATAGATAAATATACATTTATTTGTCCCCAGGGGGAAATTTACCTATTTAGCTTTTTACAGAACCTCTCGATAGATAAATTAACAAATATGCACACACAGTTTGGTCCGAATACACACCAGAATGACTAAAACAGAAGAAAAATTAAAAAGAAAGAAAACTTCTGACTTGTCAGTCCCAGTCCCTGTAACATGCTATACAGACATTTTGCTGTTGGTATAAAGGAGCCCCCGTAGCGTTTCTAGATGCAATTCTGCTGAATGATTTGCTCACTGAAAGTCCTCAGTGTTGGTGTGTCACAGAGAGGATGTGCAGCATTTTTCATAATGACACTCCACTCACTGCTTGAAGTGATGTTACCAGCCCAGCACACCTCAACTTCGAAAATCACACCGGCCATCACAGACTTATAGAAGATGTGAAGGACGTTGCATGCAATCCAAAGTCAAAATCTAGAAACCAGAAGAGTACATTCAACAATCAGTACAATCCAAAGAATATTCACAATACAAAATGCACTCCCCAGCCTGAAATATAATGGCTGAGGGCGGTCCCTCAGCAGTGACATCACCGTGACTCCGCCTCTTGGGGGTGCCTCCCACAGAAAACAAGGTGCATAGGCAAACAATATAAATATACAATAGTCAACTAACAAATAATGTTTAACATATTAATGTTGACACAAATAATATAGTAACACAACCACATGGAAAGCAATAATTACAAAACAACAGAAATAACAATAAAATGAAAATAAATCTAAACAAACATGAACAAAACCCGGCTGACCCATATCTCTATTGTTCTGTTTTCTTGTTAGTTTTCTCTCGTTTAGGATTTGTGCCTGGTACTTCTATGTATGTTTGAATATTTAAACCTCTTTTGTATTTTGGCCCATTTTCCTATCCTTTTTTGGTCCGATCTGTGACTCTATAAGACAGTTTTCTGAGTTTTGCTAGGTTTCTTTTCATTTCGGTTTTGTTGGGTTCTTGTCATTTTGAATCAGGTATTGAGAAGCATATGTGTCTGTATCTTTCTTTATAATTCTTTCCGTCAATTAATTATTCTGCTCAGTTCTCTTTATTTTTCTTTATATATACTGTAGTAATTAATTGATTTGTTTAATCATGTTCTATTATTTAATTTAGGTAGTTAGGCCAGTGATTAGTCTCTTGCAGGTTTCGGCTTTCCTAGTATTCGTCCAAAAGAGGCATCCGCGACACTCAATTTTTTCGTCGGCTATTAGTAACTTTTTGAAGTTGAATTCAGTTGACTTCTTTTGTACTTTGAATTTCTTTAAACATTCACATATAGGGTAGTTACAAATGTTGCAATTTCTTCCCATATAACGTAATGGTGTGGGTGTTATGTGGGTACTCTGGTTTCTCCAACATCCCAAAGATGTGAATGTCAAGTAAGTTGGCAACACGAAGTTGAACCAGTGTGGGTGGTTGTGTGAGTCTGTCTTGGGATTTCAGAGAATGCCAAGATATTCTAAAAGAAAGGGGTTAATTACATCAAAAACAAAAATACAAATACAAGGGAATTGGAAACCAACGGAAATATGAAAAGGAAAACAGCAAACCTCTAGGCTGACGTAGACACAAATACTCAACTGCTAGGGTGGCCGGTCCAGTTACCCACCTTGTTTCCCGGGTTCACTTTTCTGCCCTTTCATCTTCCTACTGCCAGGTAAGACTTTGACCACAGCAGTCCTACTATCTCGAGGCTCATCAGTGTTGTCATTAGAAGAGACTTTTTCAGGGTCAAGTGTAAGAGTGAGTAAGTCAGCACAAGGGGTCTTCTTGAAGTTCTTACTTGGACTATGATCTGCTTATGGATGTGTTGAGTCCTGGGATGATAGCATATCCCTTTGGTGCAGGCCTTGTTCTGATAACATTGTGTTGTGTGGCACCAGAAAAGAGGAAGAGGAGAGGAAGTTGGCAGAATGGAGGAAGGCCTTGGAAGATGGAGGATTGAAGATAAATAGGAAGAAGAAGACAGAATATGTGAGGGTCAATGATTAGGATTCAGAAGTTAGCCTTCAAGGAGAGCTACTGAAAAGAGTGGAGAAGTTTAAATATGTGAGATATGTGGTAGCTCAAGGTGGAAAACTAAATGTTGAGATAACCCATAGAGTGCAATGGGGATGGAACAATTAGGAGAAGGTATCAGGAGCATTGTGTGATCAAAGAACTCAGGCCAAGGTTAAAGGTCAGGTTTTTAAGACAGTGGTAAGACCAGCTGTGATGTATGGAGCTGAGACATGGGCAGTGAAGGGAGTGGATGAGGCAGAAATGAAAATGTGGAGATGGATGTGTGGAGTTACAAAAAAAAAAGACAGGATAAGAAATGAGACAATCAGAGGTACAACACAAATGAGAGAGAAATCTAAGAAAGTACAGGTTTGAAGAGAAATGGGCATAGGAGAGACAATGAAGATGTGGGAAAAAGAGAGATGGGAGTGGAAGTCCAGGGGAAGAGAAAACAAGGGAGGCCAAAGCAGAGGTGGATGGATAAAGTAAAAGAAGATCTTAAGGAAAAGGGGCTTGATTGACAAAGAGTTTCTGGGCTGAGCTGTTTGATCAAGCACATCAACCCCACATAGAAGGAGGAAAAGATGAAGAGGAAGAAGAAGGAGAGTGTTTCAGGAAACTCATGGAGCAACCCTGCTAACATTCTCTCTAGAGGCTGTAATTTTCCTTGCAGCCCTGGTCTCCCTTTTTAAAGTACCTGGCTAATACGAGTTAGCTGCCCACCACAGAACATAGCAAAGGGCATGCATGTGACATTGAGCCACCTTGCTGCTATGTCTCTACACGGGTGACACTTAATACTTCACCTCAAACAACTGTGTAAAAAAAAGTTATTACCACCTGGGCTCTTAGTACTGCAACGAGGGCATAGTGCCACCTCTTGATGGAGGTTCCCATGTCGATGGCAAGGTAATCAGTGATGGTGCATCTGATAGCTCAACTCCTGCCCTGTACTAATCGACTCCAGTTTATTTTTGCATGTCTCTCTTAACTTAATACAGCCTCATAACTAGTTCACTATTAAAAGGGAATTTTTAATTACATGATGCATATTTATAAAAATAAAGTTTAGGGTAAACACACAATAAAACAGAGAAAACTCTATTCTATTCCCTATTGGTCCCCCCTTTACAATGAACACTTTATTTATTTGTCTTAAAAATATAAACGGTCTATGCATGTTTAGTTACAACAACAACAACAACAACATTTATTTATATAGCACATTTTCATACAAACAGTAGCTCAAAGTGCTTTACATATTAAAGAATAGAAAAATGAAAGACACAATTATAAAACAAAATAAATCAACATTAATTAACATCGAATAAGAGTAAGGTTCAATGGCCAGGGGGGACAGAAAAACAAAAAACTCCAGGCGGCTGGAGAAAAAATAAAATCTGTAGGGATTCCAGACCATGAGACCACCCAGTCCCCTCTGGGCATTCTACCTAACATAAATGAAACAGTCCTCTTTGGATTTAGGATTCTCACGGAAGGACTTGATGATGATGATGATGGTCACGTAGACTTCTGCCTTTTAATCCGTCCATCATTGTTGGAGCATCATGAAGCTTTGAGTAGGTGGTGGTGGCGCAGGCAAAAAGAAACAGAAAAGAGAGTAGGGGTCAGTACCGATTTTAGAGCCACCATGAATAGTTATTTTGAGGAAATTGAACATATAGAGTATCAGGATTAAGTTAAATTAAATTAAAATGAAGTTATGAGAAGGCCATGTTAAAGTAATGTGTTTTCAGCAGTGTTTTAAAGTGCTCTACTGTATCAGCCTGGCGAATTCCTATTGGCAGTCTATTCCAGATTTTAGGTGCATAGCAGCAGAAGGCCACCCGCCTCACCACTTCTTTTAAGTTTTGTTCTTGGAATTCTAAGGAGACACTCATTTGATGATCTGAAGTTACGATTTGGAATATAAGGTGTCAGACATTCTGATATATAAGATGGGGCGAGATTATTTAAGGCTTTATAAACCATAAGCAGAATTTTAAAGTCAATTCTGAAAGACACCGGTAACCAGTGTAGTGACATCAAAACTGGAGAAATGTGTTCGGATTTTCTTTTCCTAGTTAGGATTCTAGCAGCTGCATTCTGCACTCGTTGCAAACGATTTATGTCTTTTTTGGGTAGTCCTGAGAGGAGTGCGTTACAGTAATCTAGTCGACTGAAAACAAACGCATGAACTAATTTCTCAGCATCTTTCAGTGATATAAGCGGTCTAACTTTACTTATGTTTCTTAAGTGCAAAAATGCTGTCCTAATGATCTGATTAATATGTGATTTAAAATTCAGATTACAGTCAACAATCACCCCTAAGCTTTTTACCTCCGTCTTGACTTTTAATCCTAATGTATCCAGTTTATTTCTAATAGCCTCATTGTATCCATTATTGCTGATCACTAAAATTACAGTTTTCTCTTTATTTAACTTGACAAAGTTACTATTCATCCATTCTGAGATACAAGTCAGACATTGTGTTAGTGAATCAAGAGAATCAGGGTCATCAGGAGCTATTGATAAGTACAGCTGTGTCCTTTATATAAATTAAAGGACCTTGGGGTCAAGAGTGAGGGAAAATGAGAGTGGGGGATCAACAAACTGTCCCTTTTATTTGTCACAAGATGAAATGAACAAAGTAAAAGGAAAGAAAAAATGAGCCAATGCACTGCTCCTCGGTCAAAGGGTTCCTCCTTCTGTGGAGCTTAAATCTCGCACTTCGCTGTGCAGTTTATTCCGGTCTTCCGGCAAAAATCGCCTCTCCTTAGGCTAAGTGGGTGGTTTTTCTCTGAGCTGTGAGGAAAGAAGAGAAACAGGACAAAGGCAGCGGTATCCCTCTCTCTTGTCTCGATGGGTTATTACATTTCTGACCAAATATTCAAATATCCCCAGATTTTGTATATAGATTTTTATGAAAGACATAACAAATTTATGCGAATTAGAGCTCACAACACTCTCGTCCCTAATCCACTGGATACTCTCTTGTGTATGAGGGGAAACGTGCCTCCTTTACGCATTTTACAAGACGGGGCATCCCACTGTGTCAAGAATTGTCTGATACTCTGACCTTAGTCTTTCTTTTGTCTTTGTTATGTACACTGGCCCCGCCTATCAATGTTTGTTGCTATGCAACCCTTATTACCTTCTGGTCACATGATGGAAGAGGCATCGGAGCTTGGACAGTCACTCGGCTCTATAGCACTGAGTACCCGTGCACAATTATTTGAGATTTTTATGTGTCTTAGTGTTTTATTTTTTTGCCATTTTATCTGCTTTTTTGATTTTTGATTTTTGTTCTTTTTATTGATATTCAAGATTTGAACTAGCTGTTTTTTTTCTGGTGCTATTTGGATGCTTTCATCCTGATATTCTTGTCTCACTGAGTGTGATTGTCTGGGTCTAATTTTTGTTTTTCTCCTTTGGATCACTGACTTATATAAATAACTGTTTACTTGTTATCATGCCATGCCTTTTGTTTTCAGCTCATCCTGATCTGAGCACCAGCTAAAGTTCACACTTCTCATCATGTTTTACTGGCAGCCCGCTGTGCCCCACTCTTGTAACTAATCCTCTTTGTTTTGTAGAGAAACCAGCATGAAAGGGCTGCCCTTGTCTTTGAATGTGACAGTCTGTCAGTATAAAGTAATACAATTTTATTTGCACATCAAGTTAAAAACATTAATATGGAGGTTTATATCACTTATTCATATATGAGCATGCAGGAGTTCAGACAACATTGACATTGTCACTAAGAACAATGGACAGCAATTGTTTGCTATCTGACACCTTTTTGGTGATTATGGTGGACACCTTCAAACTGACTTTACAGTGCCAACCCATAATGTTTGGGACAAAGACACATTTTTGATTGATTTGCCCCTCTGCTCCACAATTTAAAGTTACAAATCAAACAATTCAGACATCATGATTAATGTGGTAGTGCTGCTGCCTCGCAGTTAGGCGATGTGGGTTCGCGTCCCGGGTCCTTCCTGTGTGGACTTTGTATGTTCTCTCCGTGTTTACATGGGTTTCCTCCGGGTGCTCCCATTTCCTCCCACAGTCCAAAGATATGTAGGTTAAGTGCATTGGCGATCCTAAATTGTCCCTGGTGTGGGTGTGTATGCCCTGCAGTGGGCTGGTACCCTGCCTGGGGTTTGTTTTCTGCCTTGTACCCTGTGTTGGCTGGGATTGGCTCCAGCAGACCCCCGTGACCCTGTAGTTAGAATATAGCAGGTTGGATAATGGATGGATGGATGGATGATTAAAGTGCGCATTGCAGACTCTCATTTAAAGGGATTGGCATACATTTCGGTCACAAGACACTTTTTCTACACGTACCCACCACACACACCCCCTCCATTTCAAGGCACCTATAGGCATTACACAGGAATCCTCATTAGGATCAAGTAAAAGCCCCCAACACCTGTCTGACAGATCAGAAACAGTCTTCAGGGGGCCTATGTGTGTGTGTGTGTCAGAGACGAATATCAGCAGAAGACTTTGGAGCTTGTAGTTGCCATTGTCAATATGAGGACAAGAAATGTGCCAATAAAAGTCAAAAAATGCCGTTATGAGGCTGAAAATCAAGAAAAAGAAAAACATTCAAGATATCATTAACACCTTAAGATGTCATAAATCAACTGTCTGGAATATCATCAAAAAGACAGAACACACAGGCAAGCTCAGTAACTTTCTTTTTCTTCATTTTTAGCTGCTCCTGTTAGGGGTTGTCACTGTCACAGCAGATCATCTTCTTCCATATCTTCCTGTCCTCGTCATCTTGCTCTGTCACACCCATCACCTGCATGTCCTCTCTCACCACATCCATAAACCTTCTCTTAGGCCTTCCTCTTCACCTCTTACCTGGTAGCTCTATCCTTAGCGCTCTTCTCCCAATATACCCAACATCTCTCCTCTGCACACAGTCCAAACCAATGCAATCTCGCCTCTCTGACTTTGTCACCCAATTGACCCTCTAATGTCCTCATTTTCTTGTACTCATGCACTTAATGTACTCAAAGTTAGAGAGAAGAGCGACGAGGCTGATTCCAAGGCTACAGGGGATGAGTTATGAGGAGAGATTAAAAGAGTTGAGCCTTTACAGTTTAAGAAAAGAAGATTAAGAGGAGACATGACTGAAGTGTTTAAAATTATGAAGGGAATTAGTCCAGTGGATCCCAGTTGTTATAAAATAAACTCTGCAGTAAGAACAAGGGGACATGGTTGGAAACTTTGTAATCTGTTGGGCTGATTTCACACAAACATTTTTAGAAGCTTTATTATTCACGCAAAGAACCATAAAATGTTTCTAATATATTACATATAAAGACTTTTAGGGCGGTCAAATCATAACTTGAATTTATTTTAGGCAATGAAAGGGAAGAGCTTGCTGGGATGAATTGCCTGTTCTTGTCACAGTTTTTCTAAGGCTCTAAGGTTTGAATTTATTTGCTGATTTATGCAACACATTATAAAAAATGTATAGATAGATAGATAGATAGATAGATGTGAAAGGCACTATATAATAGATAGATAGATAGATGTGAAAGGCACTATATAATAGATAGATAGATAGATGTGAAAGGCACTATATAATAGATAGATAGATAGATAGATGTGAAAGGCACTATATAATAGATAGATAGATAGATAGATGTGAAAGGCACTATATAATAGATAGATAGATAGATAGATATGAAAGGCACTATATAATAGATAGATAGATATTTTTGAAAGGCATTATATAGGCAGTTTTGTTTTAATTCTCTCCTTTGCTATGACCTCCAGGGGGTCCAGCACATCGCCCTCTCCGAGCTGTTGTGGTGCTTGTGAGTTTTTCTTATGATAAAGTAGAAACTTTAACAACCTTTACGAAGAATCTGGATGAGAGGTTGAGACAGCATAGCTATTAAGTAAACAAATGGGCTTGCTGGATTGAATGGCCTCCTCTAGTTTGTCAGATTTCTTATGTTCCGATGGTGAGTCACAGAGCCACGCTTATATCTGGCCAATATCCATACAGATAGAGTTGGATGGCCCCTTGCCCACCACATTAGCACACACACATGCCCTCACCACCTTCCCCTGAATTTAAAGTGAGGTTAAGTGACAACTTATAGAGATGGAAGAGAGCAGCATAGTCAAACTTATGGCATTGCATGAGGAAGTCGGGAGTGGCAGAGAAGTATGTGAGAGTTGTACAGGATATGTACGAGGGAAGTGTGACGGTGGTGAGGTCTGCGGTGGGAGTGACGGAAGTGGGATTATATCAGGGATCGGCTCTGAGCCCTTTCTTATTTGCAATGGTGATGGGCAGATGAGATTAGACAGAAGTCCCCATGGACTATGATGTTTGCTGATGACATTGTGATCTGTAGTGAGAGTAGGCAGCAGGTTGAGGAGACCCTGGAGAGGTGGAGATATGCTCTACAGAGGAATGAAGGTCAGTAGGAATGACAGAATACATGTGTGTGAATGAGAGGGAGGTCAGTGGAATGGTGAGGATGAAGGGAGTAGAATTGGTGAAGGTGGATGAGTTTAAATACAACAGTACAGAGTAATGGGGATTGTGGAAGAGAGGTGAAAAAGAGAGTGCAGGCACGGAGGAATAGGTGGAGAAGAGTGTCAGGAGGGATTTGTGACAGACGGATATCAGCAAGAGTGAAAGGGAAGGTCTACAGGACGCTAGTGAGACCAGCTATGTTATATGGGCTGGAGACGGTGCACTGACCAGAAAGAAGGAGACAAAGCTGGAGGTGGCAGATTTAAAGATGCTAAGATTTGCATTGGGTGTAACGAGGATGGACAGGATTATAAATGAGGACATTAGAGGATCAGCTCAGGTTGGACAGTTGGAAGACATAGTCAGAGAGGCATGATTACATTGGTTTGGACATGTGCAGAGGAGAGATGAGGGGTATATTGGGAGAAGGATGGTAATGATAGAGCTGCCAGGGAAGAGGAAAAGAGGAAGGCCTAAGAGAAGGTTTATGGATGTGGTGAGAGAGGACATACAGGTGATAAGTGTGACAGAACAAGATGACGAGGAGAGGAAGATATGGAAGAAGATGATCCGCTGTGGCAGTGACAACCCCTAATGCGAGCAGCCGAAAGAAGAAGAAGAACACTGTTGCAACAGAAACTTGTCATCTGTAGATATTCATGAAGATGAATGGATGCGGGTGGCATAACAGAACTGTCGTCAGGCTTGGCACTTCCTGAACAGATGATCTTGGTGAAATTGTGATAGTCTTGTAAACATCAGCGGTGTCTCTGGGTGTGATACCAATTTCTGCTGTGTGATTGACTTTGGGAATGAAGCTCATTGGGATGAAATTTTAATAATAAGATCTGATTCTCCCTTGCGCTGACTGTCATGAAGTCTGAAGTTCTTACCAATGCCTTTTATTAACACTCCCTGGGTAACTGCAGCCATCTTGCAAAATTATTATTATATTTCTTTCTGTCAGGTCACTGTGTACTCAAAGAAAATGGTCCAAAAACTGCCTCATACTGATTTACTTGTGTACTTCTGTACACAATGGTGATGCAGTAGAGCAGAGTCCTAGTTTTTAAATGCCAGGCTTGATCCCTGCTTATGGGGAGTGTGTGAGTCCTCTTTGTGTCTGTGTCTCTTCTCTGAATGGCACAGTGGCACACTGGCATAGTGATGATGCCTTAAAGCTCCAGGTGATCAGGGTCAAATGTCAGTCTGGCCACTTATATGCTCATGTGGTTATCCTGCTAAAACTCAAAGTTATATATATTTTGAATTTAGAAAGTATTATTTTATTTTTGCACACTTTATCATATTATAGATTTAATTGTCAATGGTGTGACGTGAGTCTCTGATAGATAGATAGATAGATAGTTAGATAGATAGATAGATAGATAGATAGATAGATAGATAGATAGATAGATAGATAGATAGATAGATAGATAGATAGATAGATAGATAGATACTTTATTAATCCCAAGGGGAAATTCACATAATCCAGCAGAAGCATACTGATAAAGAAAAATTTTAAATAAAAGAGTGATAACAATGAAAGTATAACAGACAATACCTTTCTATAATGTTAACGTTTACTCCCCCGGGTGGAATTGAAGAGTCGCATAGTGTGGGGTCTCCTCAGTCTGTCAGTGTAGCAGGACGGTGACAGCAGTCTGTCGCTGAAGCTGCCCCTCTGTCTGGAGATGATCCTGTTCAGTGGATTCTCCATGATTGACAGGAGTCTGCTCAGCGCCCGTCGCTCTGCCACGGATGTCAAACTGTCCAGCTCCGTGCCAACAATAGAGCCTGCCTTCCTCACCAGTTTGTCCAGGTGTGAGGCATCCCTCTTCTTTATGCTGCCTCTCCAGCACACCTCCGTGTAGAAGAGGGCGCTCGCCACAACTGTCTGATAGAACATCTGCAGCATCTTATTACAGATGTTGAAGAATGCCAGCCTTCTAAGGAAGTATAGTCGGCTCTGTCCTTTCTTACACAGAGCATCAGTATTGGTAGTCCAGTCCAATTTATCATCCAGCTGCACTCCCAGGTATTTATAGGTCTGCACCCTCTGCACAGTCACCTCTAAAGATCACGGGGTCCTTGAGGGTCTGATGCTCAGATCGGAGATAAGCACTGCTACTCCGGGACACAAGGGGGCGCTGTCACTAACAATATCATCTAGTTTTTCTCCCATAGCCCAGAGAAACTGCCCACAGGGGGAAACTGACTCCCTCCGTTACAAAGCTAAGGCACTCCCGGCAGGACTCGTCTCATTCTGGAGAGAGCAGGCCATCTAAATACTCTGAAATCAAGTTTTTCCTTTTCTTCGTAGAGAGACAAGGCTGGGGGGCTGTTAAAAGGCAGGACCTGTTAAAGCCCATTGCAGCACTTCTTGTGTGATTTTGGGCTACACAAAAATAAATTGTATTGTATTGTAAATCCTCCATGTTTATCCTCCAGGTTCACATTGCTTGCGGTTTACCTTAATTTGTTTATGTTTTTTAGATGTTGTAAATATTAAAGGAGCCGACCCAATTGGTGCCCCGGCATTTCCTCAGTGACCAGTATGTTCCCTCAGCCAACGACAATGGATACATTTTCTATTTTTGCCCCTCACTCTACACTCAATAACTCAGAATGACAAAGTGAAAACATGTTTTCTGGAAAGTTTGCGGATTTATTAAACATCATTAACGGAAATCACTCATTCAGACCCTTAATGCAATACTGTGTAGAAGCCCCTTTGGCTGCAATTCTAATTTTGAGTCTTCTTGGTTGAGTCTAAACAAGTTTTGCACACCTGCATTTGGGCAGTGCGGCCAGCAGAGGGCTCTCCTGCCACCCAAACCCGACACAGACAGAAGCAGGACATAAGTGCAGCACACACGTTTTTATTTTTCCTTTTTTTTTCCCTGTGGGAAACGCCTTCTCCCGTTTCCCACCTGTACAATGCAGTTTAAGCACAGCAAACACAGCACCAAACACTTTCATTTCTTTCTCTTTCCTTCTCCGTCCACCTCCACTCCACCAGGCAAGCTTCTTCTTCTTCCACCTGACTCTGGCTCTCGGAGTTAGGCAGCAGGCTTCTTTTATAAGAAGCGTTTAAGGTGTCCAATGACCTGGGTGTGGTGGAAGTGCTACCACACAGGGCTCAACAGTTCCTGCAGCGCCCCCTGGTGGCACCCATGGAACCCAGCAGTGCTGGACAAAACTCCAACTCCCATGGAGCCCTGTGGGAGTCTGAGGCACTGCTGCATCCCAGGGGGGGGTGTCACCAGGGGCTCCAGGGTGAGTTAATGTTCTGGATATGTTCTCTCCCCCCGGTCCTTCCAGTGTAGAGGGGCCCTGGCCGTATGCCACACAAGTTTATCTCTTTATTAATATTTGCAGATCCCTTCAAGTTCGGTGTCTGTCCTGTGATGGGCTGGTCTCTAATTTAAAGCTTTTGAAAGACCCCAAAAACACACCTGGCTGGATTATTTCGTACACAGCCTCTCTCAGCACCGGTTTCATATTTGCAGTATCTGACCACAGCGCACTAAATTATACGGTGAATTCAGAAAGCATTCAGACTCCTCAACCTTGTAATTTGTTTTGGTTTTTTTCTCTTGCAACTTTGTCTCTGAAAACTTATAAAGCTCCTTTATTTGTTTTCTTTGTATGAAAATGTTATTGTTGCACACTTTACTGTGTTGTAAATTTTATTTTATATTTGATACACTCAGTAGCCCATAATCCATCCATCCATCCATCCATTATCTAACCCGCTATATCCTAACTACAGGGTCACGGGGGTCTGCTGGAGCCAATCCCAGCCAACACTGGGCGCAAGGCAGGAAACAAACCCCGGGCAGGGCGCCAGCCCACCGCAGGTATCCCATAATGACAGACTGAAAACATGTTTAAAGAAAAGTGTGTAAATATATTAAAAATCAAACCCTGAAATCCGTCTCATACACCTAAGTGTGCAGACCCTTGGCAGCAATTTCAGTTTCCAGTCTTAGCAAAATCTCTACAAGCGTTGCAGCCCCTGGATTTGGGCAGTTTATCCCACTCCTGCTGGCAGATCCCCTCAAACTCCATTAGACTGGATGGGACGTGTCTGTAAAGTACCATCTTCAGGTCTTCCCACAGATGTTCTCTGGGGCTCAAAAACTGAAACCCCTCATTCCTAAAAGTATTCAGACCGTTTGCTGTAGCCCCTCCAAACTGTGCCCGGGTGCATTCTGTTTGCTTTCATTCTCCTTGAGATGTGGCACGAACTTGAGTGTGGTCTGCCTGTGGCAAACTGAATCAAGTAGGCATTTCATATCATGATGCCATAGAGGACTTTGCAACCTGAAAGTCCAGGAAGGTAAAACTGTAAATAGAAAAGTTCATATTGTCATGTCAATCCTGAAATTTGTTGGGAAAGCCGTGCAATAGCTTAAAGTCGTGTAATGTATGATGTGCATATTTAAAGAGACAATTGTGTCCTTTAATTTATTCTTACATTCATATAGTTTAAATTGGGCATTTGTCTTAAAGCAGCTATTTAAGGTACCTATTAATATTATTATTATTATTTCTACCCCGCACTCACTTTGCACATGATTAGTTTACCATTACTTGGTCTGCTACAGTGTTCTGGGGCACAGTGGCACACAGTGAGAGTTAATAGTGGGTCTTTAATGATCTCTTAGGCAAAGCCATCAACACAGAGAGTGTCAACCTTGTCAAGAGGTTTACTTACCTCGGCAGTGACATTCATGTCTCTGGTGACTCTTCCTGTGAAGTCAGTAGATGGATTGGGACAGCATGGGGGGTCATGAGGTCGCTGTAAAGGGGTGTGTGGCGGCCCCAATATCTATGCAAAAGGACGAAGGTCCAAGTCTTTAGAGTCTTGGTCCTTCCTGTCTTACTATATGTTTGCGAGACATGGACACTATCTAGTGACCTGACTGATCTCCTTTGTTATGGAGAATCATTGGGTACCGCGGGTTTGACTTTGTGCTCTGAATTGGTGGTTGCTCATGGAGTCATGGAGGCACATTACCTTCATTATGAGGGAGCATCAGTTACGACATTGCAGCCATGTGGCGTGATTCTCCGAGGGTGATCTGGCTCCCAGTTGAAGACCCGAGTGGCTGGACCAGAACAAGGGGGCGTGAACGTAACATCAGGTTGTGACAGACAGATTGTCATTTCCAGAAGGTGGGACTGGACCAGGGGTTGCCAACTGGGATCCTGAGGTGTTTTGTAATGTGGTGGATGTGACAATGAGCTATACCAGTGCACGCTCCCTAGCCTGACCTGGCACTTGGCTCTGAACCTGAGAAGGACAAGATATCGTCTTAGAAGGGCAGAACAATTTTTTCAAAGCTGGCATTAAAGCATCTCCACATTGGCCATGTTGCAAATATGACACTTCATATGCGTCTCCTTGCTGCTAGAGTCCATCTGTCTGGACATGTGGTCACCAGCGAACCTCACAGGGCTGGTGCATAGTGGGCATATGAGTTGCCTTTAAGACAGTGAGGGGTAGGCAAAGGGACAAAGCAGCTGGAAGATGTGGTATAGCGGGTCCGCAGCTTCCGAAAAAAGGTCGGGTTTTTAAATCTGTATAGCTGTGTCATTCTTCGTGGGCTCGATTGCATGACCGCGGGGACTTAATGAGGTGATTGGAGCGAGTCACACCAGTGTAGGTGTGGTCGTTCTTGTTTGCCTCGTTGGCTTCCTGCGGTGTGTAATTAAGACACGGCGCCCACGGAGGCGGCCGCGTGTGTATATATAGACGGATGGATAGGAGTGGGAAAAGGGAAAAAGGAGAATAAATCGTGGAGGATGAGAGGGAAGGAGAAAGGTTGGTTGAGAGAGGATGCGGTAAAAGGAAGGAAAACAGCAGTCAGGAGGTTATGATCTGGCTACTTGTAAGGAGAAGACGAACGAGCTGGGGTCCCGCGAAGGAGTGTTATGCTGATGCGCTCTGGGGGCTAGTTCGCCCCACTGAATGTATGTGTGAGTGGGGTGAGCAAGAGAGGTGTCCTCCCAAGGGATCTGAGGAACGACTGTGGGTGCGCGAAGGATCGAGGGAGGAGAGTTGACCTCGGTGGTCTGGCAGTGACATCCTGATGGAGGCCAAGACAGAGGTTAACTGAAGGAGCTCATGGTTGTTGGTCTCCACTGGCTGCGAGTAATAGTGAGCCGGGGAGAAAGAGACGGGGGTGGGCTGGAGAGTAAAGAGAGAGAAAGAGACTACGTTTTAACTGCTGCACATTTTAACCTTGTGTTTTAAAGGATTTATTTAGTGTTGATTTTAACCCCACTGGACACTTGTTTTTATGGATTTATGTATTGAACTTTGACACTGCACTTTTGTGCTTTTTATTTTGATTGTTTTAATAAAAGCACTTTTTCACTTTTGGAAATATCGCCTGGCTTCATGAGAGATTTGGCCCCATTTGTCAGCTCATCTCGGTGACATTATCAACCCAGTACCAACCCAGAAGGATGTTACGAGCCTGAGGAGAACCTGCATCATCACAGAAGATGGCACCAAAGTGCTCACTAAGTGCCATATCTGCGAATGCTGATCTCAGAGCTGCTTTTTATTGGCTTCTCTGGTAGTCCCGCCCCTTCGGACAGTTGAGCGCATGTATGAGATATGAAGTGATTGTGGTTAGTAGAATGGTGGTGTGCCTTGGGATGTTTTTGGTCACAAAAAGTGTGCCACCATAGAAAAAAAATGTTGGGAAACACCGGTCTGTGCTATTAAACAAAGAAAGGTGCGTTTTTATATCCATTGCTTGTGTGTCTATTTTGGCCCTTTTAAACAGGACCGTTGCCTAGGCTTCTATATGGGCAGTGTCCATTATGTAAGATCTTAAAACAATCAGCAAGTTAACCCTTAAACTGCCACATACTTGGGGGATTAATGCACCCCCGGACGCTAAATATGGGGTACGGGCAGTAGGCACCCAGAAGTTGCAAACGGAGGTTAAATGTCACCACGACTGTCCGGCGCCAACCTCATCACACTGACGCATTTATTATTTATTTATGTTCATTTATTTTATTTCTATTTATGTTATTCATGTTAATTGCACGTTTTTCTTTTATTCTATTACCAGTAACGGCGGACTGCACGATTACGTGCAGTGAATACACTTGACTTCCTAGTTTTCATCCTCGTCTTTCTCTGTCTCTGTTTATCATTCGTTTGCTCAGAGGTTGATGCGCCTGCTGTTTCCTGAGCAGCTCTTCTTTTCTCCACCCTAGCGGCCCGCTGCTTCTCTTCTTTCATCGGCATCTTTTCACTTTAAAACTGATTAAGTTAGTTTTTGTGTTGCAATTACTTAGTACGTTTTCTTAAATTTTTCACTTAAGCCGGCACGTAAGTCTTCAATCTGCCTCAAGAATGATTAGCGAAGGTGGTAGGCAATGAGAACGGCGCCCATAGACATGCGCCACACTGCCGCCCTGCTGCACTCTGCTGAGACTTGATTCTACAATAAAATAAAGTAAAAATAAAAAGAGTAATAAAAATCATCACCCCGAAAGCGGATAGTAGATGTCACGTAGTATATGTGTACCAAATTTCAGGTCAACAGGTGAAACGGTTTGCGAGCTACAGGTGATTTAAAATCCCGGACAGACAAATGAACAGCCATGGTAGCGTATTATAGAAGAAGATTGTAAAGCACTTCGGCCACAGCATTTCTATGTTGTTTTAAATGTGCTATATAAATAAATTTGACATTGATCCCCAGATGCCAAATACTTTTTTGCTGCAGTTTTTATGATATGAAGTGATTGTGGTTAGTAGAATGGTGGTGTGCCTTGGGATGTTTTTGGTCACAAAAAGTGTGCCACCATAGAAAAAAAATGTTGGGAAACACTGGTCTGTGCTATTAAACAAAGAAAGGTGCGTTTTTATATCCATTGCTTGTGTGTCTATTTTGGCCCTTTTAAACGGGACCGTTGCCTAGGCTTCTATATGGGCAGTGTCCATTATGTAAGATCTTAAAACAATCAGCAAGTTAACCCTTAAACTGCCACATACTTGAGGGATTAATGCACCCCCGGACGCTAAATATGGGGTACGGGCGGTAGGCACCCAGAAGTTGCAAACGGAGGTTAAATGTCACCACGACTGTCCGGCGCCAACCTCATCACACTGACGCAGGGACATCCCGGCGTGTTCGAAGCTCCATATACTGAGGGGCACATTGAACGTTGTTTGGTTCAGATTGCTTCATTATAGTGAGAGTTATTACAGAATATTCGGGGCCTCTTTCGAGTGAATCACCCTGTATAACAAAGGGGGAAAACAGCAACAGATAAAGGACAAAATATAATGAAATCAACAAAATAGAATTAAGTGTTTAAATCTTTATCAAAAATAGAAATATTTCTAAATGTCTTATAAATGTAAAAATCATGCTGCTGTGCTTTTCTCAAAGTAGAATAAGAGAGAAAACCAGATAATTAAATGAGATCCGTGTTATCAGTTGCTGTCACTGGTTATGAATTTGGTAGGAACAAAAGCCTGCAGCAACAGTGGGCTCCCAGGACCGACTTTGAGAACCCCTGGTTTAGGGAATAGTATTTATTTACAAAAAAATAAACTATATTAACAAAATTAGTTTATATAATACTAGCCAACCCGCAGCGTAGCATGCGCCGCATAATTATGTATTGATGGGTGAACACTTCCTGAAAGACACAGTTGTCCAGATGGGGTGGGTTTGAGGATACGACTGTAAATGAATGAAAAGATGGAACTTTGGAGAGAGCAACATACAACTGTCTGTGACTGAAAACTGGAGGGCTGCCGCTTTGTCCCCACCTTCCAGAGCGAGGTGTCCTTCTAAGAAGTTGGACGCCGACCGCTCAGGGGTCGCGTAACTATTTAGCAGGAGGGAGTCTCGCTCGATATCGGAATTAACCAGACAAATCGCTCCACCAACTAACAACGGCCATGCACCAGCACCCACAGAATTGAGATAAAGCTGTTAATCTGTCAATCCTCTCCGTGTCCACACCGGGTGAAGTGTCCCGTGTTGAGTCAAAGTAAGCCGCAGGCTCCACTCCTGATGGTGCCCTTCCATCAATTCTTTTAAGTTTCAGCTTTGCAACCATACTCCCTTCGGAACTCACAGACTTTGGTGTCCCGGTTGGCTGCCCGGCGGGTCATGGTAATAACGCCACCGGATCGCCAGTCGGCATCGTTTATGGTCAGAACTACGACGGTACCTGATCATCTTCGAACTTCCGACTTTCGTTCTTGATTAATGAAAACATTCTTGGCAAATGCTTTCGCTCTCGCTCGAATTGTTGGTGGGCGGGGCTCTGTCGTGCGTATCCCATGGTCTCTCTTGCGTGCCATGGTTGGCTGTTTAGTGAATTGTTGGTGGCCGGGGCCAACTCAGAGTTGGTGGGCGTGGCTCTGTCTTGTGTGCGTCTTGCTTGCCATGGACTTAGTGAATTATATATATAGACTAGCAGAATACCCGCGCTTCGCAGCGGAGAAGTAGTGTGTTAAAGAAGGTACGAAAAAGAAAAGGAAAAATTTGAAAAACAACGTAACTTGATTGTTAATGTAATTGTTTTGTCATTGATATGAGTGTTGTTCTCATATCTATCTATCTATCTATCTATATATATATATATATCTATATATATATGTTGTTTTCATATCTATCTATATATATATCTCTATCTATCTATCTATCTATCTATCTATCTATCTATATATATATATGTTGTTTTCATATCTATCTATCTATCTATCTATCTCTATATATATATATATATATATATATATATATATATATATATATACCAGCTTGGCAGCGAGAAGTAGTGTGTTAAAGAAGGAAAGAGAAAGAAAAGGAAACATTTTGAAAATAACGTAACATGATTGTCAATGTAATTGTTTTGTCACTGTTATGAGTGTCACTGTGATATATATATATATATAGCAAAATACCAGCTTAGCGATGTCATGTGTTAAAGAAGTTATGAAAAGAAAAGGAAACATTTTAAAAATAATGTAACATGATTGTCAAAGTAATTGTTTTGTGTATTTGGCGGCAGCGTCACAAAGTTTTTAGTCTAGCTGCATCAGAAAATGTACCACACGTCTGACACGCCTCCTTTTAGTGTTTTCTCACAGCTTGGATTGCTGCTGGTCATATATATACACACACACACACACACACACACACACACACACATACATACATACATACATATATATACACATACATATCTTCATATCTACATATCTATATACATATCTACATATACACATATATATATATATATATATATATATATATATATATATATATACATGCCTATCTAGGTGTATAGCTTTGGTCACTGAGTGCAAGGGAAAAATAATAAAATATAGTCTATAAGTTATTAAACAGTAAAACATTAACGTTTTAAGAAGTACAGGTACATTGAGCACTACTGGAGTGGTTTCAGGTAAACTACATTTTAAAGACTGTGTAACACAACAGGTAAGTAACTAACAGCAGCTAAAATGTATATGGATCATCTCTCGGTAGTTGATCCCTTTTGAAAGGCGCTACACGACGGCTGTGGTATAGAAATTACATTTTCTATGTGAACGTTCAAATTTGTGCCTGTGGTAATGTGCCTTACCGGCATTTAAAGAAAATTAGTTTTGTGTCCTCTGCAGTGTTAAGAGAGAAAGGCTTTGGTTTGGGATAAAAGGAAAAAGGTGTAAAGAAAGGAAAGTTGCCTTTTTCTTTTATATAGTATAGAGATGTGTTCGCTGACGTTATGATCGCCTTGTGTAGACTGGTGAGACGTCCCGCCATTAATCGGCTGTGATGGCACTGTCAGTCCTCCACTCGTGTGCGTGTTTCATAATCCGAGGTGAGGACCTCATAATCGTATACGTGCAAAAGAAAGTGTGAATGCCTTAATATTATTTTGCCGTGGTGTAGAAAAGGGGTCCCGTGTTTGCACTTGTCTGGGCTATAGCGCAGGGGGAGGATGAAAAAAATTAAAAGTGCTCACTTTGACTTAAGGCAGAAGCGCAGTCAGCGTCTCAAAGGCCGGCACAGCTATGCGCGCTGGCTGCTCGACTTTGCTGGGCAGGAGACCACAGTTTTGCAGACACGTTCATGATATCAAAAGTCTCAGCGCTCTTTGGAGGTCATTCATATATTATATATATAGCAAAATCCCGCGCTCTCGCGGAGAAGTAGTGTGTTAAAGAAGTAATGAAAAGAAAAGGAAACATTTTAATAATAACGTAACATGATTGACATTGTCATGAGTGTTGCTGTCATATATATGCCTGCCTAAATAAGTCACCCTCGCTTTGCTCTTACTTTATTTACCGTTCATTTAATCATGGCTATTGGCGGAAAAATTATAAAATGGAAGGAGGATGGCTTTACCAAAACAATTATTGATGGCGAATCGATTATTCATAAAGCTTGAATTGGTGATGTTTTTCTGTGTTAACCTCATATTTTTCAGACTTCTTCTCAAACTAAGGTGGTGCGAGGATAAAATGAATCGGGATGCGCTGATCAATGTAATCGTGTACAGTACCAGGAAATCATGCATTGACAAAAGCTCCCTTTGCTTGTAATGCAAAGTGTGATTAAATGCATTATTTTTTAACGCGTTATGGAGCACATGCATCGAAGCTTCTCAGCTGTGCTTGTGCTAAGAAAAGGAAAGATTTTAAAAATAACGTAACACGATTGTCAATGTGACCTTTTGTAAGTAGTGCCTGGAGGATTCAGTGTGGAGAAACTCTATAGAGACAGCGTGTGTATTAACTTGTGGATTTTTCTGTGAGTATTTGGTGGCAGTCTGACAAGTTGCTTCGAAGACGGCATTAGCCGCTGAGCTCAGCTCAGACTGAAATTAGATGAATGGGAGGGGAGATGATGACGTGACTCCCCCACCCGCCTTAACTGTCAATCCCCCACAAACACAGTCTCGGAATTTGCATAAGCACACCCCTTCACCTACAATTTTAACTTAGTTATAAAGTGATCAAAACTCTCGTTTATATCCTGCGTCCTCTCATTAAACTTGTATCCCGCTTTACCTGTGGGCATGTGAAACGCCAGCGGTAGCCTGTCTATGAACTTAATTTAAAGTTTAGGTTTACACCTTGCTTTCTTTCCGAGGTAGCAGCACTCATGAATATGGTAGTATATGTCACTCGCTCGCTTCTTATTGTTTTTCGCTGCGTTCTCAATTATATAATGCATGTTTTCTTAAGCGCTTTTTGCAGGTCTTCCTGGTTTTCTACGCACTGCGTTGACAATCAGTTCACGTGATTACGTGGGAGGCGTGATGATGTCACACGAAACTCCGCCCTTCCAGCTCAACTCCATTACAGTTAATGGAGAAAAATACCTTCCAGTTATGACCATTAGGCGTAGAATTTCGAAATGAAACCTGCCCAACTTTTGTAAGTAAGCTGTAAGGAATGAGCCTGCCAAATTTCAACCTTCTACCTACACGGGAAGTTGGAGAATTAGTGATGAGTGAGTGAGTGAGTGAGTGAGGGCTTTGCCTTTTATTAGTATAGATTGTAATGACTGCCATAATAAGCAAATACAACTCAGAGGTTACAAGAGTTTTCTATGTTTTACTTGGAGACTTCGTTATGTAACAGATGTCGTCCTGTCTTATACTCCATTATCTGCGATCACCTCCAAAACAATCCCTACCAATCAGTTTATCTCCTGCCCCTCACGTTCTGTCCTTCTCTCTACTGCAAACGCTTCAGCTTATTGTCTCCTGACTCCCTTCTCCAAACTTCCTTCCACCGCACCTTCCCTTTACTCCTCACTTCTCCTGTCACTCATCTCCTCACCCAATGCCATCACTTACACAGAATTCATTCCTCCTTTTCTGCTCCCCCACAGCGCATCACAGTCTGTCTGCACGTCACTTGAGAAAACACAATATCACAAAATTCAACCCTTAAACCGCCACATACTTGGGGGGGATTAATGCACCCCCAGCTTTGTCTTTTAGGTAAGATCAAGCCTTGTTTTATCTTCTAGGGATCGTGAGAAAGCTACTCCTGCTTGTATCTTTTCTCGCTTCGATTACTGAAACTCGTTGTATTCTGGGATTAGCAAATCCCTGATCCGCAGGTTACAGTTGGTCCAGAATGGTGCCGCTCGCCTTCTGGTTGGGGCAAGAAAGTCTGATTCTGTTTCTCCAATATTAGCTTCTTTAAACTGGCTGCCTGTCAGTTTTTGAATTGATTTTAAAATTTTATTACTAGTTTTTAAATCTTCACATAGGCTCACTCCTGTCTATTTATCTGAATTGTGTGCTTTACACCAGCCATCTAGAGTGCTTAGATCTTCTGGTCAGTTGTCTCTTGTTGTCCCTCATACCGAGTGTAAGACTAAGGGGGACAGACAGGGCTTGTGCTGCTGCTGCTGCTCGCCTGTGGAACTCTTTACCTCGTCACATAAAGGAGTCGTCTACAATTCAGAACCAGATTAAAGACTCATTTCTATTCACTTGCATTCTGTGACCTTCAGTAATACTAATAGTGACTATGTAACATTACTTCTATTTATTATTTATTTATGTTCATTTATTTTATTTCTATTTATGTTATTCATGTTAATTGCACGTTTTTCTTTTATTCTATTACCAGTAACGGCAGACTGCACGATTACGTGCAGTGAATACACTTGACTTCCTAGTTTTCATCCTCGTCTTTCTCTGTCTCTGTTTATCATTCGTTTGCTCAGAGGTTGATGCGCCTGCTGTTTCCTGAGCAGCTCTTCTTTTCTCCACCCTAGCGGCCCGCTGCTTCTCTTCTTTCATCGGCATCTTTGCATTTTAAAACTGATTAAGTTCGTTTTTGTGTTGCAATTACTTAGTACGTTTTCTTTAATTTTTCACTTAAGCCGGCACTTAAGTCTTCAATCTGCCTCAAGAATGATTAGCGAAGGTGGTATAGAATGAGAATGGCGCCCATACACATGCGCCACACTGCCACCCTGCTGCACGCTGCTGAGACTTGATTCTACAATAAAATAAAATAAAAATAAAAAGAGTAATTCAAATCATCACCCCGAAAGCGGATAGTAGATGTCACGTAGTAAATGTGTACCAAATTTCAGGTCAACAGGTGAAACGGTTTATGATTTAAAATCCCGGACAGACAAATGAACAGCCATGGTAGCGTATTATAGAAGAAGATTGTAAAGCACTTCGGCCACAGCATTTCTATGTTGTTTTAAATGTGCTATATAAATAAATTTGACATTGATCCCCAGATGCCAAATACTTTTTTGCTGCACTTTTTAAGGAAACGTCACAATCCACCAAGAAAAAGTGAAATTTTAATGGAACATATTTTTGGCATGCAAAGAACATCACAATTACTGCAAAGCTGACCATTTTGCATACTGCCAATGAACTGCAAGCACTATAAAAGACGACGGCAACAATCTCTTATTATATGTACAAGGGGCAACTGACGCCACTGATGAAATTCAGGTAATCACTGAGCCAACTTCGCTTGAACTGGCTGCACGCGAACACACTGACGCTCTCAGGCTCATCTAGTGCAGCGGCTGAACCCCAGGGACAGTGACGCTGATTCACTAGGGGGCGCCAGTGGTCATGAGCTGGCTGCTCAATGAATGTACGGCACGGACTGTTCCTCCCCGGCAGGCTGGCAAATTGCACTGGGAAGTGACTATAGCCGGTTGTGGTGGTTTAAGGGTTCAATTTGTAATTGGTTTACTAAGTAAATAAAACCACTAGGCCGACACGGAGCCCAGAACACAATAGGAGAAAAAAAAAAAGATGAAATGACAGCAAACCAAACAAAGGAATGCACAAAACAAAGCCTCCTCACCTTTGACACATCAGCCCCCTTTTGTGCTGACTGATCTCCGACCGTTTTCCATATTCTATTCTAGTCATTTTGCACTTCGCATTGTCCCTTCCTCTTCCCAATCTCTTATTCTAATAATGTGCTCCGTGGCTGCCGAGAGTGCTCGAGGGTGAATGTATTTTATCGAACTCACTTTTTGTAAGTACTTCATTATTATAGTAATGAAAAAAAGGCATCCTCTGTAGAACAATTCGTCTTGTGAAATTTCTCCCAGGAGTTCTTGCTTTACACTCTTTACCTCTCACTTTGACAAAAGGCAATTTGCTGCTTAACTGAAATACTCTTTAAAAATAAAACTCATCATTACAGTTAGTCCCCTTATTTTTATCTTTCATTTGCATGGGCTTAAGATGTGTCCTGCTTCTCAATATTGGAAGGTTGTGTAGCATAGTCAGTGATGTCAAGGTTTCCTTTTAAAAATGATTTAATTAAACGATTTTATTTAACTTGACTGCTCTGTCTGTTTGTTTGTCTGGATCAAATCTTGCAACTGATTTGAAACCCACTTTTGGCAAAGCGAATTTCTATATTCAATATTCAGTATCGATGAAAATGCAATAATCCGTCAAAACTGATGCAATTACAGTACCTAACAAATTTAAATGGTTATGCAATTCCAATTGATGCACACACAATGACGGTTAGAGAATATATTGCGATACAGGAGCATACAAATGAGAGACGCAACGGATTGCCCCCATTTGCCTCTTCCCGTGAGTCGGTAAATACGCGGGTCGACTTTACTTGATTACTTTTGCAAAGAAGTAGCTGCGATGATCACGGTGAGGAAGTACTGGCGTAAGTTTGCCGCTCTGTTATTGATATTTTTTTTTCACAGTGATTGAGAGCTAATCCCATAAGAGCCTGAACAGAAAAATAGAGACAACAAAATAGTATTCAAATAATTCAGCAAATAATTTTAAGGAAGCTTCCCGTTCATGAAAAATGATTAAAGAAAAATAATTAGCAAAATACTCAAAAACTACAGTGGGATGCAAAAGTTTGGGCAGCCTTGTTAATAGTCATCATTTTCCTGTATAAATCGTTGGTTGTTACGATAAAAAATGTCAGTTAAATATATCATATAGGAGACACACACAGTGATATTTGAGAAGTGAAATGAAGTTTATTGGATTTACAGAAAGTGTGCAATAATTGTTCAAACAAAATCAGGCAGGTGCATAAATTTGGGCACCACAAAAAAGAAATGAAATCAATATTTAGTAGATCCGACTTTTACAGAAATTCCAGCCTCTAAACGCTTCCTGTAGGTTCCAATGAGAGTCTGGATTGTGGTTGAAGGTATTTTGGACCATTCCTCTTTACAAAACATCTCGAGTTCATTCAGGTTTGATGGTTTCCGAGCATGGACAGCTCTCTTTAACTCACACCACAGATTTTCAATTCTATTCAGGTCTGGGGACTGAGATGGCCATTCCAGAACGTTGTACTTGTTCCTCTCCATGAGTGCCTTAGTGGATTTTGAGCAGTGTTTCGGGTCGTTGTCTTGTTGAAAGATCCAGCCCCGGCGCAGCTTCAGCTTTGTCACTGATTCCTGGACATTGGTCTCCAGAATCTGCTGATACTGAGTGGAATCCATGCGTCCCTCAACTTTGACAAGATTCCCAGTCCCTGCACTGGCCACACAGCCCCACAGCATGATGGAACCACCACCATATTTGACTGTAGGTAGCAGGTGTTTTTCTTGGAATGCTGTGTTCTTTTTCCTCCATGCATAACGCCCTTGTTATGCCCAAATAACTCCATTTTAGTTTCATCAGTCCACAGCACCTTATTCCAAAATGAAGCTGGCTTGTCCAAATGTGCTTGAGCAGACCTCAAGCGGCTCTGTTTGTGCTTCCTCTTCATCACTCTCGCATACAGCATCTCCTTGTGTAAAGTGCGCCGAATGGTTGAACGATGCCCAGTGACTCCATCTGCTGCAAGATGATGTTGTAGGTCTTTGGTGCTGGTCTGTGGGTTGACTCTGACTGTTCTCACCATTCGTCGCTTCTGTCTATTCGAAATCTTTCTTGGTCTGCCACTTCGAGCCTTAACTTGAACTGAGCCTGTGGTCTTCCATTTCCTCAATATGTTCCTAACTGTGGAAACAGACAGCTTCAATCTCTGGGACAGCTTTCTGTATCCTTCCCTAAACCATGATGGTGAACAATCTTTGTCTTCAGGTCATTTGAGAGTTGTTTTGTGACCTCCATGTTGCTACTCTTCAGAGAAAATGAAAGGAGGAGGGAAACTTACAATTGACCCCCTTAAATACTCGGATTCACCTGTGTATGTAGGTCAGGGGTCACTGAGCTTACCAAGCCAATTGGAGTTCCAATAATTAGTTCTAAAAGTTTGGGAATCAATAAAATGACAACGGTGCCCAAATGTATGCACCTGCCTGATTTTGTTTGAACAATTATTGCACACTTTCTGTAAATCCAATAAACCAAATATCACTGTGTGTGTCTCCTATATGATATATTTAACTGACATTTTTTATCGTAACAACCAACGATTTATACAGGAAAATAATGACTATTAACAAGGTTGCCCAAACTTTTGCATCCCACTGTAAAAAGTTTTATTTATTTTAGTTATAAATACACTAAAATGCAAAAAATATTTTTTCTTTAATCACAATTTTTGTGGCTGTATGTGACTAAATAAAATCATGGGGCGCATATAAATGAATTCATTCAATAAATTAATAGAACAGCTACTTTCATCATATAATATATACAGTGGGTACGGAAAGTATTCAGACCCCCTTCAATTTTTCACTCTTTGTTATATTGCACACACACTGAGGAGAGGTAAGACACATGACAGCCCACATGGAGTTTGCTAAAAGACACCTGAAGGACTCTGAGATGGTGAGAAATAAGATTCTCTGGTCTGATGAGACCAAGATAGAACTTTTTGGCCTTAATTCTAAGCGGTATGTGTGGAGACAACCAGGCACTGCTCATCACTTGTCCAATACAGTCCCCACAGTGAAGCATGGCAGTGGCAGCATCATGCTGTGGGGGTGTTTTTCAGCTGCAGGGACAGGACGACTGGTTGTAATCGAGGGAAAGATGAATGAGGCCAAGTACAGGGATGTCCTGGACAATAACCTTCTCCAGAGTGCTAAGGACCTCAGACTGGGCCGAAGGTTTACCTTCCAACAAGACAATGACCCCAAGCACACAGCTAAAATAACGAAGGAGTGGCTTCACAACAACTCTGTGCCTGTTCTTGAATGGCCCAGCCAGAGCCCTGACTTAAACCCAATTGAGCATCTCTGGAGAGACCTAAAAATGGCTATCCACCAACGTTTACCATCCAACCTGACAGAACTGGAGAGGAATGGCAGAGGATCCCCAAATCCAGGTGTGAAAAACTTGTTGCATTTTGCCCAAGAAGACTCCTGGCTGTATTAGCTCAAAAGGGGGCTTCTACTAAATACTGAGCAAAGGGTCTGAATACTTAGGACCATGTGATATTTCAGTTTTTCTTTTTTAATAAATCTGCAACAATTTCAAAAATTCTTTTTTTGTCTGTCAATATGGGGTGCTGTGTGTACATTAATGAGGAAAAAAAATTTAAATGATTTTAGCAAATGGCTGCAATATAACAAAGAGTGAAAAATTGAAGGGGGTCTGAATACTTTCCGTACCCACTGTATTACCAGTCATGATAACGTTCAGTGAATACACTTGATTCCTAGTTTTCCTCCTCTTTCTCTGTACGTGTATCATTCTTTTGCTCAGAGGTTGATGCGCTTGCTGCTTCCTGAGCAGCTCTTTTTGTCTTCACCCTAGTGCCTCGCTTCTTCTCTTTATCCATCGACATCTTTTCACAATAAAACTGATTAAGTCGGTGTTTGTGTTGCAATTAGTTAGAACGTTTTTCTTATTTTTTCACTTAAGCTGCCGCTGAAGTCTTCAATCTGCCTCAAGAATGATTTAAGGTATGAAGAGGTAGAGGAGGTGACGGCAAAGGTGGTAGGGATGAGAACGGCGCCCATATGCATGCGCCGCATGGCCGCCCTACTGATCGCTGTTGAGAGTTGATTCTACAATAAAATAAGAATAAAAAGTGGAATAACCTTGGAGGTCAATCATCACCCTGAAAGAGGACAGTAGACGTCACGTGGTATATGTGTGGCAAATGTCAGGTCAGTAGGTCAAACGGTTTGCGAGCTAACAGGTGGTTTAAAATCCTGGACAGACAAACGGACAGCCACGGTAGTGTATTACAGAAGAAGATAAAATAACAACAACATTGTAATTCCCCACCATGCTAAACAAGTTTCAAAAATTGTTTGAATCAATTAATTTATGTTTGCCCCAAGATTTTATTTAGTACTTATTTTTTGCTTTCTAGTGCATTTATAACTAAAGTAAATACAATTGTATTATATATTTGATTATAGAATTGACTTGCTTAAAAGGTCTACCTAACCATTAAATATGCCTGCTCATCTATACAGTGGCATGTGAAAGTCTGGGCCCCCTTGCTTAAAATGTTAGTTACTGCGAATAGTTAAGTGAGCAGAAGATGAGCTGATCACCAAAAAGCATAAAGTTAAAGATGACACATTTCAGCATTTTATACAAGATTAGTGTATTATTTTTTGTTTTGTACAATTGTACAGGGATGGCATGGTGGCACTGTGGTAGCGCTTCTGCCTCGCAGTAAGGAGACCTGAGTTTGCTTCCCGGGTCCTCCCTGCGTAGAGTTTGCATGTTCTCCCCGTGTCTGCGTGGGTTTCCTCCTGGTGCCCCGGTTTCCTCCCACAGTCCAGAGACATGTAGGTTAGGTGCATTGGCGATCCTAAATTGTCCTTGGTGTGTGCTTGGTGTGTGGGTGTGTGAGCCCTGCCCAGGATTTGTTGCTGCCTTGTGCCTTGTGTTGGCTGGGATTTGCTTCAGCAGACCCCTGTGACCCTGTGTTAGGATAATGGTTGGACAATGACTGACTGACTGACAGAAAAAAAAAGGAAATGTGCGCCATGCAAAGGTTTGGGCACCCCAAAATATTTGAGATGACTTTTCCCGAGGTGCTCTCAGGCCTTCATTAGCTCATTAGGGCTATGGCTTGTTCACAGCCATCGTTAGGCGACACTAATGTTGGAAATCATTAGTGATGCAAATGTCAAAACTGTATAAATTCATGGACTCCTCAGGCCTTGTTACAACAATCAGCTGCCATGGGCAGCTGCCTAGCACTCTGAAAAACAACAGAACTGATGCTCACAACCTAGGGGAAGGTGACAAAAAGATAGCAAAGTGTTTACAGGCAGCTGCTTCCTCAGCCTGTAACACAGCAGGAAGGTTGTAGGTCAAGTTAAGGTCTGGAAGACCAAGAAAAGAACTACACCTCGGATTGCTAGAAAGGCAAATAAAAAGCAAGTTTGACTGTAAAAGCCCTTCAGGAAGATTTAGCAGGCCCTGGAGTGGTGGTGGTGCTTTGCCTCCATGGTAGAATCAGCAGATGAAAGCGTTTCCTTTGTCCTAGCCACAAACTTTGGAGCCTGGAGTTTGCAAATGAACATTGTCACACACGTGCGAGTAGGAGGCACCTAAAGAGCCTGAGTAATAACAATTCCACGCCAGACCAGGGGGCAGCAGCGTGCGCTGACTGTCTTTCTCAGTTCCTTGCAGACCTTTCTCAGGAAATCCCAGCTACTTCCAGCACCTCTGATGATGTCACTTCCACTTTTCTGGCGCCTCTGTTGATGTCACTTCCATTTCCAGTGTCAATGATGACGTCACTTCCACTTCTGACGCCTCTGATGACATCACTTCCACTTCCAGCACCTCTGATGACGTCACTTCCATTTCTGGCACTAATGATGATGGCACTCCCACTTCCGGTGTCTCTGATGACGTCACTTCCATTTCCAGGTTCCTCTGATGATGTGACTCCCACTTCCGGTGCCTCTGATGATGTCACTTCTGTTTTCTGGCGCTAATAATGATGCAACTTCCGGTTTCTGGTGCCTCTGATGACATCCCTTCCAGTTCTGGCATTGATGATGTCACTTCCAGTTCCGGCACCTGCAATGACGTCACTTCTGGTTCCGGCACTGAAGGAGTCACTCCCTATACTGCCTAATAAAGATGCCATCTTTACTATTATACCCTCAGTTCTGTTTTGGACTCGGATCTGTGAACATCTCTGTTCTAATTTAAGCCTATTTTGAGGCCTTGGAACAATATATGGGTGACTGCCCCAAACCTTTATGATGTCTTCATGATGATGTCTCGCCATCAGCCATGTCCTAGGAAAGAAAGAGAGAGAGAGAGAGAGAGACAGTAAGATGTGTTAAACAAAGCCTTAACTTGTATGCAACAAAGAAATAACAAATATACTGAAAAGAGCAGAGAGGAGATGCCTAAGAGGCAATCCAAGCTAACAAGTCCCAAACGTCTGATCCAGAGGCTAATCCAATAACAGAAGTTGTAATGGGAATTCAAAAATGTTCAGAAATGAGCATATTAACATTCACAAACAAACGAGATGTGAACTGAGCTAAGTGCACTTGTTTTCTGAAACATTATTATTATGAAACATTATTAATATTCTCGTTGCTGTTGTGCATTTGTAATATCTAGCATTGCTATAGTTGTATGTTATGTCTTTTTAGGTTAAGGTAACTTTGAGCAGGATATTTAAAAGAAAGTTCACAGTTTAGACAGCATGCCCAAGCCTGCATGCTGCCCGAGTCTTTCCCTAACGATTTAATGCAGGGGTGGGCAAAGTCGTTCCTGGTGGGCTGCGGTGGCAGCAAGTTTTTGTTCCCACCCAATTGCTTAATAAGAAGCCCTGATGGCTCAAGTGACACGCCTGCTTCATTTTAGTGGTCTCGCTAGTTAAGATTTTGAACCCCTATGGCTTATTTTAGTCTGAACTCTCGGTTTTAATTGCTCCTTATTAGCAAAAAGATGCAAATGACACAAGAAACCAGCATTTCTCAATTTAGTTTATTTCCATTGACACCTGTGTGTATTTATTGTGCACTACAGTGATCCCTCGCTATATCGCGCTTCAACTTTCGCAGCTTCACTCTATCGAGGATTTTAAATGTAAGCACATCTAAATATATATCACAGATTTTTCGCTGGTTCGCGGATTTCTGCGGACAATGGATCTCTTAATTTATGCTACACGCTTCCTCAGTTTGTTTGCCCAGTTGATTTCATACAAGAGACGCTATTGGCGGATGGCTGAGAAGCTACCCAATCAGAGCATGTATTACGTATTAAATAAAACTCCTCAATGATATACGATGTGCTTCCCGTGCGGTGCTTGATTGTTTGCTTTTCTCTGTCTCTCTCACCCCCTCTGACATTCTCTGCCTGACGCAGGGTGTGTGAGCAGAGGGGATGTTTGCCTAGAGGATACGGACGCTCCTCTACAAAATGGGGCGTTATCGCGGTGCTTCAGCATACTTAAAAGCACGTATTGATTTTTTGATTGTTTGCTTTTCTTAGCGAGGGCTCTCTCTGACATTCTCTGCTCCAGACGGAGCTCTTTTGAAGATAAGATATGTTTGCATACTTTTAATTGTGAGAAAGAACTGCCATCTCAGTCTTGTCATCGAGCACAGCTTAAACGTTTGACTAAAGGGTGTTATTTCATGTCTAGAGGGCTCTAATAATGTTAACAGGGTGGGAGAGTTTATAAGGGCTTAAAATATATAAAAATAACCATACAAACATATGGTTTCTACTTTGCGGATTTTCACCTATCGCAGGGGGGTCTGGAACGCAACCCCCGTGATCAACTGTATATGGTTTAATTAAATAAATGAAGAGAAAAAAAGTGAAGGACTGAGAATTCCTTCCATGAGAACCCTAAATACAAAGAGGACTGTTTCATTTGTGTTAGGTAGATTGCCCAGAGGGGACTGGGTGGTCTCTTGGTCTGGAATCCCTACAGATTTTATGTTTTCTCTCCAGCCGTCTGGAGTTTTTTTTTTTGTTGTTTTTCTGTCCACCCTGGCCATCGGACCTTACTCTTATTCTATGTTAATTAATGTTGACTTATGCTTATTTTTTATTGTGTCTTCTATTTTTCTGTTCTTCATTTTGTAAAGCACTTTGAGCTACATGTTTTAGTATGAAAATGTGCTATATAAATAAATGTTGATTGATTTATTGAGAATTACTCATCCGCTTCAAATCCTTTGGCTGATATCCTTAGAAAGGAAAAAAGAAATCTAGGATATGAGAATGACCTAACATGGTTGAATTAAAGCACTAACAAGCCATGAATTTAAATTATTGGCAAGGATTGTTTTCTAATTAAGCAACTGAGTTGGAACAAAAATCTGCAGCCACTGCGGCCCTCCAGGACTGACTTTGCCCTTCTAAATTATCTGCCAATCAACCTATCTTGATATCCTCTACAAACTTAATCAGCTTGTTGTTCATCTACTCTCTATATATAAAATCCTAAGCCTAAAAGTGCAACGATTTGATGTGACGTTTTTTGCCACGCTTTTAATCGGGCCTACACATACCTGTATATGTTTGGCATCATTCTTTTCAGAATTTATCAAACTGTAATGTGATGTTAGATTTTCAGATTCTTATTCCATTTTTAAATTATAAACTAAACAATATCAAGAACTCACATCTCACAAGACGAGACTTTGTGCCAAGAGATTTAACTACGCCCGGGGCCGGAAATAAAAGACAAAGAGTGGATGACAAAGACAGGTGCTGTACAGGCTTTTAAATGCAAGATGCAGATCACGCGGCATGGAAGCAGCAGCAAGCCAACAGGTGATTGAGCAAAGACGAGGTAAAAAAAAAAAAAAAAACTGCATTTGTTTCCCATTGTATCACCGTTTAAGAGGGGGTTTTGGAGGAGCGACCGCATCTCCTTGGGGTGCATTCAGCCCCCCTCTTCACAACACGAACAGCAGAGATGTAAAGGCAAGGGGGGTTGATGAGCGTAGCGAGCAGGGGGTAAGCCCCCTAGTATTTCTATACAAATCATTTCTATATGTTAAAAATTGCAGCAGCCCGAGCACTGCCCTCTGCTGGACACCGCTCTTAACTACACCCCATTCTGTTATGGTTCCTCTCACCATCACCTTCTGCTTCCTGTGTCGGAGCCAATTCTGCAGCCATCTACACCCCACACCCTGAACTGCCACTTCTTTTAGTTTGTCTTCTGCCACTCATTTTCTGTCGTTCTCTCAACCACCAACACTCCTACTTGTCTTCTCCTGACTCCCTATGACCCCTTCCTTCCTCTTCTTCTCCAAACCAGTTGCTCATCTCCCAAGAGGTTTTAATGGCACTTACCAGGCAGAACTTCTTCCCTGAGCCCCATCACTTGCAGTGCTCCACCCTTGTGACAGGTGTCTGGTCACACTCACAGGTAATCTAACTTAGACACCATTTAAATATCTGACTACGCCACCCAGTTTTATTAAGAGACTGGGAACTCCTGAAATTCACCAATAATAGCACACAGGTTTCTTTAAATTGGTAAAGTAAACACACAATGAAAGACACAAGAGTAATTTCAGGAAAAGCAACAGTAACTTCTATTACACCAGACAATCATAAGTACATGAAAAAAATAAATGAACATAAACAAAATTTAACAATACCAAGAACGAATTTCCTTTTTTTAAAAAAAGGAAAACACACAGTCCACACTCTAAAGGTCCGTCAGAAACAGACTTGGAGGATACAACCTTTCGTGGTGCAGAGTCCAGTTTGTACACTGTGTTACCCCTAACAATTAATCATCCAACTGTCCACCGATGCACTCTGTTCACAGGACACAACAGAATTTTTGTCAAATTGTGGAATCCCTGTCAGCGTTTTCTCTTTTTCTCCACTCTGGGCTCCTTGTGTTGCAGTGACCTCGGCACGCCTCACTTCTCATCTACCAGCTTTGCCCGGTCTTTTCATGCAGCTTCCCTCTCTCGATGGACCCACAGCCGTCTTCTTGTGGAGCTGTCTCTTCCTCCCTCGGGGAAAGTGTTGCCGTCCGTCTCCCTCATGTCGCACCAGCCATGTACCCCAGTCTGCCAGTGAGCCCCTGTGCCCTCTGGCAGTCTTGGCAGCGTTCTCACTGGACTGGTCCTCTCTTTGCCTCCTCCTGCCCAGAAGTTTAAATCTCCTTCAGTCCCTGACATTATCAGTTCTGGATTTTCGGATTAAACCCCCATGGAATCCAGCAGGGCTGTGAAGGAAAACTCCAATGTCCATGATGCCATCCTGGAATACGGGGCACCTCCATGTTGCCGGCAGGGCTCCATCTGGTGGTGTGGGGGTATTAGCCAGGATGAATGGCCGGCGGCCATATCCCACACATGTTAATTTCCAAGTCAGGTAAATACAGACATCCTCCAAGGAAGGAGCAGTTCTGTTATCACAAATTGGTATTGTTTGTAATCTCAACCAGCCAAAAACTTCAAAGTGGTGACTTTGTGGCATGGATTGTGGACTATCTTACAGACAGACCTCAATATGTGTGTCTTGGGAACTGCAGGTCTGACATTGTGTGCAGCAATACAGGGGCGCCGCAGGGACTGGACTTTCTCCGGTCCTGTTCAATCTATATACATCAGACTTCCTGCCATGTGCAAAAGTTCGCTGATGACACTGCTATTGTGGGCTGCATCAGGTGTGGGCAGGAGGAGGAGTACAGAAAGTTAATCAAAGACTTTGTTAAATGGTGCGACTCAAACCACTTACACCTTAACACCAGCAAGACCAAGGAGCTGGTGGGGGATTTTAGGAGACCCAGGCCCCTCATGGACCCTGTGATCATCAGAGGTGACTGTGTGCAGAGGGTGCAGACCTATAAATATCTGGGAGTGCAGCTGGATGACAAATTGGACTGGACTGCCAATACTGATGCTCTATGTAAGAAAGGTCAGAGCAGACTATACTTTCTGAGAAGGTTGGCATCCTTCAACATCTGCAGTAAGATGCTGCAGATGTTCTACCAGACGGTTGTGGCGAGTGCCCTCTTCTACGCGGTGGTGTGCTGGGGTGGCAGCATAAAGATGAAAGACGCCTCACGCCTGGACAAACTTGTTAAGAAGGCAGGCTCCATTGTAGGATTAAAGTTGGACAGTTTAACATCTGTGGCAGAGCGACGGGCGCTGAGCAAACTCCTGTCAATCATGAAGAATCCTCTGCATCCACTGAACAGGATCATCTCCAGACAGAGGAGTAGCTTCAGTGACAGACTTTTGTCACCGTCCTGCTCCACTGACAGACTGAGGAGATCGTTCCTCCCCCACACTATGCGACTCTTCAATTCCACCCGGGGGAGTAAATGCGAACATTAATTTTATTTTAATTTTTTTTCATTTTTATTACTATTTCATTTAATATTGTTTCTTTGTATCAGTATACTGCTGCTGGATTATGTGAATTTCCCCTTGGGATTAATAAAGTATCTATCTATCTATCTATCTATCTATCTATCTATCTATCTATCTATCTATCTATCTATCTATCTATCTATCTATCTATTATAGTGCTTTTCATATCTATCTATCTATCTATCTATCTATCTATCTATCTATCTATCTATCTATCTATCTATCTATCTCCTTTGCAATGCAGCAAATACCTCCATCCTGCAGACAGCCTTTTAACTTCTCACCCCCAGTCCCAATAATTTGGTGCCTAATGGAACCACCCAGTGTACAAAAAAATGTCCCCCTCTGACACCCTTTCTGTTCCTTCATAGTCCATCCCTCTGCTCGTCACAATGTACTGGATATACTTGAGGGGTATTCAAAGAGGGGTCTGAAGTAAATTAGGAAGAGTACAAAACAGAATCTTCTATTGTTAGAAATTAGTTGAGCTACTCAGGCCAGGCCTTCCCGGTGGTTTACTGTAGAAGTCAGCGTATGATATTTTCTGTTTGTCAGTTCTCTCTCAGCTGTAATAAGAGGTCTGTTTTTTTTTTTTTAATAACTCCCAGTGTTCTCTCTCTAGAACTCTACCTAACACAGAAGAGTTCATCTCAGTTCTCAGATACTAAAGTATGAGTGACTCCGCCAGAGGGCAAGCAGTTCTGCGTCTTCACTGACAGGCGGGTCATGGAAGTGCTAAGAGACCTAATTAAAATCACATAGAGAGCTGATGGCTAAGCCAGACTCTGCCCTGGAAACCCCCTGGCCGCTCAGTCTTTAAACCACTTGGCCACATGGCTCAGTAAACAAAGGTTTCTTCTCTCGATTTTTTCGGTGTCAAGCATCTAATAAGCAAAGGTGCTTTCTCTCACTTTATTGTTCCACGTCATGCTTTTGTTCCTTCAGCCCGCTTGAATTAAGCCCATACCACTTCCCTTTATGGTTTAAAAAATAACCTTTTACCAAAGAAAAAGAAGTATATAAATAGATAAAAGAGGAGCAAAACAGCAAGAGCAAAGTAACAAATTAGGAAAGATTTTATTTGTTTGGGGAGAATAAGTGCTTCTAATTTTGAACTTTCCCTCTTGCAAAAGAACTGGTCAATTATGTGATGGTGAGCACAAGGCATTTGGGCAACAGGGAACCGGAATGTGAATATGCCAGCTCATTAAGGCTAATTGGGTTCCAGAAAAGAGAAATGCTGATATACAATGAACCTGGCTGTAGCAAAGAAAGGAAAAAATACTTTAGAGAGTTGATTTGTGCTAACAAAAGATCCAAATGAAGAAAGGAAAAACATAGTAAGTGCTCCAGAGGACAGAGGGGCGTCCCGACCAGAATATTAGTGGATTCCTTACCCAGTTGGGATGCCATAATGGAATGATGGGATAAGTGGGGGCAATACCCGGGGGCCGGGACACTTTAATATTCCTGCCCTGATCAGAATGTCCAAAGACTGCAAAAACTGACAGGAGAGAAGTTCATCCCCCACCATCTAGGTGGCAGTATCCCTCTTATGGAGCCCAAGTCTGGACACCCACAGGGCTGCCTGGGAATTGGAGTCTGAAAGTGCAGCCCTGTAGGGATCCCTGGGGGACAATGGATGGGAGCTGCTGCTGAACTACTTCTAACAAATCACGAGGACCAGAGTTCTTAAGGAGGCCAGTGAGTACAGATATAAACCATTGGCTCATATTTTTAGGAAGTCACTGCACACTGGAGAGATTCCAAAGGACTGGAAAATTGCAAATATCATCCCAATATATAAAAAGGGTGACAGGGCAGATCCAAGCAACTATAGGTCAGTAAGCTTAACAAGCATCACAGGAAAATTAATGGAAGGAATTATTAAGGATAAGATTGAGCAACACATGGCAAGAACCGGAGTTATTCTGAACAGTCAGCATGGGGTCAGAAGAGGGAGGTCGTGTTTTACTAACATGCTGGAATTCTATGAGGAAGAAACAAAAGGATACGATCAAAGTGGAGCAGATGATATTATTTATCTGGACTTTCAGAAAGCATTTGATAAGGTGCCACATGAGAGGTTGGGCATTAAAGTAAAAGAAGTGGCAGTTCAGGGTGATGTTTTTAGATGGGTGCAGAATTGGCTCAGACATAGCAAGCAGAGGGTGAAGGTGTGAGGAACCTCATCAGAATTGGCTGATGTTAAGAGTGGTGACCAGCAGGGGTCAGTGCTAGGGCCACTGTAATTTTTAATACAAATAAATGATTTGGATAGGATTAAAAGTGACAAGCTGGTGAAGTTTTTCAGATGATACCAAGATAGCTGGATTAGCAGATAATTTGGAATCCATTATATCATCACAGAAGGACCTGGACAGTATACAGGCTTGGGCAGATTTGAGGCAGATGAAATTTAATATCAGTAAATGTAAAGAGTTACACATAGGAAGTTAAAATGTTAGGATTGAATACACAATGGGCGGTCGGAAAATCAAGAGTACACCTTATGAGAAGGATTTAGGAATCATAGTGGACTCTAAGATATCAACTTCCCAACAGTGTTCAGAAGCCATTAAGAAGGCTAACAGAATGCCAGGTTATTTAGCGCCTTGATGTGTGGAGTACAAGTCACAGGAGGATCTGCTTAAGCTATATAACACACTGGTGAGGCCGCATCTGGAGTCCTGTGTGCAGTTTTGGTCTCCAGGCTACAAAAAGGACATAGCAGCACAAGAAAATGTCCAGAGAAGAGCAACTAGGCTGATTCCAGATCTACAGGGGATGAATTATGAGGAAAAATTAAAAGAACTGAGACTTTACAGTTTAAGATAAAGAAGATTAAGAGGAGACCTGACTGAAGTATTTAAAGTTTTAAAGGCAATTAGTCCAGTGGATCGAAACTGTTATTTTAAAATGAGCTCATCAAGAACATGGGGACACAGTTGGAAACTTGTGAAGGGAAAATTTCGCTCAAACATTAGGATGTTTTTCTTTACACAAAGAACAATAGACACTTGAAATAAGCTACCAAGTTGTGTGGTAGACAGGATGATTTTAGGGACTTCCAAAACTTGACTTGATGTTTTTTTGGAAGAAATAAGTGGATAGGACTGACGAGCTTTATTGGGCTGAATGGCCTGTTCTCCTAGAGTGTTCTGATGTTCTAATGTTTTTACCCAGCCTGGATGCCATAACAGAATGATAGAGTAAGTGAGGGCATTACCCGGGGGCTGGGACACTTTACTATTCCTGCTCTGATTGGGATGCCCAAAGACTGCAGAAACTGACAGAGAAGCAATTCATCCCCCACCATTCTAGGTGGCAATATCCCTCTTATGGATCCCCATTCTGGACACCCATAGTGCTACATGGGAAGTGCAGCCCTGTAGAGAACCCTTGGTGCTCAATAGAGGGAGGACCTCCCTGGCTTAGATATAACCCAGAGATACTTCCAACGGGCCACATTATGTCACTGGAGGTGCTCCCGGGTTCTCTTTAAAAGGAGCCCACTGCCATAGCTTTGGGAGACAGAGTCGGGAGGCAGTGGGCGAAACTCAGCGGAGGTGGAAAAGGGAGAGGAATTGTGAAGTACTGAATATTTATTTTATATGTCTGTCTTCTTATTGGGGAGGGAGTGAAATAAAGCACCTGGAAGGAGAATAAAAATCTATTATTTTATTCTATTACCGTGTGTTATATTACTGGTGCTGTGATTTAGGGCTCTCTGGTGCCCTTGTGTGGTCATAAAATCAAAACACATAATTAGACATCTTAAAAGTGGGAGATAGTCGAGCAGTCATTCGTCATTTCAATGAGCAATGATTTGCTGCAAGGGGATCTCAAAAGGCTTAAAAATGTTCACATTCAGGTTGATGATATGTTATACAGCTGCACGGTGGAGTGGCAGCTCTAAGGTGAGGCATCTCCACCGGGAATTGAAAGGTTGCTCCGTTGGGCCCTTAACCTGTAATTGTTACATCCTGGGCATGACGTTATCTTGCAAGGAATTTGAGGGATGGTGACAGGATTGACACTCCAGCCACTGTAAAAAAACTCACACCGTTCCTTTCCAATCGATCTAGTGTGGTTCTGAGGTGTCACCTGTTGCACTGCTGCGCTCGGGTCCTAATTTGGGAAACTGAAGTCATTCGACGTGTTGTCCATGTGGCAACACGTGGTATGAGCCATACTTCCAACCTCTCTATACACCTGCAGGGTCAACATCTACCTGACCACATTCTAAGCCTAATCTCGGTGCAACTCCATGTCCTGATGGCCTCCCATATTCTGCCATCAGACTGCTGCAGATCATCTTCATCTTACAACCTCCCAGCTTATTCATTTTATGATTAATGACTTTAAAAAATGCAGATGTTGTACTGGTTAGTCATGTTGTGCCAAAAGGCAAAGCTCTCAATTTACTGGTCAAATTACATTTCTACCCCAAATCTATGGTCGTAATCTGTGGATAGTGTCAGAGAGAATGAAACTGTGGATACAAGTGGCAGAAACCAGATTTCTTTGCAGGGTGTCTAGGCTCAAGCTCACAGATGGGGTGAGAAGAGAAGACATTCTGGAGAAGCTCAAAGTAGATTTGCTGTTCCTCAGCATCAAAAGGAGCCAGTTGAGGTGGTGTGGGCATCTTAATAGGAAACCACCCTATGGAGTTGGAGGAGGTAGAAGGGAAAAGGGACATCTGGGCATCATTTCTTAGGCTGCTGTCCCCATGACCCAGACCTGGATAAGTGACAGAAAATGGATAGATGGATGAATGTATGGGACATTAAAATATTTATTTACTCCTTAAATACATTTTTTTTCCTATTATGTCTATTTGTTTTTTTACAAATTAAATGTTTTCTTCTTCTTCTTCTTCTTCTTCTTCTTCTTCTTTAGGCTATTCCGGTTAGAGGTTTCCACAGCAGCTCATCTTCTGCCATATCTTTCTGTCCTCTGCATCTTGTTTTGTCACACCCATCACCTGCATGATATCTCTCACCACATCCATAAACCTTCTCTTAGGTCTTTCTCTTCTCCTCTTCCCTGGCAGCTCAATCCTCAGCACCCTTCTCTCATTATACCCAGCATCTCTCCTCTGCACATGTCCAAACCAACTCAATCTCACCTCTCTGATTTTGTCTCCCATCCGTCCAACCTGAGCTGACCCTCTAATGTCCTCGTTTCTAATCCTTTCCCATCCTTGTCAGACAAAGTGCAAATCTTAGCATCTTTAAATCTACCACATTCAGCTCTGTCTCCTGCTTTCTGGTCATTGCCACCGTCTCCAGCCCATATAACAAAGCTGGTCTCACTACTGCCCTGTAGACCTTCCCTTTCACTCTTGCTGATACCCGTCTGTCACAAATTACTCCTGACAATCTTCTCCACCCATTCCACCTTGCCTGCACTCTCCTTTTCACCTCAATCATAGTCAATTTTGATTTTTGTGACATTAAACTTTTACCAAGCCACCATTTTTGGTGCTATCGTAAGCAGCGGTACAACAAGTTATACTGAAGAGGGTATGCAAGATTTGTTTTTTGGCACCCTAGCAATTGTACATCACTCCTCGGATTACCATATGGCCAACCCTCTTGAAGACAGTTGCACTTTAGTTCGCTGTGAATGGGGGAGGTCACAGTCACTAAATAATGAGTGGGCTGTCACAGCTATGGGCACCCATGCAACAAAACCCCTGCATCCCCTCATTTGTGCCTCTGGTTATCAGGATGCTATGATCCACTGTGTTTCCTTAGGAGGCATTAGCTCTCTGGAAATGTGTTCTTTTGAAATTGCGGCACATTAAGTAACTAAACAATATAGTAATATGACAGAAAAGGCGATATCCCTCCCATCGTGATTAAGGCGGTACAAGAATCACATGAGAAAAAATATACTTTAGTTTACATTTACTGACGGTTAACGCGGTTACAGACGGGAGGCATATGATAGACTTTATCCAGGTGGGAGTCTGGATCTACGCAGTCTGCCATTTTTCATCTCCACGCTGAGAGGGTTTTCGGACGAAGTTCCGACACTTGCTGCAAAGGGTTTGGCTGTTGTCCAAGCCTTTTAATACTGTCTGCTTCACTTGCCGGTCTTCTCTGGTCTCCAAACAAGGGCAGGTAGGGACTGAACTCCTCCTCCACAAAATACAGAAATAGCATAATGCCTACATGGACAGAGGCAGTGGTGCTGTAAGAATTATGTTTCTGGACTTCATTAGCGCCTTCAACACCATCCAACCTCTGCTCCTTAGAGGCAAGCTGACTGAGATGGGAGTAGACTCACACCTGGTGGCATGGATCGTGGACTATCTTACAGACAGACCTCAATATGTGCGTCTCGGGAACTGCAGGTCTGACATTGTGGTCAGCAACACAGGAGTGCCGCAGGGGACTGTACTTTCTCCGGTCCTGTTCAGCCAACATACATCGGACTTCCAATACAACTCGGAGTCCTGCCACATGCAAAAGTTCGCTGATGACACTGCTATTGTGGGCTGCATCAGGTGTGGGCAGGAGGAGGAGTACAGAAAGTTAATCAAAGACTTTGTTAAATGGTGCGACTCAAACCACTTACACCTTAACACCAACAAGACCAAGGAGCTGGTGGTGGATTTTAGGAGGCCTAGGCCCCTCATGGACCCTGTGATCATCAGAGGTGACTGTGTGCAGAGGGTGCAGACCTTTAAATATCTGGGAGTGCACCTGGATGACAAATTGGACTGGACTGCCAATACTGATGCTCTATGTAAGAAAGGACAGAGCAGACTATACTTTCTGAGAAGGTTGGCATCTTTCAACATCTGCAGTAAGATGCTGCAGATGTTCAACCAGACGGTTGTGGCGAGTGCCCTCTTCTATGCGGTGGTGTGCTGGGGTGGCAGCATAAAGATGAAGGACGCCTCATGCCTGGACAAACTTGTTAAGAAGGCAGGCTCTATTGTAGGAGTAAAGTTGGACAGTTTAACATCTGTGGCAGAGAGACGGGCATTAAGCAAACTCCTGTCAATCATGAAGAATCCACTGCATCCACTGAACAGGGTCATCTCCAGACAGAGGAGTAGCTTCAGTGACAGACTTTTGTCACCGTCCTGCTCCACTGACAGACTGAGGAGATCGTTCCTCACCCACACTATGCGACTCTTCAATTCCACCCGGGGGAGTAAATGCTAACATTAATTTTATTTTAATTTTTTTCATTTTCTTTAATTTTTATTACTATTTAATTTAATATTGTTTCTTTGTATCAGTATACTGCTGCTGGATTATGTGAATTTCCCCTTGGGATTGATAAAGTATCTATCTATCTATCTATCTATCTATCTATCTATCTATCTATCTATCTATCTATCTATCTATCTATCTATCTATCTATTATATAGTGCCTTTCATATCTATCTATCTATCTATCTATCTATCTATCTATCTATCTATCTATCTATCTATCTATCTATCTATCTATCATGCCGATTCTCATTCTACCAACAAGGAAAGAAGCTTTTGTACTGACAGAGGACAAAAATACTGTTCTGTGTTTAAGCTGACTATACAATCCTCCAGTTGTCTTTGGCTATCTAGTCTATGCTTGGTTGGCAATTCTAAATGCTAAGCCCCTGTGTGCCAAACTTAGCATTCATATGTGAATGAAACTCATAACAGTGTTGTCCAGATTTAGTGACATAAATATTAAAGAAAAATGTATTATAACACACTGTTACTGGTGTGTCATCGGGAGGAGCGCAATGATTGCATGAATAATGTGATGGTATAAGGGCCCAGTCAAAGAAACAATCGACATCTGAGATGGCGGGCATTGACAAGAGATTGGTTTATGATCTTGTAGCGTTCAAAACTTTAATGATTTTGGGTTATGTTTGCATTTTTCTTGGTTTCAACCCTTTTTGTGGGATTTAAACCTTTGATTCATTTCTTAGTCTATGTATACTTCTAGGGCGGCACGGTGGCACAGTGGTAGCGCTGCTGCCTCGCAGTTAGGAGACCCGGGTTTGCTTCCTGGGTCCTCCCTGCGTGGAGTTTGCATGTTCTCCCCGTGTGGGTTTCCTCTCACAGTCCAAAGACATGCAGGTTAGGTGGATTGGCAATTCTAAATTGTCCCTAGTGTGTGCTTGGTGTGTGGGTGTGTCTGTGTGTGTCCTGCGGTGGGTTGGCACCCTGCCCAGGATTGGTTCCTGCCTTTTGCAATGTGTTGGCTGGGATTGGCTCCAGCAGACCCCCGTGACCCTCGTATTCAGCGGGTTGGAAAATGGATGGATGTATAGTTCTATATCTGCCTATTTTTGTACTGGCATAACAAGACTTAAATAACACCTTTTCCGATAAGCAACAAGGTATAAAATTAAAAATAAAACTTTCTGAAAATAAATCAAAACATTAAGAAAACATTCAATAAATTTAAAAGTATACGTATAAACTGCACTAATAATTGCAAGCGGACAGTTATAATTATGCATTTAAATCTGATGAGGAATTTTGGGATTAGTGATTCTGAAATAATTGTTACTTGAAAGAATTGACAACTGATGTGGTAGAAATTAAATTGCCAATATATTGAAGAAAGAAATGTTGTCCTCAAATAAAATCTCTTTTTTAATTCAGGAATCTGGCAGGAGGAAACTTGTTCATCGGGTCATTTATTTCTCTGAGGGAGCATCCTGTTACAGCAATCTACTAAGGGACACTGCCCTGGGCAGAGGTTGTCAGAAAATAGTCCCAGAACAGAGATAAGGAAGTTATAGACAATCCGGATAATAATTAATGCTTACATGTCGCCTGGCTTATTTTGATTTGTTCATTGGCTGACACCCAAACAAGCATACTCTAATAAAAATCTCATTACTACTACCTGTTTATCCTTGTTCTTCTCAAGCATTTCTTAAGTTCTGCTTTTTCTTCTTCTTTTCTGTATAAGTGACAACTGGCAGGTCTTACTGTGCGCACAACACTTAGTCACTTCATAAACCCCCTAAGGCATTTTATCTGTTTAAACAGCCATTGTATTAGTCTGTTCATGCCATTTCTTTTTAACCTCCTTAGTGTTAGACCCGAGTTTCACTTGGGCTTTGAAAACAAGCGTTAGTTCTGAGAGTCACTCGGACAACTGTATAGATGTGTCTCACATATGCATTAGACCTGAGGATTACTCGGGCTGAAAAAGTGTGTTAGTCCTGCACGTTACTGCGGGCGATGGTGTATAGAAATGTCTTGCGTAAGTGTTAGACCTAAGGATTACTTGGGCAGTAAAAGTGTGTTGGTCCCACGCATTACTCGGGTAACGGAATAGGCGTGTCTTACATAAGCGTTAGATCTTAGCATTACCTGGGCAATGGTGTAAACGTGTCTTCTCCTAGCCTCAAAATGGCATGTTGTGACAAATATTTTTCTTAAGCCTGGGTTTCACACATTCTTGACCAGTGATACAAGCAGTGATGATGATAAATAGCCTCCCATCAGCAGTGATGACGATGTGAATAAGTCTTCAAGCAGTGAAACTGAAAAGGATAGCGAAACTGAAAGCAATTCTGATGAATCTGAAAGTGACACTCGCATTTGGGTCTCTTTTGAACCTGCTTTAGATAAACCAGCACTGCCTTATTTTGATTTTGTAGAGCAGCCAGGAATAAAAGTGAACACTGAGAGTCAAGGTCCACATACAGTCATATGAAAAAGTTTGGGAACCCCTCTCAGCCTGCATAATAATTGACTCTCCTTTCAACAAAAAAGATAACAGTTGTATGTCTTTCATTTCCTATGAACATCTGAGCACTGCGGTGTTTTCTGAACAAAGATTTTTAGTGAAGCAGTATTTAGTCGTATGAAATTAAATCAAAGGTGAAAACAACTGGCTGTGCACAAATGTGGGTCCCCTTGTCATTTTGCTGATTTGAATGCCTGTCACTGCTCTATACTTGGTTGGATGAGCTCATTAAGGCTTGAACTTCACAGACAGGAGTGTCCAATAATGAGAAAAGGTATTTAAGGTGGTCAATTGCAAGTTGTGCTCTCCTTTGACTCTCCTCTGAAGAGTGACAGACAGCATGGGATCCTCAAAGGAACTCTCAAACGATCTGAAAACAAAGATTGTTGAGTCTCCTGGTTTAGGGGAAGGCTACAAAAAGTCATCTCAGAGGTTTAAACTATCAGTTTCAAGTGTAAGGAATGGAATCAGGAAATGGAAGGCCACAGGCACAGTTGCTGTTAAACCCAGCAGGTCTGGCAGGCCAAGAAAATTACAGGAGCGGCATATGAGCAGGATTGTGAGAAGGGTGACAGACAACCCACAGATCACCTCCAAAGACCTGCAAGAACATCTCGCTGTAGATGGTGTATCTGTACATCGTTCTACAATTCAGTGCAATTTGCTCAAAGAACATCTGTATGGCAGGGTGATGAGAAAGAAGCCCTTTCTGCACTCACGCCACAAACAGAGTCGCTTGTTGTATCAAATGCTCATTTAGACAAGCCAGATTAATTTTGGAACAAAGTGCTTTGGACTGATGAGACAAAAATTGAGTTATTTGGTCAGAACATAAAGCGCTTTGCATGGCGGAAGAAGAACACCACATTCCAAGAAAAACACCTGCTGCCTACTGTCAAATTTGGTGGAGGTTCCTTCATGCTGTGGGGCTGTGTGGCTAGTTCAGGGACTGGGTCCCTTATTAAAGTCGAGTCGATGAATTCAATCCCATATCAACAGATTCTTCAGGATAATGTTCAAGCATCAGTCACAAAGTTGAAGTTACGCAGGGGTTGGATATTCCAACAAGACAATGACACAAAATACAGTTCGAAATCTACAAAGGCGTTCATTCAGAGGGAGAAGTACAATGTTCTGGAATGGCCGTCACAGTCCCCTGACTTGAATATCATTGAAAATCTATGGGATGATTTGAAGCAGGCTGTCCATCAAATTGAACTGAACTGGAGAGATTTTGTAATGAAGAATGGTCAACAAAACCTCCGTCCAGGATCCAGACACTCATCAAAGGCTATTGGAGGACAGCATCTAGAGGCTCAAAGGAGCAAAAGGAGGCTCAACTAAGTATTGATGTCATATCTCTGTTGTGGTGCCCACATTTATGCACCTGTCTAATTTTGTTATGATGCATATTTTCTGTTAATCCAATAAATTTAATGTCACTGCTGACATACTATTGTCTCCATAAGGCATGTCAGATATTAAAAGGAAGTTGCTACTTGGAAAGCTCAGCCAATAATAAACACAAATCCAAAGAATTAAGAGGGGTTCCCAGACTTTTTCATATGACTGTACTTACTTGAAGTTATTTCTTGATGATGACCTGATTGAAAGAATTGTTGTTGAGATGAACCATAATGCTGAACTGTGTTGGTTAAATGACCGTTCACCTAAGCAGTTTTCCCATTCCAAGATATATTTTGACAGTATATACAGTATTATTATTATTATTCATTTCATATTATTATTAATCATTATTATGTGTATTATTATCATGCGTTACACCTCTGCCTTTGCACTTTTACTTATTTGTACATTTTACAGTAATAAAATGAGATTTAATAAAAATGTCATTTTTCAAGCCAAAAAATAAAACACTTTTTATATGTTTTTTTTTTTTTTTTTTGAGAAAAAAAGGAATGCTAAGGAGATTAATGTGTACTGCATACTAAAATGCTTCATTTACAAAAAGCTCTGTTACCCCTTGATGGTTCCTTTTATTCTCTCTCCAAATTCAAAGCTCACAATCCCCAGGAAATGGTAGGCTTTAAAATATCCTGCTTTTTCGATGACTACTGGGCATTTAATGTTGTCTAAAATGCGCCGGCTGTGCCACTGTGCCTCTTTTTGCAGCAGCACTGATTTGTGATTTGATTTCTTAAACCCTAACAACATGCTCAACCCTTTCTTGTCCTCCACAGGTAGTTTAAAAGGCTGCACTTCTTTTTACAGGACAATGCTGATGTGCTTCCCCCTCCATTGTTGACGAGGTGCATGTTGAGTTATCGGTAATGTGTTGCCTTTCTGCTCAATGACAGTCAATAAATTTCTTTTCAAAAGTGATAGCTTTGGCCTCAGTCGCTCCTTTTAGCCTCCTAACTCTGCTCCGTTAAAACAAGCCAGTGCATAAATTTTACACAAAGAAATTACTTTCGATTGATCAATTTAGTGCCTGTAGACAACGCCAACACACTGATTTCTAAACACTTTTGTCAAAGTTTGGTGGACAAAGTATAATGAGATTCTTAATTGCAGGACTCGCACAGACTAAAGGCAGTAGTACAATACCAACAACAGACAATGAATGCAACAGCATACATTAAAATCAGCATGAACCAATCACAACGTGCGATGGACTGGCATCCTGTCCAGGTGTTGTTCCTGACGTGAACCTTTTGATTACTGGGATTGGCCTCAGCAGCCCTGCCACCCTGGCCTGCATAAGCAAGATGGATGAACTAATCATTTCCTTGTTTTTGGATATTTTACTTATTTAAATAATCACAGAGTTTCCTGATGGTTATCACGGTTATTGAGATGTGCTGCATGGCTTTCAATTATTTAGCTTTCTTTTTTTATTACTATGGAGCAAGTTGGAAAACAAGTCATTATACAACCTGCTATATCCTAACACAGGGTCACAGGGGTCTGTGTTTGGGCAAGAATAAATCCTGAGCAGGGTGCCAGCCCACCACAGGGCACGCACACACACACACCAAGCACACACCCAGCACACATTAGGGACAATGTAGGATCACCAATGCACCTAACCTGCACGTCTTTGGACTGTGGGAGGAAACCAGAGCACCCGGAGGAAAGGAAAAACAAGTATCGATGTAAAATTCAAATTTATTTAAGTCTAAAATCCTTTCCTTGATTATCAACTGCATAATAAAATTGTAAAGTCTAGGTGTTTCTCACCAGCTCCTTGGAGTAATCTCACTGGTCAGTTTGGCTTTGGTGTGGTGATTAAAAGAGGACCTGTGATTGTGAGACACATGACATGGAGTAAAGGCATAGGAGGCACACTGAGAGTGGTCCTCAGACACTGAAACTATAAAAGTGGAAAGGAGGCCAGCAAGGCGCCTCGAGATGACAGAGTCTGAGACACAGGCTTTACGGGCATGAGCTAAAGAATGGGAGCACCGGATACTGAGGAAAGCCATTAGAGGTACACGCAGGGCAAGAGATAGAAAATCATTTTTAATTAGATTATTTTAGATAGAACGTTACTTATCCTCAAGGTAACATTTGGCAATTTATTCTACTACCTGTGTCATAGGTAAGGCAACACACAGATGAAGACCAGGTGATGACCCTCACATATTGTAGAATAAAAGACTTAAAAGACTGTCATTCAGATTACACACATACATAGAATATATATATATATTGTGGAGCTGACCCGGACACAGACAGGCGGACATGTTGTTAATCATCACCACACGTGTTTATTTCCACAGCTATTTACAATATTTACAGTTTTATGTGTCACTCAGACACAGTCATGTGCACAAACCCCAACACACAGTCCTGGCCACAAAATGCCTCTCTTCGGGCCGCCTCCACTCTCTCTTGTGCCTCGTCCTTTTTCCACCCGGCTCCTGCCCTGAATGAAAGGAGACGGCCCCTTTTATGCATGTCCCGGATGAGCTCCAGGTGCTTCCGACACTCCCCCGTTGGCCACGCCCCAGCGTGGTGGAAGTGCCGGCTGTTCTCCCAGCAGCTCACCGAGTGTCCTCTTCAATCTTCCCCCCAGCACTTCCGGGTGTGGCGGAAGTGCTGAGGTAACAGGTCCCCAAGGCATTGGGGCGCCTCCTGGCGGTGACCACGGGCCACTGCAGGGTGGGGTTTCCATGCCCTCAACCCGTGGCCCCCAAAGCAACCAGGGCGGCGGCCTCCACGTGATCCAGGGTGGGCGCAGACCCACATCCGGTCCCTCACAGTGTCCCGGCCGGGTCGTTGCCCCTGGCATCCCTGACAATATATATATATTTTTTTTCTACATGGGGAAATGATTTCTTTGCTCCCCACAGAAGCTCAATATCCACAATACCAAAGCACTGTCCTTATCGCCTCCAGTCATTTTTGCCTCCACTCCTCCTCTCAGGCTTTTGTCCTTCTTCCACCCGACTCTGGCTCCTTTTACAGTAACAAATAATATGTCTATATATACAGACTAGGGGGCCTGCGCTATGCACTACCCTCTTTGTGGTTCTGCCACATGTGGATATAAAATTGAAACAGATTTTTATTTTCATGGGAATTGTTACATATGTAGAGTAGAACTAACTATTTTACATTACAGCGAGCAATTAACCATATTAAGAAACAGTAAAACGTAATCATTTGAAAGTAAATTATGTTTCATGTTGCGTTTAAGTTATTCGTTGTGTAATACGATTTTGTTCTGTTTGACTTTGAAATTAACACACAAATACTTTTTAAACTTACACTTTTACTGTAAAACCTCAGTAAAAACTATTTTTTGAATTAAATTTTCAACAGTATCGCATTTAATTTTGATTCTCTGTTTGGACTTACATCATGACAATGCAATGTATAACTGCCTATGATTGAATTTCATTTTTTTCTCTGTTATAAATAAACTGACTTTTTGGAATGTTTTGCTCTGAGATTTGTTAATTGTCTTTGCAAAAGCATTTCTAACGGGAAACTGTTAATGTTTTAATCCATCCATCCTGCTATATCCTACCTACAGGGTCACGGGGGTCTTCTAGAGCCAATCCCAACCCACCGCAGGGCACACACACACTTGGGCCAATTTAGAATCACCAATGCACCTAACCTGCATGTCTTTGGACAGTGAGAGGAAACCGGAGCACTCAGAGGAAACCCAGACAGACACAGGGAGAACATGCAAAATCCACGCAGGGAGGACCTGGGAAGCGAACCCGGGTCACATAACTGCAAGGCAGCAGCGCCACTCTAGAAGTATACATAGACTAAGAAATGAATCAAAGGTTTTAAATCACTGAAAAATACATTTGAATCCATCAGGCTTCACTTCATGTTGTGCCCATCTTAGAAACCCATGCCTTCTTAGAAGACTGGAGGGTAGCCAATAAATTAAATGTGCTTGTATTCCATCTGTGTTACATGTGTGTCATTTCCATCTACAAGTTTAGAATTCCACGAATACCAATGTAATATAATTCCATCTTTCCATTCATTCCCTTCCATTTTCTCATCTGATTATCCAGTTCAGTGTTACACAAAGTTAAATATCGAGTTAATCAGTACAGAGTGAAGTGATAAAAGGAAAATTAAAAATCAGCATAAGACATGCCAGCTTATTTGGGCATAGATAGATAGATAGACAGATAGATAGATAGATAGATAGATAGATAGATAGATAGATAGATAGATAGATAGATGTGAAAGGCACTATATAATAGATAGATAGATAGATAGATAGATAGATAGATAGATAGATAGATGTGAAAGGCACTATATGATAAATAGATAGACAGATAGATAGATGTGAAAGGCACAATATAATAGATAGATAGATAGATAGATAGATAGATAGATAGATAGATAGATAGATAGATAGATAGATAGATGTGAAAGGCACAATATAATAGATAGATAGATAGATAGATAGATAGATAGATAGATAGATATGAAAGGCACTATATAATATAGATAGATAGATAGATAGATAGATAGATAGATAGATAGATGTGAAAGGCACTATATGATAGATAGATAGATAGATAGATAGATAGATAGATAGATAGATAGATAGATAGATAGATAGATAGATAGATAGATAGATAGATAGATGGAATTGTTTTTCATTTTGATGACTTTTATCTATTTACCTGTATACTCCCAGAGGTGTTTAAGAGCAATGATTTCCAAAATGTATCATCAAAATCATTGTGCTTTATTTAACAAGCCACCATGTCACTCTTCAGACTCTTTGTTTTTTTTTCACTTTATATCACGGATTTGAGAAACTCTGAGGACTACAGTCTAAAAACTGCAAAATCCCCAAAGCCAGTTTAACCCTAAATGATGGCTTAAATGGAAGCACAGAAAATTGTCTGTCAGCAGCACATCTCAAGTGAGTGGAAGGCCATGTTCCACATATTTAATGTTTATTACTGCGGAAGGTTAGCTTTGGATGAGGCCGGAGCCTTTGCATTGTTCCCAGATGGACATTTCCCGGTCTCTTTATTGAGCGTTTAAAGGTCCATTTCGACTGGTCGGTGCCGTTAATAAACGGCTTCCTCTGAGTGGGCGAAAGGGACCTGCTTATTTCTCAGTCCCTTATTTAAAATTGATTACTCATATTTCCTCTTAGGTTTAGAATATTTAAATTTCAGTGTAACTTGGACTGCAGACTGCAGTAAACTAAGGTGAAACTGTTTTCAAAATGAAGTAAAGTAAATACCAGAAGGACAAAGCTTTATTTATGATTATTGTCTGTGCATCTGTGTGCTATGTCTCTGTCATTCCAACAGATGGTACGGCACAAACATCTGTAGTAATTAAATGCATTGCATTTGTCATTCCAACAGATGACGAATTACAAACATTTACTCTATTTTTACAAGCCTCATTCAAAATGGTGTATAACAAAGACATATGCATCATATTTGTCATTTCAACAGATGGCACATCAAAAAAATTTGTAGTAATGCATTTTATTACTACAAATGTTTGTGATGTGTCATCTGTTGGAATGAGAAGTTCAATGTCTATGAACTGTGAAGAGTGTTAATGTTTGCAATGCACTATCTATTGGAATGAATGCATGTAGAAATGAAAAGTTTTGCATTTGTTATTCCAACAGATGGCACATCACATTTGTACTAATAAAATGAAATACAACAAATGTTGGTGAATCACCATTTTATGAAATAGCAAATGCAATGTATATGTCTCTGTTTTATGCCATTTGGTATGCAGTTTGCAAAGCAAAAGCAGTGTTAACATTTGTGATGTGTCATCTGTTGGACTGACAAGTTAAACACATTTTGTTGTCTGTGTATCTGTGTGTCTGTCAGTTGCTATGTCTCCACCATTCAAACAGATTATGCCTCACAAACATTTGTAGTAAGAAAAACGCATTGCATTTGCCATTCCAACAGATGGCACATCACAAACATTTGTACTAATAAAATGAAATGCAACAAATGTTTGTGAATCACCATCTTATGGAATGGCAAATGCAATGTATATGTCTCTGTTATATGCCATTTGGTATGGAGTTTGCAAAAGCAGGGTCAATCTATTGGAATGGCAAGATCAACACATTCTGTTGTCTGTGTATCTGTGTGTCTGTCAGTTGCTGTGTCTCTGCCATTCCAACAGATTTGTGCCTCACAAACCTTTGTAGTAACAAAACACATTGCATTTTCCATTCCAACAGACGGTGCATCACAAACATTTGTAGTAATGCCTTTAAATACTATAAATGTTTGTGATGCACCATCGGTTGTAATGGAAAATGCAATGGATGTGTCTCTGCTATATGCGATTGGGTATGGAGTTTGTAAAAGTTATGCTAATGTTTCTGATGCACCATCTGTTGGAATGAGAGAAATATTGAAACTGGGAAGACCCACAAATACTTATCCTTTTATTAAGGTGGATTATTAATGCTGCTGTTATTGTTGAATCATTATATAAAGCCGACATTGATGGTCATTTTTGACAACAAAACGGTTAAAAATAGCAGTAATAATCGCTCCAAAACAAGGCACATACAGTGTGATTAACTGCCTGTCCCACTTGTTCACTCTTTAAAGGTGTGTTTAGCCCTACAGTGTTAACTTTCAGTTCCTGAATTGATTACCTTTTCTTGTTTTCATTTATAAATCTGGTAGAATAACTTTTGACACTGCAGTTGCCTCTTCCATTACTTGCCTTTGTCCAGATAAGCAGGATTGCCAGGGGCACTATTGTTTTCTTGTTTTATTCTTTAATTTGAACTGTTCAACTGTTTAAAAGGTGGACACTGAAAAATGTAAGTTATTGCAGGAGCTTATTGATTCGGGGTGAACTGTGTTGGGGAAAGATAAAGGGAGATATAGCAATCTGAAAGGAAAGGAGCGCCGTGAAGGGAATGAATCACAACTCTGTTGATGGGAAAGTCTGCACGGTGGAACGAATGAAGCAATAAAGGCACTCGGTCTGGTCAGCAGCTCATCACCTGGTTCAAAGCAATCTGGATGGCATAAAGTGGCGCGGTGGTAGCGTTGCTGCCTCTCAGTTAGGAGGCCAGGATTCGTGTCCTCGGCCCTCCCTGCGTGGAGTTTGCATGTTCTCCCCGTGTCCACTTCCAGGTGCTTTGATTTGCTCCCACCACCCAAGAACATGAAAGTGAGGTGGTGTGTCGGTGTGTGTGCTGGGACTGCTCCGGTTTGTTCTTGCTATGGTAGCTGGGATAAGCTCCAGCCCCACCACACCCCTGGCCTGGGTTAGAAAATGACAAATGGACTGCATAACAGTTGTGAACTGTAAGTACTAAGGTGCAGGGGAGATGCAGTGTGGTTGACAGTAGGACTTTAGGGACCTTCAAAACTCGACTTGATGTCATTTGGGAGCAGTTAAGTGGATTGGACTGGCGGGCCTTGGTGGGCTGAATGGCCTGTTCTCGTCCAGATTGTTCTAACGTGTGTGTATCTGACAGAAGGTACATTTGTACATTGTGACAGATAGGGGGCGCTGTCGTCCCATTGAATCCTCAGACCAGACACCAGATAAAAGTCCAATAATTGGTTTTATTAACACAATAATGTGCACAAAGCACCCTCTGCTCCACTATATTGATACACAATAATAAATCAATAATCAATACACAATAATCCTTCTCTCCCAGACGCATTGTTCCCTTCCTCCCAACTCAACTCCTCTGTCTGGGATTTCCCAGAGTCGTTTATAGTCCTTGACCTGGAAGTGCTTCTGAGCCCTCAGTCCCTGTGATTATCCAGCACTTCTGGGTCAGGTAAAAAACTCCTCTTCTTCAACCCGGAAGTACATCATTTCTTCTATCCATGTGACTGGGACGTACTTCCGGGCTGTAGGGAAAGTAATCCTTGTTCCTCCCTGCAGCGTCCTCTAGCGGCCCCCATGGTATCCAGCAGGGCTGTGGATAAAAACTCCATTGTCCAGGATTCCCTGTTGGCATTCGGTGGCACCTCCATGCTGCAGGGAGGGCTCCATTTGGTGACCTGGGGGTATTAGCCAGGATGAATGGCTGGCCATATACCACAACATCCATCCATTATCCAACCCGCTAAATCCTAACTACACGGTCAAGGGGGTCTGCTGGAGGCAATCCCAGCAAACACAGGGCGCAAGGCTAGAAACAAACCCCGAGCAGGGCGCCAGCCCACCGCAGAAGTACATTTGTGACATCATTAAATACACAGCAAGCATCTTCTGCAGATACTGTCCTCAGTGCCTGTAAAGTGTATTCATCGCCTTGACTGTTGTACAAAATTGACTTGTTTTGATATCTACGAGGTGTGATCAAAAAAATATGGTGAATGCTTCAAAAAAAGAAACGTTTATTGCAGTAAGAGATGTACCACTACGTAGGGGGCTCCGCCCCCTGCTCGCTTTGCTCACCAACCCCCTCTCCCCCGCGTCCCCCTTCCCAACCTGCTCCACAGTTCGCTCGCTCATCCTGTCCCTTCCCCCACTGTGAAGAGTTGGGCTGAATGCACCCCAAAGGAGACGCGAAACCACTGCTAATGTGCCGAGTGATCTGCACATCGTTCGCTTACCCCTTCCCCATGGCAGCGCCATGCAGGCGTTCTGAAGAGTGTGGCTGAATGCATCAGCTGGTGGCTTGTTGCTCTCTTGCTGTTGCTGATCAGCATTTCAGGTGGCATCTCAAATGTTTAAATTCCTGTACAGAACCTGTGTTTTTGTCTTCAAACACCATGCCATCTCTTTTCACTGTTCCGTTATTTCAAGGAGTAATTGTCTCCGTGTGTGCGCATTACTGTGATCAGTTCACTCATCAGTTCCATTAGCTGAACACGGGACTTGCTTACAAAGGTCAGGATGCTATTCATAGACTTTAGCTTCGCCTTCAATACAATCATCCCTCAAAAGTTGGTTGTTAAACTGAGCAGGTTGGGTCTGAACACCACCCTCTGCAATTGGATCCTGGACTTCTTGACAGAGAGGCCCCAGTCAGTTCGGATGGGCCACAACACTTCCAGCATCATCACACTGAGCACTGGAGCGCCAAGGGGTTTGTGCTGAGTCTATTGCTCTTCACCCTGCTGACTCACGACTGCACTGCCACGCACAACACCAACCACATCATCAAGTTTGCGGATGATACAACGGTGCTGGGACTGATAAGCAGGGATGATGAAACAGAATACAGAGATGAGGTGGAACGGCTGTCCGCATGGTGTGAAGACAACGATCTATTTCTCAATGTCGACAAGACAAAAGAGATAATCGTGGACTTCAGAAAATCATGTCCTGCCCACATCCCACTTAGTATCAACGGTTTAGATGTGGAGAACGTTAGGAGTACCAAGTTCCTCGGTGTGCACATAACTGAGGAACTTACGTGGACACATAACACCTCATCACTAATCAAGAAAGCCCAGCAGAGACTACACTTCCTGAGGCGGCTGAACTGAGCAAGTCTTCTCTCTTCCATCCAGTGGCGGTTCCAGACCAAATTTACCAGGGAGGCCAGGGTGGGGCCAGTGTTTTTTCATGGGGGAACAGAACAAAAAAAAAAAAAAAAACATTTAATTGTTTAATAGTGAATTAAAAAGTGAATTTATTTGGCGCACAAACAAAATGAATTGAACATTTAGCAATAAAACATACAAATGAATTTCAAACAAAAGATTTCACATACTGTACGTATGTACAATAAACCTTTAAACACATTTTACTTTTTGTACAGTTACATTTCTCTTTTTATGTAGGTATGTATTTATTTTGTTATAAAGTGACTTTTTTACAGCATGAAACTTAAATGTACACTCACATTTTCTGTTCAGTAATCTCTCATCCTCTAGCACTGGCAACACAGTAGCCCGTAACATTATAATAACAGTGTTCTGCGTTTGTGATTTCTTGCAAAACGGTCCACAAATGCTTGCCTTGGCTCTTCTGGATCCAATGCTTAGCACCCCTAGATTGCTAAGACGCTCATTAGTAATGGTGGACCGGAGGTAGGTTTTTACAAATTTTAATGTGGAGAAACTCCGCTCATATCACCGTAATTAATTAAAATTTTATCTCTTCAGCACGGGGGCCAGGGCCAGTTCTACAGGAGCACTGGCCCCTGTTGGCCCTCGTCTAAAACCACCTATACTTCCATTCTCACCATGTTCTACAGAGGCACCATTGAGAGTGTTCTGACCAGCTGCATCACTGTCTGGTATGGCAACTGCAACATATCCGAGTGCAAGTGCCTACAAAGGACAGTGAAGATAACAGAGAAAATTATTGGGGTACCTCTCCTATCACTACAGGACATATTTTACAAATGCAGTGTGTGACGATGCCGGTCCGCTACAGACTCCCTCTTCCCACATGGGAGTCTGCTGAACCAACACCGTCGATAGTTTTGACTGAGATGAGCTGACAAATGAGGACAATTCTTTGATGATGCCAGAGGATGGTGGAAAAGGTGCCCAAGTGCTTTTATTAAGAAACAGTCAAAAACAAAAGTAAAACCAAAAAAGTGTCCATTGTGCAGTGTTCTAAATCAGTACATAAATAAATCCATAAAAATCCAGTGAAAAGTAAGGATAAAAATCAATACATAAATCCGTTAATAGTCAGAGGTTAAAATGCAGGCTAACTCCTCCCGATCTCAGCCCACCTCCCATTCTTCCCGGCTCACCCATTGGTTACGTAGCCGGTGGAGACTCATGAGCCTTGAGCTCCATTATGCGATCCCCATCTTGACTGCTTCCGGACATTGCAGCCAAACCGTCTGAGGTCGGCTCTCCTCCTTTTTTTCTTCGCACTCATGTTGTCGCACCTCAGAAGCCTAGGGAGGGTACCTGCCTTGCTCACCACACTCCACCTGAATATTTAGTGGGGCGAACTAGCCCCTAGAGCGCTACAGCCAATGCTCCTTTGTGGGGCCCCAGCTCATTCTGCTTCCTCCTTCCAGGTGGCCAGATCATCCTTCTAAGACTGCCTTTAACGTCTTTTAACCTCATAGCTTTCCATCTTTTTTCTTTTCTTTGATTCCACCCCCTTTTTTGCTGGCCCGTATATATACACACAGTTGTTTCCGTGGGCACAGTCCCTTAATCACACGCCGCAGGAAGCCAATGAAGAAATTGAGAATGATTGCACCCGCACGTGCAAGTGCATCCCGCCCCAACTACCTCATTAACTTCCCACGGTCGTGCAATCGTACCCACGGAGAGTGACACGGCTTTATGGATTTAAATCTGGCCCTATTTTTTTGAAGCTGTGGACCCGCTATACCACACAGTGTTCGCAAGGCCTGCAGCATTGTGCAGGACCCCTTATACCCCTCAGATACTGCAGCATCAGAGCCAGATCTGCCAGGCTGCAGGATAGTTTTTACCCCCAAGCAGTCAGACTCCTTAACACCATGCTGCCCCCTGGGTCCTTCCAGACTGCCTCAACCACCTCTTTAACTCTGTCAGGGCTGATGTCGACTTTTGTCGAACGGAGCAGTTGACGATGGTAATTGTAAACTGTGACAAAACCAACCATTATGTTTTAGTTGGACTCTCGTTGCTAGAAGGAAAGTTAGCTTCATTGGTTTGATTGATTTCCTGCGCTCGTGTGAGTCGTAAGGCGCAAACAACGGCAAAAATGGGACTGAGATAATGGCGAGAGATCAAAGTGAATACGTAAAGCAAAATAATCTGTGGACGAAGTTTAGCCTATTCTCTCTGAACTGAACTAAGACTTTTCGGACTCCGATTTTGATGCAAGTGATCGAAAACGAATGTGAAGTTCCAGCTTCAGCTCACTGGTCCCCAGCTAATTGTGGTGCTGACATGCCTACGGCAATGTTCGCCAGGAGGACTGCCACTTAACAATGATAAGAGGTAGAAACCAGATTGCAATGCACAGCATCCAGTGAAGACAGCCTGGCAGCAAGCCTGCCGCACATTCTTGACAAACTGGCAGTCACAGCATGCAGCAACAGATGTTTTATGTTGATTTCTGTGTGAAACCATTGCTTTTCAGAAACAATGTTTTTTGGGAAAAATATTCAGCCCTCAAAGAATTAAAAGTGAACTTTTATACATGCAAGCCACTTTCCTACAAAGACGAGTGTGCAGGTAGAGAAGAACTGAAAATCTCCTACTGACCTGTAAGTATTTTGCACACTGCACTTTGACACTCTGTGAAACATTCTGACCTGTCATTGTTTACACGTGTCACAAATATTATCATACACTGATAATTTCTGTATTATCTATATCTATTATTTATTTGTTATATTACATATTTATTGACTATATTTATGTACAGTCATATGAAAAAGTTTGGGAACCCCTCTTAATTCTTTAGATTTTTGTTTATCATTGGCTGAGCTTTCCAAGTAGCAACTTCCTTTTAATATCTGACATGCCTTATAGAGACAGAAGTATTTCAGCAGTGACATTAAGTTTATTGGATTAACAGAAAATATGCAATATGCATCATAACAAAATTAGACTGAGATATGACATCAATATTTAGTTGAGCCTCCTTTTTCTCCTTTGAGCCTCTAGACGCCTCCTATAGTCTTTGATGATTTCTGGATTCTGGATGGAGGTATTGTTGACCATTCTTCATACAAAATCTCTCCAGTTCAGGTCAAGCGAGCGTGGACAGCCTGCTTCAAATCATTCCATAGATTTTCAATGATATTCAAGTCAGGGGACTGTGACGGCCATTCCAGAACATTGTACTTCTCCCTCTGCATGAATGCCTTTGTATATTTTGAACTGTATTTTGGGTCATTGTCTTGTTGGAATATCCAACCCCTGTGTAACTTCAACTTTGTGACTGATGCTTGAACATTATCCTGAAGAATTTGTTAATACTGGGTTGAATTCATCTGACCGTCAACTTTAACAAGGGCCCCAGACCCTGAACTAGCCACACAGCCCCACAGCATGATGGAACCTCCACCAAATTTGACAGGATGTAGCAGGCGTTTTTTCTTGTTCTTCCTCCACCATGCAAAGCGCTTTTTCTTATGATCAAATAACTCAATTTTTGTCTCATCAGTCCAAAGCACTTTGTTCCAGAATTAATCTTGCTTGTCTAAATGAACATTGGCATACAACAAGCGACTCTGTTTGTGGCGTGAGTGCAGAAAGGGCTTCTTTCTCATCACCCTGCCATACAGATGTTTTTCGTGGAAATTGCTCTGAATTGTAGAACAATGTACGGATACACCATCTGCAGCGAGATGTTCTTGCAGGTCTTTGGAGGTGATCTGTGGTTGTCTGTAGCCATTCTCACAATCCTGCCTCTGCATATGCCACTCCTGTATTTTACTTGGCCTGCCAGACCTGAGTTGGTTTAACAGCAACTGTGCCTGTGGCCTTCCATTTCCTGATTCCATTCCTTACAGTTGAAACTGACAGTTTAAACCTCTCATATAGATTTTTGTAACCTTCCCCTAAACCAGGAGACTCAACAATCTTTGTTTTCAGTTCTTTTGAGAGTTGCTTTGAGGATCCCATGCTGTCTGTCACTCTTCAGAGGAGAGTCAAAAGGAAGGAAGCACAACTTGTAACTGACCACCTTAAATACCTTTGACCACTCATGATTGGACACACCAGTCTATGAAGTTCAAGGCTTAACGAGCTCATCCAACCAATTTGGTGTTGTAAGTTATCAGCATTGAGCAGTGACAGGCATTCAAATCAGCAAAATGACAAGGGGACCCACATTTGTGCACAGCCTGATTTTCACATTTGATTTAGTTTCATATAACTAAATACTGCGTCACTAAAAACCTTTGTTCGGAAAACACCGCAGTACTCCAAGGAAATGAAAGACATACCACTGTTATCTTTTTTGTTGAAAGGAGAGTCAATTATTTTGCAGGCTAAGAGGGGTTCCCAAACTTTTTCATATGACTGTATCTAAATTGCATAATACCATACATTGCATCAATCTTGTCTTTGCACAATGTCTTGTCTTGTTTGTGTTGTAATTTTACTTTAAAATGTACATTTTAATTTTAATTACATTTTTAATTTAACTTTTATTTGATATTTACACTTCATGTTGTTACACTGTGGACCCTGAGGTTCGCAATTCCGTCTATCTGTATACTTGTATGAGATGGTTGAGATGACAATAAAGTTTGCTTTGACTTTGAAGTATGATACGACGTGCCAGTCTCTCTGGGTGCGGCCACTCCTCTGAAAGCACTGCTGAGGTGCTCTGTGATGTGCACTTCATTCACTTAAACCTTCCCTCCCTCCGCCAGCACCACGAGCCATTGTGAAGAGGGGGGCTGAACGCACCTCAAGGAGACGTGGCCGCTCCTCCAAACTCCCTCGTAAACGGTGATACATTGGGAATCATGTAACAGCTGTTTTGTTAACCTACTGTCTCGTAGACTGGCGGCATGCTGCTCTCATGCTGGTGCCTCCGTTGCACGTGATTGGCATTTAGGACGGAGCTAAGAATGTTTAAATCTAATGTACAGCACCTGTCTTTTTGACCTCAAACCCTATGCGATCTCTTTTCATTTTTAGACTTTGGTATTTTCCTACTTCCATTATCTCCAACCTGCTCTGCATGTGTATCACGGGACTCACTTAAAAGGGTTGCCAGTATGACATGACGTGCATGTCTCATAGGAAGTGAAAGTATCTCTCTCTTCTAAAGTGTCTCTCTGTCTCTTTTTAGAAGATTATGTCAGATTTTTTTATATAATAGAGAGACTAGTCACCCTCCAAAAACTATCCCAACGCTCCTGCCACTTTGCAAAGCAGTTCTGGAAGTTTTCTTTCGAGAGTGTCTTTAGTTGGGCTGTCATGGTGGCCTGGATGTCCTCAATGGATTGAAATCGTTTGCCTTTTTTGGCCTTTTTCAATTTTCAAGGTGCCAGATCCGACGAATAAGGCGGATGCGGACACAGCATAATGTTTTCTATTCGACAGAAATTGTCGTATTAGAAGAGATGTGTGACAAGGAGCATTGTCATGATGAAGAATGAAACTGTTTCAACATTTTTATCAGTTGAAGGACGTCCTGATCTTTTCTCATTTTCAACCGAGTCAGATCCATTACGAAATCGATCAAACGACTTGTAAACAGTCTAAATTATCAGTGCACTGTCACCATAAACCAATTTTAACATCTGATGGGTTTCCTGCACTTTTCGCAATTTGAAAGAAAATGTCATGTTAATGCGTTGCTCGATATCCATTACTAACGACAAACTTTAAAAACTCAACAGTGGCTCACAAACGACTGACAAGTATCAAACAACTTGAAACTGGTCACAAACGGGGCTCTAGGATGGACCTGTGAGAACCGGCATTGAATTGTTTAGCGTTGCTTTTGGATGGCGCTCTGCACCAACATTCACCGTACTTTTTAATCACACCTTGTATGTTGAGAAAGGCTCTTTAATGTCAACGTGAAAACAGATCTCTGCAAAGTGGTCTTAATTAGACATATGAAACAGAAAATAATTGATGGTATAAGTCGGGGTGTCGAACTCCAGGCCTGGAGGGCCACAGTGGCTGCAGGTTTTCATTCTAAACGTTTTCCTAATCAGTGAGCAGTTTTCACTGCTAATTAACTCCTTTTCCCTTCATTTTAATAGCACTGTTTTTGAAGATTCAGTCCTCTGAATTGATTCCTTTTCTTCAATAAATGGCAGCCAAACAGAAAGGAGATGTGAAACGAACCAACAGATGACCAGCTAAATTGAAATTTTAAATAGTAACCAATTTCAAGTTGATCCTTGGGGTTAATTAAACCAATTATTTAATCCCATGGCTTGCTGCTGCTCTCATTCTGCCATAGCCGACATTTCCAAAACAGTTGATTTTTCTGTTTTTTCTAAGAACATTGTCAAAACGTTTTGGTGACCCCAGAGATCAACCTTACCGAGACCTTCACCTTTCTTTATTTTCAGATATCGTGTGATGGGCACAGGTGAGCTGGTCATGTGGTGGCTTGTTTTCGGTCTCATTATTGTTTGGCTGCTCATTAAGGAAAAAGAGACAACTAAGGGGCCGTAGTCACGTCAATTAAAACTAAGGCAAAAGAAGTTAATTAGTGGTCACTAATGAAGAAGATGGTTACAATAAAAACGTGCGGCCACTGGGGCCCTCCAGGACTGGAGTTTGACACCCACAGTATAAGTAATCAGCCCTCTGTGGGTCGGCCCCACGCTACCGGGTCTTTGCGTGGAGCTGCTTGAACCTGCCACTGCCAATAACATACCCGAGGATGAGGCAGTGGATGAGGACACAACACACATTTAGCAAGAGGTAAGTGTATGAGTGCATCGGTGCTTTTATTAAAATCAGTCAAAACCAAAGTCTTCAAAACAGTGCAGTGTGATAGTTTGATAATTAAGATAGATAGATAGATAGATAGATAGATAGATAGATAGATAGATAGATAGATAGATAGATACTTTATTAATCCCAAGGGGAAATTCACAAGTAGTAAAAAGTGTCCAGGGAACGAGTGCACATAAAAGAAAGTGGTAGGAGTGATAAGTGAAATAGAGAAAAAGGTAGAAAGATAAAGTCATACATGGAGCTGCTGGAAAGGCTGCCACTCGCGGCGCCTGAGTCATTACAATGACATTACAATCTATACTCGCGTTTACGTTCTCCCGTGGATAAATTCGGGACTTGATTTTATCGTATAATTTCCAGTATTTTATAATGACGGTCGTATAAGTCGAATGCAGAAAACTGACACTATTAGTCCAAGAGATTATGATATGCTAACGACCACTTGAGGGAGTAACCATAGAGCACATGGCCTTTTTTGTTCTATGTATTGTACCTACATGACAACACGGTAATACCCAAACTATTCTGAAGTGATGTTTGCACTAATTTGTGTTTTTTGTCTCTCACACCCTCATACACCTTCATCATAAGAGCATCCATCATCTTTGATGGAGCGTTCAATCAGAAGTAAATATGAAGCTGGTTTTAAAATAAAAGTCGTTGAAGTGGTGAAAGAAATTGGTAACTGCGCTGCTGCAACAGAATTTGATATGTCTGAGAAATTGGTGCGAAATTGGAGGAGGCAAAAATAATAGGTTAGTTCACCTACACGTGTTTGTATCACACGGTTGGAAGTAGAGTAGTAATTTATATGTATACTTGCATAAATTTAATTTCTTTTTTGACCAGGAGGATATTAGCATATATGGTTATACGTGTTTGTTGCTGAATATAACTCAATAAAGTGTATTTAAATATAAAAAGTCTTCATAATTATTGTATTTTACTCAAGGACACTGTAATAGCCTAATATTAGGTATGCAGAATTAAAAAAAGTAAACTCATGGGTCATTTATTCTCATTCCTTAAAAAATACAAAATGAACTGAACATGAACTAGTTCAAAATTGAAACAGTGAACTATGAACGTGAATTTAAAACATTTTAATCTGTGTGAACTGAACTCTGAGTGAGTTCTTGTGAGCTGTGAACTTGCACAACACGGCTGTTACGTGCTGAACGAGGCCTACCTGGAAATCCAACAGCACCAAGACCAAGGGATGCTGCCATCTAGCATGTCGTAGGAGAATGTAGTCGCAACATGTTATCCTCCCAGCTAGGTAAAACTCTTTGCTCTTTCCCAGAGGGGAAGCCATCCCGTGTTTGCCAATTTACTGAGTTTTTTAGATGTAATTTTGTCCCAAACAAGTCTTGAGACATAAGAGATAACTCATATCTCAGTGTAAAGCCATTATAGACTAAGCCAGCTGCCTGTGAGCTTCGCTGCTGCGTCTCAGGTATCTTCTACAGTGCTGCCCTCTAGTGGGTAGCCAGAAAATTATTTTTTTTTAGATACAACTGCTTGTTATAAATGCTGTACATTGACAGTATGTTGTTGCATAGCTGTTTCTGATGTTTTGAAACATCTAGATACATTGCAAGGTGAATATTTTGTTCATAATGACAGTGACTGAGGCAGTGACACTCAATTGGATAATGTGGAACCTGCAGGCTCTGCCACCGATGTAGATAGCTGCCCCAAAGGTGTTTCTTCATCATAAGGCATCTGACTTGTCATGGCTTTCAGAACAACAGCAGTGGCATAGTCAGGGGTGGGTGGAGGGGGCAGTCCACCCTGGGCAGCACATTTTTGGGGGCGGCATTATTAGCCAAAAGGCTCAGTGCAATTTGTGTGTAAGCAGCAGGGTTCAGAAAAATATCGCTCATGAGTGAAAAAAGTAAAATTCTGTGATTTTTATCCACAAATGCTTCAAAAATAATTTTCAGACTGTTCTTCTGTGACAGCACCAGACACAGCAGTTAAAATTTATGAGGTAATAACAAAAATAATCATAAACATCACACTGATAATAATTTCTAGGAAGATAACTAATTTACAATTTATAATTTCGTTTCGTTATCACTCTGAATGAGTTCTTGCTCTGAGCAGAAAACATCCCCACCTATCACTTGTACACTGCATTTGTTCTGGTTTTCACAGCGTAATTATATTAAATTAATAATTAGAACACGGCTTATCAGTGCGTCTATACTATTTTCTTCTCTGGTTGATGCTTATTAATAATTGTATGTGAAAAATGATTGCTGTTTTTTTATATGTGAATAAATCTATGCAAAATGTATCTTCATTTTTCCCTGTACATCATTTTAATTTTCTATTTAAATTGGTTAACATATTCAGATATGTTGGAAGGTGACAAATTGAAGCACTGCCCGCCTCGAGCGGCACAAACACACGCTACTCCACTGAACCACAGTACATGGACATTGCGCTGCCCAATGAGCAAACACTCACCAACTGACAAACGTGTCGTGAGCAACAAACGTGGAGAGTACAAAGAATGGCGTGATGCCATCCTGCAAGGACTTTTAGGGGTGTTGCTGGTCAGAAAAAAAACAAAACAATGAACAGCTTCTTTACAGTTTTGACAGAGATACTGTTCATAATAAAACTTGCTTCTAATACATTAATTATCCTTAATTATCATACTGTACACTGTGATGGATGACCGGGGTCACCACATCTGCCAGGGGGGCAAGGGTAGGAAGCCCAGTATCTCCACCTGGATTCTAGATGGTAGGCTCCCTGGGTTGCAGTGGTGCCTCGGACTTCCCCAGGGCTGCATGGGGTTTGGAGTTCTGTGCAGCTCTGTGGGGTTCCGCTAGCTCCGCAGGCACCCGGAAGTGCAGGCGGATGTCGCCAATCAAGCACCTGGAACACTTCCGGGTACCCAATAAAAGGGAGCCAGCGACCAGCACTCAGTGGCCAGAGGAGGTGGACAAAGCTTGCTGTGGAGGAGTGGTGGGGCCAAGAGAAATAAAAAGTGCTTGGTATATATTTGCATAATGTGCTTGGGACTGTGTTCTGGCTGGAGGGATTATGGGGAAGATGTGCCCTCCAGCTGAAGAAAATAAAACTTTTTTGTTTATTTTACACATGGCTCCCTTGTCAATCTGTATCGGGTCGGGCGCTATATAGCACTTATCTTGCAACATACAGAGACCAATAGTGCAGCATCCTGGTAATTAATGGCCCAGCAGTCAGTGTGTTATAAAGAGTTGGCTTGCCAACACAACAAGCAAAAGGATTTGCCTGAAAGGCAGTCCACGGTAACCAAGTCCTGACGTAAAATCCAGTAATCAAAGGCCAAAGACTGGCAACATTTCTATAAAGGCAAAAAAGTTGAAATAACAATACTGACAAATAGATTAGATTAGGTTAGCAAATTTCAGATTAGATTAGAATAGATTAGATTTAATTAGATTAGGTTAGGTTAGAATAGATTCTCTCAGATTATATTAGATTAGAACAGGTCTACAGGACGTTAGTGAGATCAGCTTTGTTATATGGGCTGGAGACAGTGGCACTGACCAGAAAGCAGGAGACAGAGCTGGAGGTGGCAGAGTTAAAGATGCTAAGATTGGCATTGGGTGTGACAAGGATGGACAGGATTAGAAATGAGGACATTAGAGGGTCAGCTGAGGTGGGATGGTTGGGTGACAAAGTCAGAGAGACGAGATTACATTGGTTTGGACGTGCAGAGGAGAGATGCTGAGCATATTGGGAGAAGGGTGCTAAGGATAGAGCTGCCAGGCAAGAGGGGAAGAGGAAGGCCTAAGAGAAGGTTTGTGGATGTGGTGAGAGAGGAAATGCAGGTGATGGGGGTGACAGAACAAGATGACGAGGAGAGGAAGAGTTGGAAAAAGATGATCTGCTGTGGCAACCCCTACCGGGAGCATTTGAAATAAGAAGTAGAAAAAGAAAGAAGCCTATCTTAGATTAGATTAGATTATATTAGAGTAGATTTGATTAGAATAGGTCTACAGGATGGTAGTGAGGCCAGCTTTGTTATATGGGCTGGAGACGGTGGCACTGACCAGAAAGCAGGAGACAGAGCTGGAGGTGGCAGAGTTAAAGATGTTAATGTTTGTATTGGGTGTGACGAGGATGGATAGGATTAGAAATGAGGATGTTAGACGGTCAGATCAGATTAGGAAACAAAGTCAGAGAGGCGAGATTGTGTTGGTTTGGACATGTGCAGAGGAGAGATGCTGGGTATATTGGGAGAAGGATGCTAAGGACAGAGCTGCCAGGTGAGAGGAGAAGAGGAAGGCCGAAGCGAAGTTTTATGGATGTGGTGAGAGAGGACATGCAGGTGATGGGGGTGACAGAGCAAGATGACGAGGACAGAAAGATATGGAAGAAGATGATCTGCTGTGGTGACCCCTAACGGGGAGCATCTGAAACAAGAAGAAGAAGCCTATATTATTTTATATTATATTATATTATATTATATTATATTAGATTAGATTAGATTAGATTAGATTAGATTAGATTAGATTAGATTAGAATAGGTCTACAGCACTGACCAGAAAGCAGGAGTTGGAGGTGGCAGAGTTCAAGATGCTAAGATTTGCATTTGGTGTGACAAGGATGGACAGAATTGGAAATGAGGACGTTAGAGAGTCAGCTCCAGTTAGATGGTTGGGAGACAAAGTCAGAGAGGTGAGATTGTGTTGGTTTGGACATGTGCAGAGGAGAGATGCTGGGTATATTGGGAAAAGGGTGCTAAGGATAGAGCTGCCAGGGAAGAGGAGAAGAGGAAGTCCTAAGAGAAGGTTTATGGATGTGGTGAGAGAGGACAAGCAGGTGATGGGTGTAACAGAACAAGATGACAGGGACAGAAAGATATGGAAGAAGATGATCCACTCTGGGTGGCACAGTGGTGCAGTAGTAGCAGTGGTTGAATGGTGGTAGTACAAGTTAGAGTCCACAACAGAACTGATTTGCTTGTACAAAGAGGTTAGATTTAATGAAGAGTGGAGTAAGTGACATCATTATTGGGCCTGGAATTGGAAGTGGTGTCATTGGGCCCGTGACTGAAAGTGACATCATCGGAGCCATGTGGAATTTCCCATAACTTGTGTGCAGAGAAGTGAGATAAAGAGTCAGTGTACTCTGCCACTCGCTGGTCTGGCATGGAATTACTCTCATTCAGGCCCTTTAGCTGCCTCCCATACACACGTGTGTGACAACACACAATAACATTTTCTCTGGTTGAAAAAAATCTACATTTTTGGCTTGTTTTTCTAGAGTTAAATAAGTACTTGTGAATAAAAATGATTCTAATTCTGGAGGTAAGCCCATGCAGAACAGTAAGAATATTCAGCCCAGTATGGAATTTAAGGACAAGATGCTGGATCTGTGAAGGAGCCCTGCTAGCCAGTACACCTCCCCTATGTTAATGCTCATGGCTGCATGCAGTTTTAGTTGTAATATTGGCTCTAAATATTGTAAGAAAATATTATTATATACCCAGACAAACAAATGCAGTAAACATGACTTTTCTGTTTATTATCAATCTACACTGAATGTCTCCATACCGCCGGCAGACATTTATAAAGTGGAAAGAGAGGTTTAAATGAGCAGGCAGTGTAATAAATGATCAACTTGCTGTGGTAAATTGTGTCATCACTTAATGGCTGCTTTACTATGCTGATGAGAAACTGTAGCGATGTTTCTTGCTGTCAGGCCTATGTCTCATTTAACTGCTTTTTTCACCTTGAAAATAAAAGATATACTGTACATGTCATCCAAGAAATCCATCCAAAAATCCTAAATAATTGGGTTGAAAAGAGAGAAAAACGTGCAAGGAAATCAAAGAACGGAACTCTTTGAATAAGTCAAAAAGCTCAATTTGACAACAACAATAACAACAACCTCATCTATTACTATGACACATTTTCATTTAAGGGTGTGGCTCAAAGTGCTTTACAGGATTTCAAAGAAGTACATACAAAGAAGAACAAATTAAAATTACATAAGAATAATAATGCATAAATAGAATACAAAAAATAAATATGCACACTTACATAAGATATATAATTAAGAGAAACAGTCCTTAAATACAGAATTGTGCTTTAAAGTCTGTAAATGATGGTCTGATGAGAAGGTCAGTTGAGTAAGATAGATAGATAGATAGATATATAGATATGAAAGGCACTATATGATAGATAGATAGATAGATATGAAAGGCACTATATAATAGATAGATAGATAGATAGATAGATAGATAGATAGATAGATAGATAGATAGATAGATAGATAGATAGATAGCTAGATCCCTTTCATTCTACACTTACTTAGTAGACACAGAGCACACATCAAAATGCTTTTGTTCCAAATAACAATATATTGTATTATTTTACCTCTAAAACTCCACATCGCATGCAGATAAGCAGCCTTGGTTTGAGCTGAGAGAGCTTATTGCCCAAGCTGAATTACGTCAAGGGGGTTGGATGGGATAATAGGCTGCTTGTGCTGATACCGACACATCTACAAAACAAAAGAAGCTGATTGTGAGGTGCTAATGGATTTAAGGTGGGTCTGGATTATAAGTTATTTCATAGACTTCAGGGATTCTAATGTTAAGAACTCTGGGACGGATATCAACTGTAGTGGAGGGCAAAGTTTCTTGGGCCCATCTCCACAGGACTTTACAAACTGGCAGGTTATGCTAAAAAACTGTTGGCTGAGCAGGGAATGACAGCCTTTAGGGGACATTCAGAGATGAAATCAGGAAACAACTGCACCCAAGTCTGAATCGCAATCTGATTATTAGGTGGTTACCTACCAGGTGGCTAGTCGGCCATTTGGCAAACATCCACCACATCCTCTTATTTGCAAGAAGCAGATCGTAGACATGTGATACAGTACCTACCAAAATATACAAAGAGTACACAACATGTGTTTTGTCCTAATTGGGGTTTGTCAGGTGAAAGCACTTCTGCAGTCCCTTTTGGTTATCGAAGCTCGGAAATCAGTGCCTGATGTGAAGCCTTGATGCTGTGCCACAGTGGTTGGTTCACTTGTTAGGGTGAAGATCGTAGTATTACATTCTTTTTTAAAAATGAATCGCAATCTGATTATTAGGTGGTTACCTACGAGGTAACACTTATGGTTGGTCATCCAGTCAGCAAACTTCCTCCATGTCCTCTCAGTTGCGAGAAGCATGTCATAGATATGATATATATATATATATATATATATATATATAGTATCTGCCAAATAATACAAAGAGTATGGCCAACCAGCCACAAGCGTTACCTGGTAGGTAACCACCAAAACATCAGATAGTGATCAGACATATGTATGTAATACTCCGAACTGCACCCTGTGAAGTAAGTGTAACATCTGAGGCTTTACCTTGGGTGCTGACGTCTGAGGTTCGATTACCCATAAGGAGAAGCAACGAGCCCCAACTAGGGAGAAACACATGTTGTGTAATCTTAGTATAATTTGGTAGGTACTACATATTATATATACAGTATTGTGGAAACGACCCGGACACAGACAGATGGACATGTTGTAATCACCACCACACAGTTTATTTACACTATATACAATTATTTCAATGGTCACACAGACCCAGTCACGTGCACAAACCCCCAAAATACTCAGTCCTGGCCACAATGCCTCTCTTCAGGCCGCCTCCACACCTCCTCTGTGCTTCGTCCTGCCTCCTCCCAACTCCAGCCTCGAATGAATGGAGATGGCCCCTTTTAAACAGTCCCCGGATGAGCCCCAGGTGTTCCCGGCATTCCTCCTCTGGCCACGCCCAGCGTGGGAAGTGCCGGCTGTCCTCCCGGCAGCTTTCCGGGTACCCTCCTTAATCTTCCCCCCAGCACTTCCTGGTGTGGCGGAAGTGCTGGGGTAACAGGTCCCCAAGGCATTGGGGTGCCTCCTGGCAGTGACCACGGGCCCCTACAGGGTAGAGCTTCCATGCCCTGTACCCGTGGCCCCCAGAGCAATCAGGAAGGTGGCCCCCACGTGATCCAGGGTGGGCTCTGACCCTCTTCCGGTCCCTCACGGTGTCCCGGCCGGGTCGTTGCCCCTGGCATCCCTGACAGTATATATATATATATATATATATATTTTATATATATATACAGTGTGTAAATATATAGATATATATTACATAGTTTACTGTCAAATAATGCAAAGAGTACGTGACATGTATTTTACCCTTATTTTGGGCTCATCAGGCGTACACACTCCACTGCACCCCTCGCGGGAATTGAACCTCGGACGTTAGAGTCAGAAACGAAGTCCCTTTACACTGCGCCACGGTGTGTGGTTCATTTATTTGACAGCCTGGATATCGGTGTAATTACATTCATAGCATCCGTAGTCCGAGTCTCGATCTGATTGTATGGGTGGTTAACCTACCAGGTAACGCATGTGGCTGGTCTGCCAGTCGGCAAACATCCGCCACGGGCCCTCTCAGTTGTGAGAAGCAGATCATAGAATGTAATGTAGTTTACTGTCAAATAATGCAGAGAGTACGCGACACGTGTTCACCCGTATTTGGGCTCATCAGGCATACACACTCCACTGCACCCCTCGCGGGAATCGAGGTAGGTAGGTACCTGGTCAGATCGAAACTCAGACATGAAGGAAAAGCTTAAAAACATACCAAATACATCCATCTCTGAAGCCAACACAGTTGTTGAGTATTGATCTGCACCTTCTGAATTTCTGACGCATGTTTATGACAAGAAAAGGGATCTGGAAATAGTCGTTTTATTGTTTATTCCTGGTGTTGTGGCACATGCACTTCAGAACAAGTCATCCACCTGAAGCTAAGCATGTGCTTGGCTGGGATACCATCTAGGAAAACAACAACTACATTTATTTCTATGGCACATTTTCATACAAATGATGGAGCTCAAAGTGCTTTACGAGATGAAGAAAGAAAAACTATAAAAATTAGGGAATACTAATTAACAAAGAATAAAGTAAGGTCAGATGGCCAGGAGGACAGAAAAATAAAAACAAAACTCCAGAGGGCTGGAAAAAAACCCAAAATCTACAGGGGTTCCGAAGCCACAAGACCACCCAGCCAGCCCCCACTGGACATTTTACCTAACATCAATGATCTCAATCAGTCCCCACAGTTTACAGGCATCTCATGGAAGAATTAGATGATGGTGATGGTCATGTGGATCTCTGGCCTTCAATCCATCAATGTAAGGACTGCATGGTACCCTGATCAGGTGGTGGTGGTGCAGATTGCACCTCATTAAACAGGGAAAAGAACGGCAGACTAAGTAGGGTTAAGTATAGATTGTGGAGCCATGATAAAAATGATAATTAAATGTATATACAGAGCATCAGGATTAAACTAAGATGAGAAAACCATGTTAAAATAATGCGTTTTTTAAAGTGCTGCACCATATCAGTCTGGCAAACTTCTATCGGTCATCTATTTCAGATTTTAGGTGCCTAAAAGCAGAAGGCCGCCTCACCACTTCTGTTAAGTTTAGCTCTTGGAATTCTAAGCAAACACTCAGTTGAAGATTTAAGGTAACAATTTGGAGTGTAAGGTGTAAGACATTCTGAAATATAGGATGGATTATTTAAGGCTTTGTAAACCAATAGCAGTATTTTAAAGTCAATTCTAAATGGCACAGGTAACCAGTGTAGTGACGCTAGGACTGGTGTGATGTACTCGGATTTTCGGAAAAACTTGGGTTGCTGCAGGTGAGGCCAGCAGGGGGCACTTACCTTGTGGTCTGTGTGTGGATCCCAGTGCAGTGACGGGGACACCGTGCTGTAGAAATGGTGCCGTCCTCCAGATGAGACATAAAACTGAGGTCCTAACTGTCTGTGGTCATAAAAGATCCGTTCATAAATTGGGGTGTATCCCAATATCCTGGCTATTTTGTCCTCCATGGTCTGGCCGTTTTGGCCCCCTAATTATCCCCTGTTTCTAATTCTCTCTCTCTCTCACCAAAGTTAATGTGCGGTGAGTGACTTTTAAGCAAAAGAAGATTAAGAGGTGACATGATTGAAGTGTTTAAAATTATGAAGGGAATTAGTACAGTGGATCGAGACTTGTATTTTAAAACGAGTTCAATAAGAACACGGGGACACAGTTGGAAACTTGTTAAGGGTAAATTTCGCACAAACATTAGGAAGTTTTTCTTTACACAAAGAACGATAGACACTTGGAATAAGCGACCAAATAGTGTGGTAGACAGTAAGATGTTAGGGACTTTCAAAACTCGACTTGATGTTTTCTTGGAGGAAACAAGTGGATAGGACTGGCGAGCTTTGTTGGGGTGAATGGCCTGTTCTCTTCAAGATTGTTCTAATGTTCTAATGTTCTAATGAGTGTACAGTACTGGAACAAAATGGCCACCATCACATCATGCAGGTGGATCTTACACATTGGTGGTGCTTGAAGTGGATCCCCACACACTATGCAAAGTGCATTGAGTTGAGTTGAGAAAATTGCTATATAAATGGAAAGGACTATTATTATTATGGGGCAGCACGGTGGCACAGTGGTAGAGCTGCTGCCTCGCAGTAAGGAGACCTGGGCTCGCTTCCCGGGTTTTCCCTACTTGGAGTTTGCATGATCTCCCCTTGTCTGCATGGCTTTCCTCCGCGTGCTCCACTTTCCTCTCATAGTCCAAAGACATGCAGGTTAGGTGCATTGGCGACCCTAAATTGTGCTTGGGGTGTGTGTGAGCCCTGTGGTGGGCTAGCTCTCTGCCCTGGATTTGTTCCTGCCTTGCGCCCTGTGCTGGCTGAGACTTGTTCCAGCAGACCCCCGTGACCCTGTGTTAGGATATAGCGTGTTAGAAAATGACTCACTGACTATTATTATTATTGCTATTTTTCTCATAGTAAGGACATATTTTCTATTTACTTGAGTGCATTCTCATGTAAATTTGGAAGTATATCAAATCAAAACCAACCACGTGCCATCAAAAGTTAACTTTGATTAAAATGGCTAAATCTCGTAATATTGTCAATTTTTTTTTTGTTCAGAAATGACATGTGTAAACTATTTTACAATGTGTGTGTAATCACAAGATGGAGATCAATACTTGGCAACTGTCTTGGCTTGATAAATGGACATCGTTTTTCCGTGAACCATAGCATCCAATGTAAAGTCCCAGTGTGGGTAAGATGATATATTTTAAATTTATAGAAAGTATTTAACTTTAGAACACAATTTAATGTGACAAATGCATACAGGCATATACAATATTTGTATAACTTTCAAAGAACCAAACTTATCCTTTAACTAGTTATATTTCACCTGATCTATAAACAGTTAAAACGCTCCAAGCCAAGCCAGCTTCTAACAGTACTGTGATACGACTTGTCATAAAGAAACAATTCAGTCATTTATGCCTGCAGATGACTGGCAATGGATTTTGTTCCTGGAAAATATTGGGAAAGATTGAGCTTGGGGATGAGAAGAACTGCACTTGTCAATATGAAAATGAATTTTCAAGAGGGTCTTGTTATTATGAGGGAATGTTTGAGACAAATTATCTGCAGACTAAAGCTGGGGATATTAAAAAGCGTGGAGAAGCACACCAGACTTTCATACACCCAGCTGCACAAAAATAATGAATACTTTTGTCTTTCCATCCGCTGTTGATTTCAGACTCTTTTGTAGTCTGCCTGACCTCCAAGAGGCATTTTATGAAGCTCAGTTGCACCCTTTCAATTTAAACTACTGACAGCCTTAAGCTTAAGGAATTATTCCTGGATGGTGTAAATATTTAAAAGATTTAAGAGTAGGGTTGAAAGAGAGATAACCAATTTATCATCCAAGGTGCTGCTATACTGGCTGGAAGTATCAACAAACCTACATATCTGTCTGAACACCTCCAGGGGCATCCATCTCAGGGCCATCCATAGATAGATAAAAGACACTATATGATAGATAGATAGATAGATAGATAGATAGATAGATAGATAGATAGATAGATAGATAGATAGATAGATAGATAGATATGAAAGGCACTATATGATAGATAGATAGATAGATAGATAGATAGATAGATAGATAGACAGATAGATAGATAGATAGATATGAAAGGCACTATAAGATAGATAGATAGATAGATAGATAGATAGATAGATAGATAGATAGATAGATAGATAGATAGATATGAAAGGCACTATAAGATAGATAGATAGATAGATAGATAGATAGATAGATAGATAGATAGATAGATAGATAGATAGATGTGAAAGGCACTATAAGATAGATAGATAGATAGATAGATAGATAGATAGATAGATAGATAGATAGATGCATGTGAAAGACACTATATGATAGATAGATAGATAGATAGATAGATAGATAGATAGATAGATAGATAGATAGATAGATAGATTAATTGATTTTTGTGGTCATCTGAGGGAATGATAGATTAAAACACATTTAAATTTTAGGGTGCCAGCAAGGCCATCCCTATTTATTCAAAGGTGTAAACAAAAATAATGCTTAATGGCATAATAATGAAATACAAAATGTTGTCACCAAAATCACATGGCTATCGCATTCAATATTCCTTTGTCTGCTATCAGATAAGTGTGGAGCTCCTTTGCTCTGGTTGATTGGGTTAGGAATGATCTGTCTTTCTGGGTGGTTGCACTTTTATGGCTCAGGGAATGGAAGGGGAGGAGTCAGTTGCCCTCATTGGGCAGTTTCTCTGTGCTGTGGAGGCAGAAGACAAGACAGGAAGGATGCAGAGGGTGAACCTCTGACATGCATTGTGACAGTAGAGGGTGCTGTAGCTCCTCCAAACCCACAGTCAACATGCCCAGACACCAGGTAAAAACCCCTAAAAATATTTAAATTTCTTGCCTTCTTGATAAAGTGCCCCATAACACCTCCACCACCATGAACAATACATAAATCAATAATCAATAACACAATAATCAACAATAAATCCTCCTCTCCACCCAGCAGCTCCGTTATACTTCCTCCCAACTACGACTCACCTTGCTGGGTTTCCCACAGTCGTTTAAGTAGTCCGTGACCCGGAAGTGCTCCTGTCCTTCAGTCCACTTGATTCACTAGCACTTCCGGGTCGGTTGAAGATTCATATTTTTCTTCAGCCCGGAAGTACTTCTGATCTTCCGTCCGCGTGACTTGGGAGTATTTCCAGGCTATAGGAAAAATAGAAATCCCGGTGTCTCCCTGCAGCGTTCTCTGATGGCACCCAGCAGGGTTGTGAAGTCGCACTCCATCTCCCATGATGCCCTGTGTGAATCTGGGGCACCTCCATGCTGCAGGGAGGACTTCATCTAGCGGCCTGGATGTACTGGCCGGGATAAGCTGCTGGCCATCTCTCACAGCATAGATAGATAGATAGATAGATAGATAGATCAAACACTTTATTGGTCCCAATGAGAACATTTAGATTTTACAGAGGTTCAAGAAATAGATCTTTCTTGAAGTGACGTCACCAGCTCAGCACCTCACCCTGGCTATCACAGAGTTGTAGAAGATACATACTGTCTCCTAAGGTAAAAGAGTCTGCTCTGCCCTTTGTTCAATAGTTATTCTGTGTTTTTTAGGCCAGCCCGTTTTATCATTTTTGTGGACCCCACCTCCCTGAAAAGTAACCAGACAGAGAGGATTTTTGGTACTGCACAAGTCAATGACTGGTTATTTAATTTTGCTGACTTTGAGTTGCAGATAATTTTGAAAGTTCCCCACCTCAATTCATTGCTCTGTCTTGCACCAACCCGCCATCAATACACTACATTAGTACAAAATCATCTGAGAATTTGCACAAGTGGCATGACGTGATGTTATACAGGGTGAGTCAAAATAATGTTAACACTCATGGATTATTTTTATCGGACACATCTTTCCAGGTTGATGGATGGTCGGGGTGGGACATTACCGTGGCCTCCACACTCCCCTGATCTAACCTGATTTGACACCCTGTGATTTCTGGTTATGGGATATGGTGAAGGAGTGCGTGTGTAGCAGGAAAGTTTGTGATATTAATCAATCAATCAATCAACATTTATTTATATAGCACATATTCATACAAAAAATGTAGCTCAAAGTGCTTTACAAAATGAATAGAAAAATAGAAGACACAATAAAAGATAAACATAAGTCAACATTAATTAACATAGAATAAGAGTAAGGTCCGATGGCCAGGGTGGACAGAAAAAACAAAAAAAAATCTCCATAGGCTGGAGAAAAAAATAAAATCTGTAGGGGTTCCAGACCAAGAGACCGCCCAGTCCCCTCTGGGCAATCTACCTAACATAAGTCAAACAGTCCTCTTTGTATTTAGGGTTTTCATGGAAGGACCTGATGATGATGGTCACGTAGACTTCTGGCTTTCAGTCCATCAATGTTGGTGCATCATGATGCTTTGAGTAGGTGGTGGTGGCGCAGGCCGCCACCACAAAGAAACCGGAAAAAGAAACAGAAGAGAATTAATGACATGAAGGACAGAATACGGACTGAGGTATCATCTGTTCCCAACGAAATGTGTGTCCAGGCTTTAAATGGTGCTGTTGCCTGTTGGTTTTTGTGTGTTGAACATAATGGCGAACAGGTTGAGACATTCCTGTAAATCATCTTGCACATTTGAAGTATGTTTTGTGCATAAATTGTTTCTGCCATTCAAATGTTAACATAATTCTGATTCACCCTGTATTTATAGTCCAAGGTGTGCAGGGTGAACAGGGAAAGGTCACAGGTCTCCCCAATTTTTGAGCCTCACAAACATCAGTGTGCCACACATTATCTAGTGTACCATATTCATATCCTGAGCTTTCCTCTTAACAGAAATGGCTGGATATTTGCTGTTTAGAAAGCTGTGCACCATTTTTGAGGGTACACCAATGCCATCCCAGAAGTTAATCTTGTCTGTGACGCAGTGAACAAGTCCCTCAATATTGTCCCCATGTGGCTCACAACTGATTTCCCAATTTGTTCCTTAAAGCAGTTATTTAGAGCCTCCAGGCTCCACTTCCTCATAGCCCTGGTGATAACAGGTTGCCGTCTAATTTCAGGCTTGTAGGTGGGCATAAGTTGGATCAGATTGTGGTCAGATCGGCTCAGTGGTGGCTCAGGTGTACATTTAATGGCATCCTGTACAATTGAATAAGCCAGGTCCAGCTTGATTCTTCACATATCCCTAATTCCCTTGTTTGTCGTAACAATATGTATGTTAATGTCATAGGCTCTCCTAAACTGGTTCTCTATGAGTGTATATTCGTGCGTCCTCCAGTGAAATGGCATCAGTTATGCCGATATCCATAATATACAGCATGTGACGTTTTGCTATATTCACATTAATAAACAAAGCACAAGAAAAATGATTTAACTTTGACATCCTAGGTGGACAATGAATGAAGTCTTCTTTTACAGTGTGATGGTGCGGCTCCTGCCACAAGCTCCCTCTTCTTAATTTGGGAGCCATTTGAACCCAACACCACCGGTAGTGTAACCGAATGAGCTGACAGATGGGGACAAATCACAAATGGAACAAGGGGTTAGTGTAAAAGTGTTAAGTGCTTATATTCAACAAAAATTAAAACAGTGTCCAAATAAATAGTGCAGTGTTTCAAAAATATACTATAAATTAATAATCCATAAAAACAAGGTGAAAAGTGTGGGATAAAAACATAGTAAATAAATCCTTTAAAAGCAGAGGTTAAAAACACAGTCACAGACTCCATCATGTTATTTTCAGTGACTGATGATCCCAGCCCACCTCCTCCTTTGTCTCCCTGGCTTAACTCTTGCAGCCGGCGGAGACTCAGCAGCCATGATCTTCATCCCCGAACCCCCATCTTGGCAGCTTCATTCTGGGGCTGCCAGACCATCCAAGATCAGCTCTCCTCCCATCATCCTTCACGCACCCTCCGTCATACCTTGGATCCCTGGGGAGTTCATCAGCCATGCTTGCCCCAATCCACACCATTGATCAGTGGGGTGAAACCAGCCCCTACAATACACAATACAATACAATTTATTTTTGTACAGCGCAAAATCACACAAGAAGTGCCGCAATGGTCTTTAGCAGGCCCTGCGTCTTGACAGCCCCCCAGCCTTGACTTTCTAAGAAGACAAGGAAAAACTCCCAAAAAAAAACCTTGTAGAGAAAAAAATGGAAGAAACTTTGAGAAAGGCAGTTCAAAGAGAGACCCCTTTCCAGGTAGGTTGGGTGTGCAGTGGGTGTCAAAAAAAGGGGGTCAATGCAATACAATACACAAAACAGAACAAATCTTCAATACAGTATAAAAATAAAAAATTTGGAAGTACGGAGTAGAATTTAACAGTAGATGATATCACATAATATGATTTGGAGAGCACCACAAGCTATGCTTCTTTGCAGGGCACTGTATCCAGCAGGGGGCATTAGTAATTGTAAGTGTTACATAACCCGAAAACTATACAGATATACTATGAAAAGGCGATACCCCTCCCTTAGTGGTACGGCGGTAAGAAATCACATAGAGAAATAACTTAGCTTTCTTTAATGATGGTTTATGCTGCATAGCAGACGAAGGAAGCCATGACAAGAACCCAGACTGGGAGTGGGGGCCCGATGTATAGAATTTGCCATTTTCGTTGCTGTGTTGGAAGGATTTTCCAGGATTGGATGACGTTATATCCCATCCTCGTCACCATTTTTATCCAACAGGGGGCATTACCTCGCTTGTTCGAATGAGTTCTTTTGTAATTTCAGCGTGTTACATAACCTGCATTTATATAGGTATGATATTGAAAGGTGATACCCTTCCCTTAGTGATATGTCAGTAAGAAATCACATAGGAGAAATAACTTAGCTTGGTTTAATCACAGCTTATGCTGCATAACAAACAAAGGAAGCCAATGGCAAGAACCCATTTCGGGAGTGGGGGCCCGATGTGTAGAGTCTGTTATTTTTGCCATTGCAGTGGAAGGATTTTCAGGATCGGATGACGTTATCTTCCATCCGTCCGTCAGCTTCAAAGGTGTGCCGGGCAATGTTCCAAGGCTTTATACTCTTTCTTCACGTGCAGGGCTCCCCACTTTGGTGAACCATGCCATTCGAAACAAGGCAAAAGAGGATAGAGTTTCATGCTGACTTTGACAGACAGAAACAGTCCTCAGTCTGACTGCCCATTTCCCAGTTGTCCCTATCTGTCTTGTCTTATAATGCTTGCCTGGCAGTTCTATATGGTGAACCCCTGGGAAAAATCTGGCTCTGTGTCAACTGTGCATGTGAGTATAAAAAGGCAGATTTATGAGATATTTTTCAGCATGGGAAAGGCGCTATATAAATAAAATGTATTATTATTATGAGATATATTTTGACAGACTACAGTGACATATTAAACTTATACACTTATTAGAGGCCCCTGTTTGTGCTGCCTTTCCTGCTTAGATGCCCTCAAAAAGGCCGATCTTCATAATCTTTTTAACCTCTCTTTCTTTTCCTTGTTCTATCCTCTTTATCTTTTCTTCCCTCTAGCGCTTCGCCTTTTATATTGGGGATGTGGCACAGATGTGCCGATTAGCAGCTCCCGGGCGAATCCTCACTTAAATGCACATACAGACCCCAAGGAATCCATTGTGATCTATTTTTTTCCTGGCTCATTTCAGATTTTTCAGTGTTGTTATTCTAATAGCTCTTCTATTTCATGTCAGTCCTTGCGTGACCATATCCAGCTTTTTCCATGTCTGTTGAGCAGTCACATAACACTGAAGTCACATGACTCAGTCCGCCTGTATAAAATGGCGACATGCAGATTCTTGATTAGTAGCTTTGGGTCTCGATTCTGAAATCCAATATTGTTAGTTGTGAAAGTAGTTGAAGGAATTACAAGTCACTACTGGAAACTGTTGGAGCGCCAAATCGGTCATCCCCATTTAAATCTAACAAAAATCGTTTCTTTATAAGAGATAAAAATTAGAGCCGCTATGCACGGTGTCACGTACGTCAGCGTGAGGAAACGGTTTAAAAGCTCAAACGGTGATATTTCTCAGCCAGACCAGTGTTTGGTGTTGTCATCTGATCCTTTCTCCTCTTGTCCCTCTGCAGACCAACCAAAGACCATGCTTCTCAGTGACATCCCCACTGGTCTACCCACTGATGACACAACTTACGCCACCTTTTGATGACATCACTTTTGATACCCAAAGCTCATCTACCTCCCTGTTCCGGCCTCACCGACTCCATCTCTTCCGCTAATCCACCATACTGATTGCTCAGACTCACCCTATTAGTTAGTTCCATTTTGAACTCCACCTTATAAAGACAAGTTTTCTTTATTTTTCTGATTTTTCAGTTAACGGGGAGGCCATACCCCAAACCTTTTTCTGTCTGTTGCCTATTTTTTACCATAATGCCAGCAGAAAGTCTGCACAGTTAGATAGCGATATAGATCTGAGCAGGAATATCCATCATGTCTCTGGTTACGTGCCAGACTGAACATCTTCTCCCATCAGCAGCGGGATTTATAGCATGGGGACCTCAAAGGGGTGGAGTCAATTTCCTTCATTGGGCTTCTTCTTCACGAGAGAGAAATAATAAGAGAGGAAAATGTTAGTGCCAGCGCCACCCTCTTGATCCAAAGTGGTATTGCATAATGTCACACACGTGCACATGGGAGGCAGCTAAAGGGCCTAAAAGAGAGTAAATCCATGCCAGACCAGGGGGTGGCAGAGTGCACCAACCTTTTTTCTCACTTTCCTGCAGACCGTTCACAGGTCCGTTAAATGAGTTCTATGAATCTCTTATGCACTCACAGTTTGATACAAAGTAGATAAACACATCGATTCCTCCACAAGTCTCCGTTCACGTACCCCCATTTTTAATAAACTCCTGTCTCCATATAGGAGGTGACCCTATCTCATTTCCCTGCTGGGAAGACAGTGGCATCGTTACTCTTGGTGATATATTTGATGGCTCAGAGCTCACTGAGGTACACATTTTTCTCCTCTGTTTTCTTTCTTTTATTACTAGCTCAGCTCGGTTACTGGGTCTTGTGGAATTCCTCTCCCTGCTCTGCTTTCCTCTCATCCTTTTTCAACTTTTTCTCATTCTCTGTTTAGTCACAAAATATATTTCTGCTATTTACTGTATGCCTCTTTATGCCTTCAAGTCTGAGAATGTGATCCATCACCGTCTGCTCCTCTCTACTGGATCCTGACTTTTATGAACATCCTAATCATCAGTGTACATAATTCAAGTTTGTGCATCGCCTGAATATGACTCCCTTTAAATGGATTGTTATGAGCTTTTCTTAAGATACCCTTTGTTCTCTTTGCTCTTCTAAACCCCAGGTACTTTCTCAGATATGAAATGGGAATAATCCATACTTCTGGCCTTTTGGTGAGCTGTACCATGGTTTCTTTATTCTTCCTACTTTCAAAATTCGACTTGTTGTTATTTTAGAAGGATGAAGTGGAGAGGGCTGGTGAGCTTTGTTAGGCTGAAAGGCCTGTTCTCGTCTACCTCGCCCTAATGTTTTAATATCCCATTTAAGCCTCAAGTTTATGGATCTTCCTTTTCTTTCTCTTTCCTCTTTTCAGCAGAGATTGTTTCATTTAGGCACGGTCACTGCAGAGCTGTCCCTAGTTTTTTTTTAAGAACATTAGAACAATCTGGACAAGAACAGGCCATTCAGCCCAAAAACAGCTTGCCAGTTCTTTCCACTTAATTCTTCTAAAAAACATTTTTAAAAATCCCAAACGTCCTACTGTCTACCACATGACTTGGTCGCTTATTCCAAGTGTCTATCTTTCTTTGTGTATAGAAAAACTTCCTAATGTTTGTGCGAAATTTACCCTTAATAAGTTTCCAACTGTGTCCCCATGTTCTTGATGAACTCATTTTAAAATAACAGTCTCAATCTACTGTACTAATTCCCTTCATAATTTTAAACTCTTTAATCATGTCACCTCTTAATCATCTTTTGCTTAAACTCTAAAGGCTCAGCTCTTTTAATCTTTCCTCATAACTCATCCCCTGTAGCCCTGAATCAGCCTAGTTGCTCTTCTCTGGACCTTCTCTTGTGCTGCTATGTCCTTTTTGTAGCCTGGAGACCCAAACTGTACTCCAGATGAGGCCTCACCAGTGTGTTATAAAGCTTGAGCAGAACCTCCTGTGACTTGTACTCCACACATCAAGGCGCTATATAACCTGACATTCTGTTAGCCTTCTTAATGGCTTCTGAACAATGGATGGCAGTTGATATTATCAAGTCCACCACAACTCGTAAATCCTTTAACATTTCCTCATAGCTCATCCCCTGTAGCTCCTGAATCAGACTGGTTGCTCTTCTCTGGACCTTTTCTAGTGCTGCTATGTCCTTTTTGTAGCCTGAAGAACAAAACTGCTCCCAGGACTCCAGACCACCACCACCACCTCACCAGTGTGTTATAAAGCTTGAGAAGAACCTCCTAGGACTTGTGCCCCACAACTAAAAGTTATGTAATATGACATCAGCTTTAGCATATTAGAACAATCTAGATGAGAACAATAACAAAGCTTGTCAGTCCTATCCACCTAATTCCTCCAGAATAACATCAAGTTGAGTTCTGAAAGTCCATACTACTTAGTCGCTTATTGCATGTGATAATAGGTTCTCTGTGTAAAAAAAACTTTACGAGAAATTTACCCTTAACAAGTTTCCAACTGTAAAGGCTCATCCCTCCTAACTTACCCCCTGTAGTCCTGGACTCAGCCTAGTCGCTCTTCTCTGGACCTTCTCTAGTGCCGTTATGTCCCTTTTGTAGCCTGCAGACCAAAACTGCACCCAGTACTCCAGATGAGGCCTCACCAGAGTGTTATAAAGCTTGAGCAGAACCTCCTGTGACTTGTACTCCACACATCAAGGCGCTATATAACCTGACATTCTGTTAGCCTTCTTAATGGCTTCTGAACAATGGCTGGCAGTTGATATTATCAAGTCCACCACAACTCGTAAATCCTTTAACATTTCCTCATAGCTCATCCCCTGTAGCTCCTGAATCAGACTGGTTGCTCTTCTCTGGACCTTTTCTAGTGCTGCTATGTCCTTTTTGTAGCCTGAAGAACAAAACTGCACCCAGGACTCCAGATGAGGCCTCACCAGTGCATTATAAAGGTTGAGCAGGACCTCCTGTGACTTGTACTCCATACATCAAGGCGCTATATAACCTGACATTCTGTTAGCCTTCTGAAGGTAGACCAATTTAAATACTTGCGTTCAACGGTCCAGAGCAACGGAGAACACAGCTGAAAGGTGAAGAAGAGAGTGCAGGCAGGGTGGACTGGTTGGAGAAGAGTGGCAGGAGTGATTTGTGATAGAAGAGTATTTTTACAAGCTGGCGTGAAAGGGAAGGTCTATAAAATGGTGGTGAGACTTGCTATGTTGCATGTTTTACTGTGGCACTGTAGAAAAATCAAGAGGCAGAGCAGGAAATGTAAGAGTTGAAGATGCTACGATTTTCACTTGGAGTAATGAGGGTAGACAGTTTGGTCACCAAGTGAGAGGCGAGATTGAGATGGTGTGGGCATGTGTAGAGAAGAAATGTGGGGTTCATCAGGAAAAGAATGTTGAGGAAGGCAAGAGGAAAAGCAGAAGGCCGAGTAAGAGGTTTATGGATGTGGTTAGGGCAAAAAAATGATGTAAAAGACAGGGATAGGTGGAGACGGATAATCTGCTGTGGCAACCCCTAAATGGGGGCAGCCGGAAGAAGAACAGATTTCAAAGCGGGTTTTACTACACTAGTACCTTGTACAATGGTTAAATACTATATTTCTCTTCTTTCCAACTGTTCACTGCACTGCTACTCCTCCAGTTCAGTGTTTCCAATCTCTGTTCCCAGCTTTGACTCACCTGGACAAGGCAGTGTTTTTCTTTTTGTGTATGACCAGGGAGTGCTTCGCCCATTGTAAGCACTTCTGGATCATATGGAAGCCCCAAATAATAGGAAGTATAACTCCCTGCAGCACCCCTTGGCAATACCTTCGGAACCAGGCAAGGCTGTAATACTGGACTGCAATCCCCAGCATTCCCTGCGGGAGTCTGAATGGGTACCGATATCTAGGGTTGCTGCCATCCAGCATACGGTGGGGAGACAATTGGCAGGAATTACTACTCTACGCTGTCCTTCCACAGTATGGGCGTCCCGTCCAGGTATAGACTCCCAGCCAACTCCAGCTTCCGATGGTCCCTCCATTATTTTATTTCTGCTGGTCACAGAGATTTCTTTCCATCCCATAAACCAATTCAACATTTGTTTCGTCATCGCCAACCTGTTTCCTGGCCAAGGTGCCTGTCCGTCTCCTACAACGTGAAATAATTTTGCAGCTACAGATATACCTACAGTTCAGGTATTGAATTGCGTCTATTTTTTTTCGGTACCCAATTATTTGCCTCATGTTGCTTTGAAAACTCCCATATTTAACGTGTGAATCCAAAGTTAATTGCTGACACATATCGATAATCCATCCATCCATCCATTATCCAACCCGCTATATCCTAACTACAGGGTCATGGGTGTCTGCTGGAGCCAATCCCAGCCAACACAGGGTGCAATGCAGGAAACAAACCCTGGGTAGGACGCTAGCCCACCGCAGCATATCGATAATTGGTTCTATAATATGACTCACTTTTGGATCCGGGATTTCAATTCTTCAAAATCAGCTCCTTTTTCGTGTGATGTTTTTTTGTTATTTTGTCAACTCCCCCTGTACTTAAAAAAATAACAAAGTTACAGGCGCCAGGAGTTATGCCGATGAACTGTCAAAGCATTACTCTACACTCAGTGACAGGTAGCTTTAAACATCTTTCTTGTGAGATGACTGAGGGTGACCTTGACCGAGGTGCTCATTGGCAATGATTAAGAGACAAGGCAGAACTGCAATGTGTCATTCTGCCATGCTGTAACAATATACCAGGAGGGTGTATTTTCATTGACTTAATACTTTGATGGCTCATACAATATGGAAAGATGATTAATTTCATCCGCCAAGTGCCATTAACATATACCTGTCCTTCCGAGGTAATTGACTGGTCAATCAGTGACAGCATCAAATGTGCGGTCAGTGCTGTTTAAAGCAGGTAGGTTTGAATGAAGAGTTCATACGCGTGTGTGTGAGTGATTCAAAGAGAAAATGGACAAGAGTAAAGACTGATTTGGCTGTGAAAATGCGGGACTTTAGACAAGCAAGCAAGAAGTGGTCATTCCTGAAGTTTTACATAAGACTGAAGGTTTAGAGAGAAGACATTTTAATTTTCTCTGGACAGGATATCAAGGCACAGCCATGGAACAGAGGGGATCCAATTCGGTGGTCTTAGAATCACATCATTGCTTTTGCAGGTGACATGGTCCTGTTCCGTCCTGGGTATGACGTTAATCTGCATCCAGCCCTGCATGTAGGCCCTCCAACCTGCAGGGAAAAACCTGGGGGTTGTTTGCAGAATTGGCACTCTGGCCACCATAAAAAACCTCACATTGGTTCTATTCTATCTGAACTTGTGTGGTGTTGAGGTATGACCTGCTACATGGCTGCATTTGGGTCCTAATCTGGGATCTTGAGGGGGTTTGACATGTGGTGGGTACGGCAATGCGCTGTATCAGTGCCTGCTCCTAACCTGCTACTACTACTACTACTACTATGGTCCTGTTGGGCTGTGAACCCCAGGCTGCATTGGGAAGCTGCAGGTGTGGAAGAAAAGAATTTGAAACGGACACAAACCCACCTCCCCAACTGAAATGCCCCAATTTAAGCAATAAAACACAGGCAGGAGAAAGCGTCAATCGTTATTCTTTATCTAAATCTCCAAAGAGGTAACAAGTGCATTACATGTTAGCCACATGCTACAAAGAAAAAAAGAGTCCTCTGCGCTATAGTTATACAATTCATTGATTAGGTGACTATTCTTTTAAAGGAATTCATTACATAATAAGAAAACCTTTAATATGATTGGTTACACCTAGTTGCTAACGGGACACGGCAGATGTGGATACCTTAGATGACCACAATTTGATTGATAGTCCTGTTTGTTTAGGATATACGTGACATTTTAAATGTATTACTTTTATTCTTATTAAAGGAGATGTGTACATTTCTTCACGTATACCCTGTTTCTCATGGTTTAAAAGAAAACAACAATGGGTTAAATTTATTATGATCCAGCTGGGTTCAAAAAACAGGGAATAAATAGAAGAATGGTTATGCCATAAATATACCATTTTCTCTTAAGGGGTGATATAAAATAACAAGAAATACATTTATCATAGTTGTGGCAAAGGCGTTATATAGGCATCAACCCGACACAGACAGACAACGGAGGCACAGGTAAAAATAAACAAAAAGATTTTATTTTGTCCCACAGGCCCTACACAGTCCCCAAAACCACACCAAAAGAAAAACAGCCAAAAACACTCTCTTCTTTCTCCTTCAATCCTCCAAGGCAGCTTTGTTGTCATCATCATCATCATCATCATCATTATTATTATTATTGTTGTCATCCCAACTCTAGTGCCCTGAGTAGTGGCTGCAGGCGAATTTCCCCTTGGGATTATTAAAGTATCTATCTATCTATCTATCTATCTATCTATCTATCTATCTATCTATCGTCCCAGATGACTGGGGACCCTGCCCAGCTGGGACACCTGGACAGTCCCCAAGATGGACGATACCTCCCCTGGGCCACGAGAGGGCAGCTGTCCGGGTCTGTTTGGAGGCCAGGGGAACGGAATTGGGACGCTCACCCCTACGGGAGGATGTGACCACCGTCAGGGGTCGCCCGGACAGTAAGGGAATCCTGGATGGCAGCACTTCTGCCACACCAGAAAGTGCTGCCAGAAGTAATCCCAGGGGCACCCAGAGTGCATCCAGGCACTCTCCTGACACTTCTGCCACACCAAGAAGTGACGTCAGGTGGAGCACCTGGTGCTCATCCGGGTCATGATAAAAGATCCCTCAAGTAGATGAGCCAGAGTTGGGAGGAAGGAGACGAGGCTTGTGAGGAGGTGAGAGGAGGTCAAGAGAGAAAGAAGAAGAGAAAGAGAGAGAAAAGGAAGAGAGTTGGTGGATGAAGGCATTGTGGTGGTGTAAAGAAAAATAAAGAAGTGTGTTTTGGACATTCTGGGGATATGCTTTCCACACTATCTATCTATCTATCTATCTATCTATCTATATAGGCTCCTTTTCTCGCCCTCCCAGAAGTGCTCCAGATGGTAATTGGGCTAATTAGGCTGCACTTCCGGGTGTGGCTGCATTCCAGCCCACACAGGCTTGTTAAGCCATGCAGCTCCTTCAGGTGGTGGCCATGGAGCCCAACAGGTCTGAGCCCTGAAGTCCCACGCCTGTGGCCCCGATGTAACTCAGGAGGGCTGCCACCACGCGTCCCATGGATGCTCCCCCAGTCCCAGTATCAAAGGGGCATCCTAGTCGGGCATGGGTCCCGGCCGTCTGCCACATAGTGAATAATAAAATAACAGTGTCAACTTTTCAGCATAAGCTCAGAAGCATATGAGACTCAGACACATGCCAGGTGCACATTGGAGCAGGGTTCAAATTCAACTCTTACACAGAGATGAGGATTAGCGCTTCCAAATCTGAAGCCTTGGTCCTCAGTAGGAAAAAGGTGGACTGTCCTCTGTGAGTGGGAAGAGAGTTACTGCTTCAAGTGGAGGAGATTGAGTACCTCAGAGTCTTGTTTGTGAGCGAGGGGAAGAGAGATGGTGAGATCGTAAGATGGATTGGGCGTAGATACGTGGGACCTATACCGATTTGTAGTGGTGAAGAAAGTCAGAAGGCAAAACTTTTGATATACCAGTCAATCTACATCCTTACCCTTACCTATGGTCATGAGCTTTTTGGCAGTGACCGAAAAAATAAGGTAGCAAAATGAGCTTTCTCCACAGGGGGCTGCAGGGCAGTCCATTAGAGATAGGGGTATTGGAAGATGAGTGTCCACAAGGGACAAGGCACTAGCACACTCATTCTCTAAAATGTATTTACATTGTCTATACCTATAAACAATCTAAGAGTTATTTAAGTTTATACTAGAGGGCTTTGCCCCCTGCTTGCTTCGCTTACCAACCCCCGGGCCTGCACTACACACTAGCCTCTTTGCGGCTCTGCCGTTGATATACGAGGATTCGGATGTACAATTTAAACAGATTGGTATTTTCATGAGAATTATTACATATGAATAATAGAAGTAACTATTTTACATTACAGCGAGTAATTAACCATAGTAAAAAATACTAAAATCTAATAATTTGAGTGTAAATTAGGTTTCATGTAGCATTAGAGGTATTTGTTGCATAATACGATTTTGTTCTGTTTGGCTTTGTAATTAACATGTAAACACTTTTTAAACTTACACTTTTACTGTAAATCTTTTGAATAAAATTTCCGTCAATATTGCATTCAATTTTGAACCTGTGGTTGAACTTTCATCGTGAAAACGCAACGCATAACTGCCCGTGATTGAATTTAATTTCTTTCTCTCTATTAAATAAACTGACTTTTTGGAATGTTTGGCTCTGAGATTTGTTAATTGTCTTTACAAAAGCTATTCTAATGGGAAACTGCTAACTTTTAATACGAACAGCATAGCAAGATCTCCTTTGTTGTGTAATGTTATCCGTGGAAGATTTACAGAACTACATTACATTTCTTGGATGCATCCTTCTTTCTACAGTAATTCAGCCGGTGGAAGACCAGACAGTGTTAACGGTTGTAGATATTCTTTGTGATGTTGTTAGTTGATGTTTTTATCTTCTGCACCATCACCACCAACTGTTTCAGCAGAGTCTATTGATACGTATTTAACCAATTTGCCGTGTAACTGATCGAAATTTTTCACATTAATTCGTTTGACTTCATCGTTTCTCGGTTATAGGATTGCCCGTGTACTCATTTCTTCTGTTGATAACCCTTCGGAATGAAATTCTTCAATAACATTTGGACATAATACATCTTCTTTAATTGGGAACTTAAAGTGAGGAAAACATTAAAATTTAGAAGAGCTTATAGAGCAGGAACTGTGTCTGTCAAAAGCATTCACACAAATGAGAGGTGAGATTACCGTGTGGGTGGTAAGTCTCGTCTCGTCCCAGGATTTTTTTATATAATAGAGAGATATACTCTAAGCCACCATTCATATTAATAAATACTAACATTATCTGGATGAGAATTTGTGGACATTCAGGAGGAGCTCGAAGTAGGCCTGCTTAACTTCTGCATCAAGGGGATCCACTTGGTTTGGTTTGGGCATCTGATGCAGACGCCATGTGGATGCCTCCCTGCGGAGGTTTTAAGGGCATGACCAGCTGGCAGGAGACCCCATGGAAGACCCAGGGCTTGTTGGGTGATTACATCACCAAGATGGCCTTGGAACATGTTGGGATCACACAGTATGCGTTGGCCAGGGGAAAGGTACATACTGGGCCTCACTGCTAAGACTGGCTTCAGATAAGCAGTGGAAAATGAATGAATTAATTAATTAATTAATGAATGAATGAAAATGTAATTTTGTTTTGCTGGCCATCCTTGAGTATACCCCATAAAGTCGGCTGAAGAATAAGTTGATATCTGCCATTCCCAATGCAAGATAAGATGTGTGATTTAAGTGGTAAATTTAAAGAATATATATAAATGATTTGGATAAGAATAAAAAGAACAAGTTGATTCATTTTGCAGATGATACCAAACTAGGTGGATTGGCAGATAATCTCACATCCATCAAATTGTTACAGAGGGACAGCATATAGGCTTGGGTAAATTCATGGCAGATGAAATTTAATGTCAATAAATGTAAAGTATTAGGCATATGAAATAAAAATGTTAGGTTTGAATACACAATGAGAGGTCTGAGCCTTCAAAGTCCACCTCATGAGAAGGATTTAGCAGTCGTAACGGACTCGCTATCAACTGGCAGACAGTCTTCAGAACCCATTAAGAAGGCAAACAGAATGTTAGGTTATATAGCGCCTTGATATGAAGAGTACAAGTCACAGAAGGTTCAGCTCAAGCTTTATAACACACTGGTGAGGCCTCATCTGGAGTACTGGGTGCAGTTTTGGTCTCCAGGCTACAAGAAGGACATAGCAGCACTAGAGAAGGTCCAGAGAAGAGTGACTAGGCTGATTCCAGGGCTACAGGGGATGAGTTATGAGATAAAATTAGAAGAGCTGAGCCTTTCAAGTTTAAGCAAAAGAAGATGAAGAAGACCTGACTGGAGGAGGAGGTTAGAAGCAGGCGCTGATACAGCGTGTTGCCGCACCGTCCACATGACAAACCACCACAGGATCCCAGATTGAAGTGTTTACAATTATGAAGGGAATTAGACAAGGTGATCGAGACTGTTCATCAAGAACACGGGGACACAGTTGGAAACTTGTTAAGGGTAAATTTCACACACAAAATAAGATTGTCTTCTTCACAGAGGGAACCACTGACACATGAAATAAGCCACTAAGTAGTGAGGTAGACAGTAGGACCTTCAAAACTCAACTTGATGTTATTTTAGAATTAAGTGGATAGGACTAGTGAGCTTTGTTGGGCTGAATGGCCTGTTCTCATCCAAATCGTTCTGATGTTCTTATTGACAGACTACAATACTATTTGGAATCATTCATCTTCTAGTGTTACTACCACCTGTGGCACTTCCTCCCTAGTATGGCACTTATAACAACAATAGCAGCAGCAAATATTTCTACCTTGAATAACCCTAAGTCACACAAGGAACGCCTCAAGGGGCTTTAACAGAGCATGTTTTCTGACAGCCCCTCAGCCTTTATTCCCTAAGAAGACAGTGGACTAACAAGTATTAAGACCCCTTCATGGTTCTAATGTTCTAACAAAATGTGTAAAAATGAAAGACTCCAAGTACATTTTGAAGGAACTGTATATACTGTATATGCCATATACCATATTTTCATTGTTCATATTTAAATATTGTGAAAGGACTGAGCAGACACAGACGGAGGTGTGGGAACAGCCATCTGTATACAAGCTGACAAAATGAAAGACTGGTTCCAAATGACATTAGAACATTAGAACACTCTAGACGAGAACAGGCCATTCAGCCCAACAAAGCTCGCCAGTCCTATCCACTTATTTCTTCCAAGAAAACATCAAGTCAAGTTTTGAAAGTCCCTAAAGTCTTACTGTCTACCACACTACTTGATCACTTATTCCAAGAGTCTATTGTTCTTTGTTTAAAGAAAATCTTCCTAATGTTTGTGTGAAGTTTACCCTTAGTTTCCAACTGTGTCCCCGTGTTCTTGATGAACTCATTTTAAAGTCACCGTCTCGATCCACTGGACTAATTCCCTTCATAATTTTAAACACTTCAGTCATGTCACCTCTTAATCTTCTTTTGCTTAAACTGTAAAGGCTCAGCTCTTTTAATTCTCCCTCATAATTCATCCCCTGTAGCCCTGAATCAGCCTAGTCGCTCTTCTCTGAACCTTTTCTTGTGCTGCTATGTCCTTTTTGTAGGCTGGAGACCCAAAACTGCACACAGGACTCCAGATGAGGCCTCACCAGTGTGTTATAAAGCTTGAGCAGAACCTCCTGTGACTTGTACTCCACACGTCAAGGCGCTATATAACCTGACATTCTGTTAGCCTTCTTAATGGCTTCTGAACACTGTCGGGAAGTCGATAGCTTAGAGTTCACTACGACTCCTAAATCCTTTTCATAAAGTGTATTCTCGATTTTCCGTGTTTATTCAAACCTCACATTTTTACTTCCTATGTGTAATTCTTTACATTTACTGACATTAAATTTCATCTGCCACAAATTTGCCCAAGCCTGTCTGCTATCCAGGTTATTCTGTAATGATATAATGGATTCCAAATTATCTGCTAATCCACCTATCTTGGTATCATCTGCAAACTTAACCAGCTTGTTACTTATATTCCTATCTAAATCATTTATATTTATTAAAAATAACAGCTACCCTAGCACTGACCCCTTTACATCTTAACATCGGCCAGTTCTGATGAGGTTCCTCACACTATCACCCTTTGCTTCCTGTGTCTGAGCCAATTCTGCACCCAACTAACACCATCACCCTGAACTGCCACTTCTTTTAATTTGATGACCAACCTCTCATATGGCACCTTATCAAATGCTTTCTGAAAGTCCAGATAAATGACTCAACTGACTTCAGTCCAACAATAGGACCCCAAACAATAGGCAAACATGACGGCTTTAAAGCTGGGCAGGTGAAGTGATGTCAGCCGGGCAGGAACTGGAAGTGATGTCATTGGGGCTCGCAACCAGAAGTGATGTCGTCAAGTCCAGGCGAAATTTTCCGTGGTCGCTCTACCGATGAAAAAGAGGAAGGATTAGTGCACTCTGCCACCCCCTGGTCTGGCATGGAATTCTCCCTTTATGAGCCCTTCAGCTGCCTCCAATGTGCACGTGTGTGACAATATATTACTGTACACAGCATATGGCAAGCACGGAAAACACTTTTAATTTTGTGAAGTATGACAAAATAAACATAACACTCTGAATGTATTCTCTGACTCTGTCAGACAATCTCTCCTTAAATAGATACCTAATTTCCCATTTAATTGTGAGCAAATTAATGGAGATGTACTTCATAGCAGTCAGCAAAGTTGTAATGTGTGCACAAGATTAATTACTGTGGATGTACAGTATAAAAAGAGTTTATGGTTTTGGAATACAGCTATAGAATGAGTAAAATTAATAATCCTGCCCTTGAGAGAAGAAACAATAACTCTGCCATAATTAGGTGGGCAGGGAACAAGTGGAAGAGTAAAGACTTATTTTTCAAGGTAAACGCATAACCGACCCGAAGGCTAAAAAGTCCTAACAATTTGGTAACATAAAGGCAATGTTTCATTGCGTTGTTTTTCAACGAGAACGGTCAAACTAGACTCCTGTATAATGTCACAGCTGTGCAAAAAAAAAAAAACCTCAATGGAGCCATGCCAAAGCAGCAGGGAACTGAGAGCTTGCTGGGATTCTAAATTTAAAATACCGTAGCCAAACTAAAGGCCTATTTTATGGAATGTCACGTCATTTATCGGATGACCTAAAACTCCGAGCTCACATTCTACAAAATTTGGCCTGCATATTCCATGGTGTTAAAGCTAGGCATTGAAGTTGTGTTGCCACACTAACCATCCGTGCGTGAATGCGTGTTAACAATAGAGGGGGCAACACACTGGACAAGTGTTACGGAAACATCTCAGGTGTCTACAGATCCCATCGCAGAGCAGACCTGGATGTGTGTGGCCGCGTCGTTATTCATTAATTAGTGAAGAGCAACCAGAACCTGAAACAAGAAAAAAACAGCCATGCAGAAAACACAAAACTAATCCAATGAGAGTGTAGAAGACCTGCAGGAGCTCTGACATCTTCACAGACACTGGATGAGACCACTTAGATCAGGGGTGTCAAACTCCAGGGGCCTCATGTATAACGCCGTGAGTAGAATTCACACTATAACATGACGTAAGCACAAAGGTCGAAATGTGCTTATGCACAGAAAATTCCAGATGCAGGAGTCTGTGCATACTCCAACTTCCACGTTCTTCCGCTCCATAAATTCCGATCAGCGTGAAAAGTAACGCACGTGCACGCGCCTTTTGTCCCGCACTGTCTCCTCCCAGAATTATGCCTCTTTGAATATGCAAATCAATATAACTAGACCTTAAGCTCAGCGTTCTGTGAAAAGGCAATCGCAAAAGCACGGGGGAAAATATATAACATAAATATAACATCTGTAGCAGAGCATCAGGCACTAAGCAAACTCCTGTCAATCATGAAGAATCCACTGCATCCACTGAACAGGATCATCTCCAGGCAGAGGAGTAGCTTCAGGTACAGACTGAGAAGATCGTTCCTACCCCACACTATGCGACTCTTCAATTCCACCCGGGGGACTAAATGCTAACATTATTCAAGGTTATTGTCTGCTTTTACATGCATTTTTATTACTATTTAATTTAATATTGTTTCTTTGTATCAGTATACTGCTACTGGATTATGTGAATTTCCCCTTGGGATTAATAAAGTATCTATCTATCTATCTATCTATCTATCTATCTATCTATCTATCTATCTATCTATCTATCTATCTATCTATCTATCTATCTATCCATAAGAATCTCAGCAAATACCAAGTGGAGGCAAAGAAAAACGTACGATTTGTTGGTTTATACAGCGGTATAATCAACAAAAGGAAGTTCATCGAGTGACATAGCGTGTTGGAGAAACAACCTCAAGTTCACAATGTTGCACAGTGCCCGACATAAAAAAGAAGTTGTCAGATATCAAAGTTGCCATGAAAAGGCAAGACGTAGCCCACCGTCTGAGTGGCATATGGAAGCTTATTAGGAGCTCTGACATCTTCACAGACACTGGATGAGACCACTTAGATCAGGGGTGTCAAACTCCAGGGGCCTCATGTATAACGCCGTGAGTAGAATTCACACTATAACATGACGTAAGCACAAAGGTCACACTATAGTGCAGTTAGTGTGAAAAAAGGCACAGAGTAAGAAAAAAGCACGAAATGTTAACTTCAATCTAATTTCCACTTTAATCACGTAGTTTATTTTGTCATTAAAGTAGAACATCATAAACTTCATCTTAAAATCGTTTAATTAACCAGTTTCTCAAATCCCATCGTAACTAAAGTAGCACGTAAAATGCTTTGTTTTGTATTTGATCTTCTATGTGCTCTATGTGTGTGAATCACTACGTGCTTCCGTTCTTTCTCTTCCTCCAACAGGACACAGAATCCGTTACATTCGTGATATTACAGCTCTCTGAATAATTAAAATACTGAGATGTATACGTGATATCATTTTCATGATGATTGGAATGAAAGCATGTTATTAAGAACACGATGGCACAGTGATTTTTCATTTCTCATACAATATGCTGCTGCGCCATGCACGGCCTTCTTTTTCAAACATACTAACCTCCAATTCCTGCCCTTACTTTTCTTTCCCCAAATCAGCTCTGTAAAAGACGTTAAGCCATCTATAAGCTTACAACACAATTCTTCAAAACTTTTAAGGAACATTGAAATATCTTCATAGTACGTGTTTAATTATTCTATCCATCTATCCTTCCAGTGTCACACCAGTCTCAGAAAGTATACAGTGCGAGGCAGGAACAATATATATATATATATAGTGCATCCTGAAAGTATTCACAGCGCATCACTTTTTCCACATTTTGTTATGTTACAGCCTTATTCCAAAATGGATTAAACTTTTTTCCTCAGATTTCTACACACAACACCCCATAATGACAATGTGAAAAAAGTTTACTTGAGGTTTTTGCAAATTTATTAAAAATAAAAAAATTGAGAAAGCACAATGTCCCTGTCTTCTTAGTCACTGCTGTGCAGGTATGACTGTGTCACGTCAGATCATTTGTAACTGTAGTGCAAGAAACAATGGCTGCCCCACTTGTGATCTGTAGGAAAGAAGAGCACCGTGCAGTGATTAGATTTTTGTGGTCTGAGAGTGTGCCTGGTGCTGATATTTATCAAAGACTTTGTGCACAGTATGGACAAAGTGTTTTGACACAAAGAAGTGTGCATGAATGGATAGAGAAGTTCAAGGAAGGTTGCACAAGTGTCAACTATGAAGAAAGAGCCAGATGCCCATCCACGTCCACAACTGATGACCACATTGAGCGTGCAGGTGAAATGATTCTGCTGAATAGACGAGTGACAGCAGATGATGTGGCAAATCATTCACAAATCAGCTATGGCTCTGCCTTTGAAATAATCCATGACAGACTTGGGTTTCAAAAAAAGATTCACGTCTGATGAAGAGGTGTAGACAACGGTGCATCTGTGGCTCAGTCTGAAATGTTTTTTAATGAAGGAATATGAAATCTTGTTGACAGATGGACAAAGTGTATTGAAAAGCAAGGAGATTATGTCGGAAAATGGTGCATTTGTCTTTTCTGAAAGGTGGTTAAAATAAATTCTACAGCCAGAGTGTGAATAATTTTTGACTCACCCTCATATATATGGGTACATATATGGGCCGGAGTAGGGGCTGTGAGGCTAGGGATTTGCACTGGCAATCAGAAGGTTTCCGGTTCAAATCCCATAAACACCAAAAGTGACTCTACTTTGTTGGGCTCTTGAGGAAGGACCCTTAACCTGCAATTGCTCCATCCTGGGTATGACGTTAATCTGCATCAAGCCCTACATGTAGGCCCTCCAACCTGTAAGGAGAAACCTGGGGGTTGGTAGCAGAATTGGCACTCCAGCCACCATAAAAAAACCTCCCACTGGTTCCATTCCATCTAAACTAGTGTGGTGCTGAGGTGTTACCTGTTGCAAGGCTGCACTCGGGTCCTATTCTGGGATCCTGAGTTGGTTTGTCATATGGTGGGTGCTGCAATGTGCTGTATCAGCGTCAGCTCCTAACTTCTCTCCTCTCGTATCTATTTATCTATCTGTTGTGAGAGATGGCCGGCAGCTTATCCCGGCCAGTACATCCAGACCGCTAGTTGGAGTTCTCCCTGCAGCATGGAGGTGCCCCAGATTCCTGCAGGGCATCATGGGAGATGGAGTGTGACTTCACAGCCCTGCTGGGTGCAATGGGTGCCATAGGAGTATGCTGCAGTGAGATGCCGGGATTTCTATTTTCCCTATAGCCCGGAAGTACTTCCAAGTCACGGGGACAGAAGAACAGAAGTACTTCCGGACTGAAGAAAAATATAAATCTTCAACCGACCCGGACAGGAGCACTTCCGGGTCTCAGACAATTTAAAGGACTGTGGGAAACCCAGCAAGCTTAGCCGGAGTTGGGAGGAAGTGTGATGGAGCTGCTGGGTGGAGAGGAGGATTTATTGTTGATTATTATTGATTATTATTGTGTATTGTGGAGGTGCGTTGTGCACATTATATACGAAATTAAAATTATTACTGAAACTTTTACCTGGTGTCTGGATGTGTTGTCTGCAGGTCTGGGGGAGGTTCAGAGCCCTCTAGTGTCACACTATCTATCTATGATATAGTGTCTTTCACATCTATCTATCTATCTATCTATCTATCTATCTATCTATCTATCTATCTATCTGTCATATAGTTCCTTTCCTATCTATCTATCTATCTATCTACTGTATATACTGTGTATATACTGTATATATATATAGAGAGAGAGAGTCCAACATCTATCTGTATTTCTGCCCACTTTTCACGCGAGAACCACTTAACAGATTTAGATTGTGTTTTTTTCTAGAATTAGCTTGAACATTCCGATTGATTTTGCGACTTCTCTCATTGCGCTAAGAATCATAGTTCACTTGCAGGAGCAGTATATTCACGCTAATCCAAGAGAGATGTTGCAGGCCGAGGGGAGGGGGAAGCATGACGTCAGGAGTGGGGAGCCACGCAGGGCCCTCCTCACTGTCCTATTTTACTAATAAGCGGGCGAAGTCGCGGCGGATGGCTAGTCTACTTATATTTCATTTTTAAAGTAGCTGTTCTGTTATCCATCTTTTCTGTTATCCCTAATGGCCTCGGACCCGACTCCTGGATGTTTTTCCTGTATGGCAGATTCTGTTTTTTTCTTTCTTCTGGAGGCTGCCTGCTTGACTCTTTACTACCCCGTGCCATTCTGCTGGTGCCCTCACCCTTACCAAGCTATTAGTAGCCTGGCACACCTTTTGCCTTGCTGGAAATAGTTAAAATTCAGTTCAGGGTGATGCTTAAAATATAGTCATAGACAATTACCAATTTTTCATTTACCATCTGAGAAGTAAAATTACAAATAATTAATATGTGTAAAGCGTTTCTTTAGGAAAGTGTTTTTGACGTGACAAAGCTCATAATAGATGAGGGAAATACAAAAAAAAATTCTTCTACTGAAATTCCAGATCTTCATACAAGATGAAGTCCCCCAGTCAAGCCTTAATGGCCTTCTCCCAATAAGGAAGAGCCCCCCCTGACTTTGAACGCATGCTCTGTCTGCCCGTAGAGTTATGACTCCTGTCTGCAGGGATAAAGAGCCTTCAATGCTTTCATTTTAATCAATTGGCCTGTGAAGGTGACATTTTCAATTGATTTTGGGCAATTTATTGCCAGAAGCATCTTAGGTCTGCTTGCTGGTTTGAAGATTTGGCATAATGAGAAGCCGCCTGGATATGGGGGGGGGGATTGGGGGGGTCTGCTCTGTGATTTGAATTTCATACAGCGTTTGCTCTCGCTTGGGCACAAAATTACACAACTCCACATAATGACAACTGTATTCATATAAGATTAACTATAATTATTGTCTTAGAAAGAGCCTGTTGAGTTACTTTCCATGTGCGGATAATTTTATTGCATGAAAATGCAATTAACTAATCAGCAAGCTTATTTTTTTCTCTTTAAATGGTGACAGAACAATTGTAGCGCTCTCACCCCCACCGCTTTATATCACAACACGCCTTGTCTGCTTCGCAGCGCCAAATGTTTTCTTCTGAAGGCAAGTCATGTGGCGTGGTGACCAAGGACCTGAAGAAGCTTTTTCACACTCTCGTTCCCCTTTGGCTTTGTTCCGAGTCAGGAGAGGATTAGTTACTTTGATTCAATATCCAGTTAGTTTGCTCAAGTGAGCTAAACATTTGAATAAATACCCCGTGGATGTGTCGTGGGCATTTTTCCTTGGGTAGGAACATATCAAGAAGGGTTGAAAACAGCTGTATTTGTGCAATGCCTCATTTTATCATAATTGTTTGGTTCGTTTAAGCTGACATCACATTATGCGACTGCTAGTCATGGGGTGGGCATGTCAGATTAGTCGATCGCAATCGCCAGTCTTGGTGCCGATCTCTTTGCAAGACAGTAAATTTAAACAACTAATCAATCACTGGCTGTGTCACACTTAGTGATCGCGTGCCAACTGTCGTCCCTGTAATGGATGGCACACACGGACTGGTATCTCGACAGAGATTGAACAAGGTTCCTTCCTTGGCCGAGAGGCTAGTACAATGAAAAGATTGGAGGAATGAATGCTGATAAATATTTTCTCCCCCAATGCATAGGTGGCAGTCTCCTTAGCTTTGCATCCCCTCTCGGACACCTGCTGAGCATGATGGAACCTGTAGTCCCATGAGGAAGCTCTTTTAAGTTCTGTTGGAGCCGCCAGGGGGAGTTGAAGGGATTCACATTCCCTACTTATTGGGTCTTCCTATTGACCCGAAAGTACTTCTGTCAGGCTATGTCCTAGCACCATAAGTACTAGATAAATATAAGTATAAGATAAAAGAGATCACTCAACCTCATCTAGGTGAGGCAGAGCCGGGTGGAAGAGGACGAAGTACACTGCGTGAAAGGCGATGGAAAACAAGTGAGAATTGAAAAAGCTTTTGTGAGGTTTTTGAATGCAAACAAGCCCTTTTATTCCATCAGGATTTGTGTCTGTGTGATTGTGCCTGGAGTGTGGGGTGCTGTAGCGCCCCCTTAGTGTTCACAAGTGGTGTAGTCAGCAGGATTTCTGGCCATCTGCATGGCAAAACCTGCATTTAAAAAAAAAAATCTTTCTGCCAAAAGAGGGCAAGCAAATGTGACCATCACTAATCTGACCCTGGGGTTAAAAATGCTGAAACGGGGAGTCTGGAGTTCTGCAATGCCCCCTAGTGGTCGCACCCCTTATTCTGACAACCGATTGTATCCTGCCTGATGGAGCTGAGCTGTACAAATGGTTAACAGCTGTGATGTGTTCAGCAGCAACCTCAGCTCTTTTATTTCTTTTTTCATTTTGTCATGGTATGTTAAAACACAGATTGACCAGTCGATCTGTGTCTTTATCCTCCACCATGGTCATGAGCTTTGGAAAATGATGAAAAGAATGAGATGTCAGATACAAGTGGCTGAAAATAAGTTTTCTAAACAGGGTGGGAGAGTTTCAGAGTAGTGCTGCTGACACTCGGCTTCAAGGGGTGGCTGAGGTGGTTTAGAAATCTGATACAGACGTTTAATTGCACCTGCCTGTGGAGGTTTTACAAGAATGACAAGCTAGCGGGAGACCCTGGGGAAGACCCAGGGCGTGCTGGGAGGACTATATCTTCCAAATGTCCTGGGAATGCCTTGGGATCCCACAGTATAAGTCAGCAAATGTGGCTGGAGAAAGGGCAAGTTAACATGTACGGTGAATTCAGCCACAGTCTTGGCCCTTTTTATTTCATTCTGTTTTAGTAGGTAAAATACAAAGCATCATATAGACAAGTTTCTCTTCGATTCTAGCAGATGAATATTCATTGATTGCTAGCTCATATGTGCACAGAATCCACCCCTGTGACTCAAGACAAAATCAAACCTGTTTGATTATATCAGAGTGAGCCGTGGACTTGTGGCTCTCAAAAATGATACGGTCTCACATGGGATGGATTGGGAGCATTAAAAAATAATGAGGAAAACAGATAGATAGATAGATAGATAGATAGATAGATAGATAGATAGATAGATAGATAGATAGACGGTGATTTATTTATTTTACTGGAGGATTACCAGGGACAACCCCAGCCTTGGCACGACACACACACACACTACAGAGACAAAGAAGAAAACACGCTGGGAACTTAAACGATAAAAAAGTATAATGAAAATTAAATTAACTAATTGAAACACCCATACCACCCCTGATCCCTTCGGCGATATTACATTTAACAAGTAAACACGACAAACACACAGTAAAGTCCATGTATGAAATAATCAGCGGTGAAGTTATGTCCAGTGATTTGAATGAAGCGAAGGAAATGGAAAAACACAGTCCTACCGGTAGTTGCTGAAGTAGGTTGACAGATGAATGGTTCAGGAGGGCTCCTTCTTCCGTGAAAGCCAATGAATCCACGTACTCAGTAACAGTACACAGGTAGACAAATGATATCCAGACCCCAACAAACAATACAATCCAGGACACAATGATATATGGCAGACAACGACAGGCAGTTCAACAGTTAAATACCAGCACAAAACGACCAAAACAAAACTTAACTTCTCTTTGACCCCTGCCCTCCTTTTAAACCCCTCTGGCCACCTTTGACCCCAACAGCCCCTGCAAGGACTGCTGGGAGATGCAGTTCTAACTAATGGTAGCACTGCTACACAACAACATTTATTTATATACTGTAGCACATTTTCATACAAAAAAGTAGCTCAAAGTGCTTTACATAATAAAGAAAAATAAAAGACAAAATAAGAAATTAAAATAAGACAACATTAGTTAACACAGAAAAAGAGTAAGGTCCAATGGCCAGGGAGGACAGAAAAAACAAAAAAACCTCAGAAGGCTGGAGAAAAAAATAAAATCTGTAGGGACTCCAGACCACGAGACCACCCAGTCCCCTCTGGACAATCTACCTCACATAAATGAAACAGTCCCTTTTGGTATTTAGGGTTCTCACGGAAGGACTTAATGATGATGGTCATGCAGACGTCTGGCTTTTAATCCATCATTGTTGGAGCATCAAGATGCTTTGAGTAAGTGGAGGTGGCGCAAGCCACCACCACAAAGACACCGGAAAAAGAAACAGAAGAGAGAGTAGAGGTTAGTACAGATTTTAGGGCCACCATGCATAGTTATTATAATGAATTGGATATGCAGAGTATCAGGATTAAATTACAGTGAAGTTATGAGACGGCCATGTTAAAGTAATGTGTTTTCAGCTGTGTTTTAAAGTGCTCTACTTTATCAGGCTGGCGAATTCCTATTGGCAGGCTATTCCAGATTTTAGGTGCATAACAGCAGAAGGCCGCCTCACCACTTCTTTTAAGTTTAGCTTTTGGAGTTGTAAGGAGACACTCATTTGAGGATCTGAGGTTACGATTTGGAATATAAGATGTCAGACATTCTGATATATAAGATGGGGCGAGATTATTTAAGGCTTTAGCCTTAAGCAGAATTTTAAAGTCAATCCTGAATGACACAGGTAACCAGTGTAGTGACATCAAAACAGGAGAAATGTGTTCGGATTTTCTTTTCCTAGTTAGGATTCTAGCAGCTGCATTCTGCACTCGTTGCAAGTAATTGATGTCTTTTTTGGGTAGTCCTGAGAGGAGTGCGTTACAGTAATCTAGTCGACTGAAAACAAACGCGTGAACTAATTTCTCAGCATCTTTCAGTGATATAAGCGGTCTAACTTTAAACTTTAAATGTTTCTTAATTGAAAAAATGCTCTCCTAATGATCTGATTAATATGTGATTTAAAATTCAGATTACAGTCAACAATTACCCCTAAGCTTTTTACCTCTGTCTTGACTTTTAATCCTAATGCATCAAGTTTATTTTTAATAGCCTCATTGTATCCATTATTGCTAATCACTAAGATTTCAGTGTTCTCTTTATTTAGCTTGACAAAGTTACTATTCATCCATTCTGAGATACCAGTCAGACATTGTGTTAGTGAATCAAGAGAATCGGGGTCATCAGGTGCTATTGATAAGTACAGCTGTGTGTCATCAGCATAGCTGTGGTAGCTCACGTTGTGCCCTGAGATAATCTGACCTAACGGAAGCATGTAGATTGAGAAGAGCAGCGTACCCAGGATAGATAGATAGATAGATAGATAGATAGATAGATAGATAGATAGATAGATAGATAGATAGATAGATAGACAGATAGATAGATGTGTGTAAAATGTCACAGACTCTCTATCTAGCTAAGGCTGTAGGTCCTTCACTCAGGGTGACAGGAGTAGCCACGTTAAGATAAAACATTATCGTCACATCACAACTGATGGTAGTGGTGGAAATGGGCAGTTTATCCGGTGTTGCTCGTGTCCACTTCCTGTCCTGATTTAAACAAAGTGAACATTTGGGTCCATGGCTAAGGATCTATGCTGGTATCTGGAAGGCTGCTGGGTCAAATCCTGTTAACTGCCAGAAGGGATCCTACTTTGTTGGGCCTAAGAGTGACCTTTAACCTGAGAATTGCTCCAGGGTTGTTGTAGACCCTGCACTCTGACCTCCAAAGGTCATGCGAAAAGACAATTTCCCCTTGAGGATTAACAAAGAATATCAGATTGTTTTCATCTGATCTCTTTGTTATTTTTAAGTAATCTACAAAAGTGGGAACAAGTGTGCTTTGTCTAGGTTTGATTACATTGCGTTGGTTTAAAGTTCTCTAAATGAAGTCCAGTGGGTCTCAGTGACTGAAAGATTGAGTACACACTTCACTGCCAATTTAAATCATAAACTTGGTACTGTAATGAGTTTTAAACGTTTATTCAAGAAGAGCACTCATTGGTTAAGATAGATTTTTTGCCTGTCTTGTATTTTGTGAAATTAATTAAAACATAACTGGCAAGCCTAATAAGCTGCTGTCATATATGAGTAGTCCATACATCCATCTGTTCATCTGTCCATGTTCCTAAACCGCTTTTATTATTAAAGAGTCCTGGATGAGATGACGGCACATCATTGGGCAAATCCATGGACTCTGAGACTATTTTTTACAAGAAGGGATTCTGACTTTCAGTGCTAATTCTGCAGATGGTACACCAAATAGCCAAACATTTGTGAACCCCTGAGCACTGCACTTATATGAACATTCCACTCCACAACCATAAGCATTAATATGCAGCTGGCCCCCCACGCAGGTATAACCTGAATATAAGCATGATTGAATTGAAGACCATTTAGGAAAAGCTTAGGAAGAGGTATTGATGAAGCCGACAGGGGGCGCTTACCCTGTGGTCTGTGTGTTGATCCCAGTGCCTTGTTGCAGTGACGAGGACACCGTGCTACAAAAATTGGTGCCGTCCTATGGATGAGATGTAAAGCTGAGGTCCTGACCCTGGGTATCTTTCAGAAAAGGTAGTGTGTTTCAAATTGTCCTAGCTAAATGACAGCCCAGGGCCTCATTATTCAGGTCCTTTGTCCCTTATTGACTACCTTTAATGTACCAGGGTGAGAATGGCTGCTGTCACATCATCCAGGTGGATGCTTCACATTGGTGGTGGCTGAAGAGGTTACCCACTGTTCATCTAAACAGCTTTCATTAGGTCCAAAAAGCACTTTATAAATGTAACGTATTATTATTATTATTATTATTATTATCATCATCATCATCTCTTGTTTATCATATGAAAAAAGTTTCCAGTTTTTTCCATGTTATTCAACCCTGACCACTACCCTCCATGCCAATTGCCCAATCGTTACTCCTGCTGCCCACATCCTCTCTCCATCCCACCCTGTGACACTCTCAGTGCTGCTAACTGGCCCTTCAACACAGTTGGTTATAATGGTCAAGGCAGAAAAGCAAATCATCTAATCGAGAATGTCAAATTTTAGATCTTGACAGAAAAAAGAGCAACAGGAGTTGATAATGAACATTGAAAAAAAGAAAATGAACAAAAAATAATAAAAAAGCAGATAATAAAAATCAAGAACAAAGAGGATCGTCCAATAAACGAGAAAGAGAAAATATCCCAAACGATATGTGAACAGAAATGTGAAAAAGCAAAGCTAGTGGACAAAGTAATTCAAAATATTGTTTTTGATGAGACATTAATATAATCTAATATTTTATTTACTAGGCAGCATGGTGGCGCAGTGGGTTGTTAGGAGACCTGGGGTTCGCTTCTTGGGTCCTCCCTGCGTGGAGTTTGCATGTTCTCCTCATGTCTGCGTGGGTTTCCTCCCACAGTCCAAAGACATGCAGGTTAGGTGCATTGGCAATCCTAAATTGTCCCTGGTGTGTACTTGGTGTGTGTGGGTGTGTGCCCTGCGGTGGGCTGGCCCTGCCCGGGGTTTGTTTCCTGCCTTGCACTGGGATTGGCTCCAGCAGACCCGCGTGACCCTCTGTTAGAATATAGTAGGTTGGACAATGGCTGACTGACTGATTTTATTTACTTTTTATTTCAGTTTATTACATTTTACTTTATTACTTCTACTTTTTTACTATGTTTTATAATTCATTGGTATTTAAAACAGTTGTAGTGAAACACTCAAGTTACTGATTTTCTCTCTATAATAACTAAGGACCAAACCGTCTTCCTGCCGCGCCCTGCATACTCTTCTATATACCAGTCTGTAAATATAATCACTTTCTCTAACGGATGAGCGCCCGACACCCTTCAAGCAGCTCAGCCGCAAGATTGCGGCCCAGGGCCCATCCCCGGGGATTGGTGAGCGAAGCGAGCAGGGGGCAGAGCCCCATAGTTATTGTTATTATTATTATAATTATTATTATAGTCTCCATTCTTCTTTCCACAAGATTTTGGAGTCTGACTCTGCGAATTAGTGGCAACAGATACTCATGTCAGCCGAGAAGTTCTGGCTCAAGTCCATCGTTTCCAGTTCATTCCAAAGGTGCTCCTTAGGGTTGACGTCAATGCCTCCATGTCTTTTTAGACCAGGGGCAGAGATATGCTTTCTTCCCCAAACTGTTGTCATAAAGTTGAAAGTGCACAATCAGATGTCTTTGTGTACTGGAGCATTAACCGTACCCTTCACTAGAACAAAGGGGCTAAGCCCAAACCCTGAACAACAGCTCCAGACCATTAGTCCTCCTCCTCCTCCTCCTCCACCAAGCTTTACAGTAGACACTATTCAGTCCAGAAGGTAGCATTTTCCTGGCATGTGCCAAACCCAGATTGGCTGACAGGGAAGCTTGAGTCATCACTCTATATTTCCAATAGTGATCCTAGGCTTGTGGCCATGCACTTCATGAAGATCCCGATGCAAAGTTCTTGTGCTGATGCTGCTTCCAGAGGCAGTTTGGAGCTCTGTATATTGTACGATACGTGATTTTTACATGCTATGCACTTCAGTACTCAGCGGCCCCGATCTGTGAGTTTGCGTGGGTCATTCACTTCGTGGCCGAGCTGTTGTTGCTCCTTTGTGTTTCCAGTTCACAATAACAGCACTTACAGTTGACCATTGCAGATCTACATGGAGATTCACTCGAAAGAGGCCCTGAATATTCTGCTGTAACTTCCATTAGGATGAATCAATCTGAACCAAAAACAATATGGTGTATACCTTGACGTCTTTGTAATTGATTACATGCGATACTGTTGCACCCTACACAACTGTTTTTGACCTTATTCAGGAAAAGATCCCAGTCATCCCACGGGAAAAAGAAAGAAGAACATAAAGCTTATTAAACTGTTTCTGGACAAAGGCACAGCAGTTGCATGGAGCTTCCACCTGCAGCTGAAGTCACTTCAGTACACATGTACTGTGTCAGCATATCTGTGTCGATCAAACTCTGCAGTCTACTTGTGACTTTACGCTGTAGGAAGATACATAAATAAATCAAGGTAAATAATATTCAGTGTGGCTTTTATATAACGTATAAATGTTTCTTATGTAAAGACCATCACAAAACACAACCACGAACAGGACTTTGCACGATACGTTAGCGAGCCCTGTAAGCCATGCTGTTTCGTTGAAGGACATGTGTGGGCCAGACTGACTGGTAGGATGACGCCAGACCTGTTGCTGCATCCAAACGGTGCCATCTTTCGCCTTTATGCCTGGTGCAGCTGCATTGTTCTTATATGTTAGTGGACGTTTCTTGCTCTCTTTCTCCGATGTAGAACTCTTATCCTCATCTGAATTCACCTCTGTTATAGCACGTCTTTATTTGAATGTCAGATCAGGAAGAGTGTGAACGCGACTGAGAGAACAAAACTGAATAAAAAAACACTAACCTTTACAAGTACCATACATTTACACCGGCTGTTACAGACTCAAATCAAATGTATGTTTTTATTGTATAATAGTAACAATAAAAGCAGCTTGTTAATTTTGGGACACATGAAGACTTGAACCCGTGACCTTTTGAATAGGAGTGAGCAGATCTTACCGCAGTAAAAAAAAAGTCTCGACAAAAAGCCACACTAGCCCAATTTCTTTTTCTTCGGTTATAGTCTTGAATAAAAGCCCACTTGTTTGGTTATATTTGTACCTTTTGTGAAAGTGCTTATTTGATATTTGGACTCCAGTCTTCACACATTATACACTTCATGTCAAAATTTTGTCGTTAGTGCTAAAATATGAAAAATTTTTGTCTTTTAAATATGTGTTCAACATTTATTGTCATCCTACACTTACATAGATCTTTGTAGAGATGAAACACACATGAAATGCATGTATTCCAAATAACGCTTTATTTTTTGAGCTTATACAACTCCCAGTACCTCACTCCCAGATAAACAAGGCTTGAGCTGGGAGAACTTTTGGCCCTTTCTGCGGCGGTCAGGGTAGGACAGCAGGCTGCTTGCGCTTATCGACACATTTACAAAGCAAAAGATGCTGATAGAGAGGTGTGAACAGATTTAATGGTAATTCTACCGTTATTCCCCATGCCAAGTGTTTCTTGATCCTCCTCTCTTCTGTGTTCCTTAGGGGGCTCCACTCCAAGGCTTGTTTTGTAACGTTACACGATTACACCCAGGAAGCACTTCTGGGTCAGAAGGAATTTAAAGTATGGGAAACCACTCTCCATAGCACCCTCTGGTGCCACCCAAGTACCCAAGTACAAGACTGTCCATTAGGACTACAACTCCCAAGATGCCTTTCAGATGTACAAATGGAAGCTCCACCTGAATGAAGCTGCCACTTGGTGTACTGAGGAATTCTATGACACAAAGAGGCAGTCCCTCTCTGTCCTTCCATCAGGGTCATCTTAACGCATGGGCACACTGGGTAGTTGCCCAGTTGCTCCATGAGCATAGGGACCCCATGCTAACCTATGTATTTTTGGTTTGCTGAGTGGTTGTGTAGGTAGGGGCCCCAGTGCAGAGCTTTGTCCGGGGGCCTATAATGCTGTTAAGATGGCCCTGCCCAACCAGGAAAGGTCCCAGGAACTAATCTAGCCCAGGACGCCTGTCCATCCTGATTCTTCCCTTGTGACCTACAGTCTGGGTAAAGGCCCTCTTACCTTCTTGGTCAGGAGGTCAGTCCATCCACCTTTACACCTACAATGGAATAATATGTGCTGGTGCTCCGACTCAAAAAGTCCACTTTAACTCCCCTGATGTTCTACTCAAATAAAGGCAAACAAGTATATGAGTTGTAAAGCACAACACACCTGGTTGGGTGTCCTGGCCTGAATGGGGCAAGGTTTATTACCTGGATGGGATGCCAGCCTATTTGGAAACTTAAGAGGAAAGACAGGGTGTTCCATTCCTTAACCAGGAAGATGGCAGAAGATGCCAGTTTGGAAATGGGTACACTAGTCAGCTTGAAGGCCAACATGATAGGAGGACCAGGAGAGACAACTGGTCAGGACTACGTGGTCCCCTGTTCCACCCGGTATTGCTTCCATCAAGCTACACCCTAGCACCGGAAGCTATCCCGGATCTAAGATAAATGAAGCTGCTCGACCTCATCCATGTTGGACATGAAGGATGGACAAAGCTTACCTGGGAGGAGTGGAGGAGAAGAAAGAAAGGGAGAGGTAAAGAGAAGAAAGAATTGTGTTTGGACTACAAATAAACCTCATTGCAAAGCATTTTTTTTCCATAAGAGCTTTTATTTGTACTCGGGAGATGTGTCTGTGAGGTTGTGTCTGGGGTTTGGGGTGCTGTGATGCCCCCTAGTGGTACCAGAGTGTAATGCTGCAGTGACACAGAGGCTGGGAGCACTTAGACCTCCCGTTCAGCTGATCTCTGACCTGCAGATGTCATGATGGTGGTTGTCTTTTTCTTCCAGTGTGTTCAATCTAGACCCACCCAAGAGGAGAAGGGAGACCACAGTATAGAAAGTAATAATTAAAATAATAATCAAGTTAAATAAAAATACTTCAGGGCAAAATATATGTGATTCTGCCAGCCTATTGAAGCAAAGAGGTTCAAAATGCTAATTATCTGATGTGAAGCAGCTTGCAAAAGCTGTGAAGTATTAATTGGGCATCTCATTCATTTTCTTTTGACCCTAATAAGAAATTCTTTAAGATATTCCTACTTTATTTTTTTTCCCGTTACATCATTTCGACATACCATGGTGTAGTGATGCTGGCTGGCCAGGCGACATGATACCTTCTTGACATCACCCAAATAGAAGTTGCATGCTAGTGGCCACTCTGGAAGGTCTGTTAGCACAAGGGTGGAAGAGCTGCGACTGGTAACAATAGTTGACCCGCACCCAATATTACTAGTGGAGCGCACCATAATTGGCCAGACACTGAATATCTGATCAGAAGCTGTCTTGACAATCTGCCAGTTATCATCAGACAAGCAGAATTTATTAATCATAATATTGCATGATTGTATATTGTGTATTACAGATGGTACTTTATAGTAAGAAAGGAATCAGAAAACCCATTTACCTGTTTATTCTGAAAATGATGACTGCCCTTACAGGAGACTTACTGTAAACTAGTAATGTCAGCTCAACTTTAAAAATGTAACATTACCCAACTTCAGCTCTCACGGCATGAAATGTGAATCTGATTACAACACTCTTTGTGCTTCAAAAAAATCACAATTTGACCTGGGAATTTTAATAACCACTACTCCACACACCTCATTCCTGAAATCAGAAAATATAAGCTGCTAGCCGTCCCCCGCAGCTCTACCGGTGTAGTGGTGAAACAGGACAAATTTTAAAAACCAATAAACAGAAATGGTATCGCTATCTAAGTGGAGGCAAGGTCCACTCCAACACGCAAAGGTAGACCGACTCCCTACTCCTGACGTCACGCTTCCCCCTCCCCTCAGCCTCTGTCTCGGATTAGCATGAATATATCGCTCCTGCAAGTGAACTATTATTTTTAATGCAATGAGAAAAGTCGCAATATCAACCGGAATGTTCAAGCAAATTCTAATAAAAAACTTGATCAAAATCCGTTAAGTAGTTCTCTCGTTTGCTAGCTAAGTCAATGTAAGGTGCGCTCCGAAGGTGGCTCGTGAGTGAGGAGGGGGTCCCAAATTCCTCTCATTGCGCTATGTATTGGTACCGATTTATTTGCCCGAATCTGAGAAACACCCAGCAGGCCGAGGGGAGGAAGCGGGGCCCTCCTCACTCACATGCCAGCCTCACTTACGTGCCAGCTAGCGAATGACAGAACTACTTAATGGATTAAATCCATTTTGTTTTCTATAATTTGCTTGAACATTCTAGTTGATTTTGCGACTTCTCTCATTTCGCTATGTATCATAGTTCGCTTGCGGTAGCGATGTATTTGCTCAAATCCGAGATTTGCACCTCCAAGCTGTGTTTTCTACTCTGTCTGACCAGCTCGGTAGATTGTTACAGTGATGGTAGTCCTTCTAGCAGTCTCCTCCATCACCACACAGGTTTTCCAGAGATCTGCCAGAAAGACCATCAAGTTCTTGGTCACCTCTTTTATCAGGACACATCTTCCCCAATTGTTCAGGCTAGCTAAGCAGTAAACTCTGGGAAGAGTAGTGGTTGTTCAAAACTTCTTCCATTTAAGAATTATGGAGGCCTCTGTGTTCTTGGAAACATTCAATACTGTAAGAATGTCTACGTGGGTCTCCTCCCACAGTCCAAAGACATGCAGGTTAGGTGTATTGGTGATCCTAAATTGTCCCTAGCATGTGCTTGATGTGTAGGTATGTGTGTGTGTGTTTCTTGCAGTGGACTGGTGCCCTGTCCGGGGTTTGTTTCCTGCCTTATGCCCTGTGCTGGCTGTGACAGGCTCCAGCAGACCCTTGTGACCCTGTGGTTAGGATATAGCGGGTTGGATAATGGATGGATGGATGGATGGATGGATGGATGTAAGGATTCTTTGTAGCCTTCCCCAGATCTGAGCCTTGATACAATCCTGTCTCAAAGCTCTGCAGGAAATTCCTGCAACCTAATAGTTTGATCTTCGCTCACCTTTGGCACCTTCTATAGTCAATGGCGAGCCTTTCCTAATCAGCCCAATCAACTATATTGACCACGGGTGGAGTCCTAACAAGGTCTCAATGGCAATCAGTAGAATGGGACACACCTGAACCAAATATAAAGTGTCATAGTAAAGAGACTGAATACTTGTGTTAAAATGATATTTCAGTTTTATACAGTATATTTAACCATTAACTACTCACACCATTTCTCATCTCATAAGTACTCGCGCGGTGTACTTTATGCAGAAGTGTTAAAATGGCTATTTATAGGCATGCTCTGAGGTTGTAATATAAAATATTGCAATTATTTGAAACTGTGCATGTTTTTAATGTCATTTAATACCATATTACTGAAACATATGACACAAAGGAGTGCCCCAGTGGCTACAGGTTTTCATTGTAACCTTTTTCTTAATTAGTGACCAGATTTTGCTGCTAATTAACTTCTTTTTAATTCATTTTTTTTTTTTTGACTTGCTCTTGAAGACTCAGACCCCTTAATCCTTTCTTTTTCCTTAGCACTAGAATCCCTGAAGCCTAAGAAAAAATCCTGGGCCACCTTAAACTCCTTTGCACCTCTCCCATCAGTGTCTTTTGTTTTATAAATGTGTCGATCAGCACAAGCAGCAAGCAGCCTGCTATCCCATCCCCAAATGACAGAGCTGAAGTCAGTCGCAAACTTCTCCATGCTCAAGTCTCTTATCATGGTGTGAGGCGCCTGGAGTTGTTTAGGGTGAATAATATATCGTTATTTGGAACAGATGCATTTGATGTGTGTTCCGTGTCTACAAAGATCTGGGTAAGTGTAGGATAACAGGAAATGTTGAACACATACCTGAAGCAGAAACTTTTTCGATGTTATAATAATAATGACATGAAGTGTATGTGTGAAGACTTTAGTACAAATATTAAATAAATATGTGCGCTTTTATTCAAGAATATAACTAACGAAAAAAAAGTATTCGATTTACATGTAGCTGTCAATGAGTTACAAACCCAAGCTCAAATATCAATCGAGAGATAATTGATATTTGTTCTTAGATGGTGCAGAGGTATGAACTGCTGTCTTATAACCAAAAGGTTGTGGGCTTGAGTCCAGTCACTTTTAGTAGTGAGCTGCTATTATTATTATTATTATTACTATAATATAATAAAAACAAATTTGATTTGAGTCTATAACGCCCAGTGTAAATTTTGGCTACTTGTAAAAGTTGGCGCTTGTTTTTTTTTATTATTCAGTTTAATTCTCTCAGTGACGTTCTTGCCAAGTCAGTGTTTGTGTTGCAATTACTTAGTACGTTTTCTTAAATTTTTCACTTAACACTAGAATTACCAGAGCCTACGAAAAAACTCATAATTCTGTCCCACCTTAAACTGCTTCTTAAATCCCTTCACACCTCTCCGCCAGCGTCCTTTGTCCTCTAAATGTGCTGATAAAGAGAACCTAGGAGCAGCCGGCTATTCCATTCCCCCACCAATTTAGAACGTGCACAAACTTCAGCTTGATTGAGTATCTGGGAGTGAAGTGGAGTTTTAGAGTGGAAATAATAGATCGTTATTTGGAACACACACATTTCATGTCTGTTCTGTTTCTACAGTAATCTGTGTCAACACATTGTTAAAACAGAAACGTTTTTTATATTCTAGTAGTAGATGACAAAAATGTAGGCATAAACTATATAATGTATGAAGCCTGAAGTCCAAATAACAAAGAAACATTTTCACAAATGATTCAAATATAACACAATTGCGCTTTTATTCAAAAATATAACTGCAGAAACATGCTAAGAAGTGCTGATTTCCATTCCGTGTTATATAAAATCATCACATTCAAATATTAACAGTTCCCACACACCCAAGGACCGTCCTTCCTACATTTACAACACGTGTACTTGTTGCCGTGTACACACCTCTCTGTGCTATGGTTTCTATTACACTGAATGAGCACCTGACACTGTACTTTCTTCCCTGGGGGAAGGTCCCACATCAGAGAATTTCCAGTTCCTGCATAAATTCACACCCGATCTGACGCTGTTCATTTTCAAATAATATTGCATTAGTGCGATTATATTTTCATATATATTGTCTCTTTCTTTCAGGTGTGTAATAGAAACCACACCATAGAGAGAAGTGTGTACATTGCTTCTTACAGGAAAAGGCGATGGAAAAAGTGCACTTTTCTTATACTTTTACACCAACATATGTTCCTGTGTTTGAACGACACGGGCAGATGGGGAGTGTCTGATGATTGCATATAGCGCTGAAGTTAATGCTCTTTACCATTCTGTCCTCTGCATGTCCTGGAGTACAAAAGAAAAAGCATACAGCAACATGCGGGGACTGGCAGGAACACTCAATAAAACTGAATAAAAAGAAAAGCAAGTGACGGTGAGATACGAAGAAGGCAGCTTCGCCAGCGTTTGTGTGTCAGAACCCGGGGATGGGGGGTTTGGCGTTAGTATGCATCGTGGTACACTGCAGAGCTATAGCGCGTCTTTAGTGAAAACAGCCGTGTCAGATGGGGTTGTATGGATTGATTCTGAACGTGACTGAGAGAATGAAAAGTGAATAAAAAAAGCTAACCTTTACATGGATCATAAATTACACCGGCTGTTACAGACTGAAATCAAATGTATGCTTTTATTCTAAAATAGTAAGACTAAGAGCAGTTTACTTCTCAAAACGGAGTAGGGCAGAATCAAACTCACGACCTTTTGATTCCAAGGGGAGAACTGATTCTATTGCACCACGGAGGAAGTTATGATAAACAGCTGTCAATGTCGCATGTTAAGGTGGCTTTTTGTTTCTACAGTTATATTTTTGAATAAAAGTGCAATTGTGTTATATTTGAACCTTTTGTGAAAATGTTTCTTTGTTATTTGCACTTCAGGCTTCATACATTATATATTTTATGCCTACATTTTGTCATCTACTAGTAGAATTAAAAAAACGTTTCTGTTTTAACAATGTGTTGACACAGATTACTGTAGAAACGGAACAGACATGAAATGCGTGTGTTCCAAATAACGATCTATTATTTCCACTCTAAAACTCCACTTGACTCCCAGATACTCAATCAAGGCATGAGCTGAGAGAAGTTCGCGCACATTCTAAATTGGTGGGGGGATGGAATAGCCGGCTGCTCCTAGCTTCTCTTTATCAGCACATTTAGAAGACAAAGGACACTGGCGGAGAGGTGTGAAGGGATTTAAGAAGCAGTTTAAGGTGGGACGGAATTACGAGTTTTTTCGTAGGCTCTGGTAATTCTAGTGTTAAGCTGGCACTTAAGTCTTCAATTTGCCTCAAGAATCATTTAAGATATGAAGAGCTGGAGGACGTGACAGTGAAGGTGGTAGGGAATGAGAATGGTGCCCGTACGCATGCGCCACATGGCCACCCTGTTGCGAGCTGCAGAGACTTGATTATACAATAAAATAAAAATAAAAAGAGGAATGACCTTGAAGGTCAATCATCACCCTGAAAGCAGATAGTAGAGGTCACGTAGTACATGTGTACCAAATTTCAGGTTAGTAGTTCAAACGGTTTGTGAGCTGCAAGTGATTTAAAATCCTGGACAGACAAACGGACAGCCATATTATAGCGTATGATAGAAGAAGATGATCAGTGCAATAAAATCCAAAGTTACACATGATAATGATAACCGCTTTTGATTATGCATACATTTTCTATCCAACTGGACATGTGTAGTTTCTTTTTGTATTAAGTAAACCTTCCTGATGGTCTATAATACTAAGAGGAACACAGTGCGAGTGGAAATGTTAATGTGCGGCAGTTATCTGAAGTGTTATGTTTTAGCATAAAGCATAAAATGTTCAACCCTGAGAACGTTGAATTTTTAAATGCATCTGAGTGCGTCGCTGGACATGGCATACTGAGAAAGGCAAAGTGAATTGATGTTGCTTAGTCCTAAAGCAGAGGAGACCGTGTAAAGAGGCCTCATTAAGATCTCTCTATTATAAAAAAACCATCCCGGGAGTGAAAGGCGGGAGACGAGACGTGATCTTCATGTTAAGATCACAGAAGAAACTTAAAAGACCTGTGAGACAAAAGAGATTGGCCACAGAGCATCTTGCGGGACCTTAAACATGAGACTTTGTGCCGAGAGATTGACCCAGGACCGTCTGACGATGACGTAGAACATGAGATTCTTGCAAGACACGCCCTACTTACGACCAATATCAAATAAGACCACAGGGCAGCAAAACACTCAGTCGTGTAAGGCTATGAACACACACAGATCCAGGGCTCTCAGTGCATATAAAGATTATAAGGACAGTACGTTATAAATGAAACGTTGACGACTAAGCGAAGAAGAAAGCAGAGATAAGAGACTCAAAAGTGTTGGAGAGAAAAAGAAGCAATAAAGAATAATCTAGATGCAAATTCAGAAAATAAGGAAAGTCATAATCAGCGCAGAACAAGTGGAATTGAAAAAAAGCACATCCAATCGGGCTCAGAATTAAAAGACAGAGTAAAAGACAAAATAGAACTTCATAAAGACGTTCACAAACGTTGGCGCTATACACATGTAGAGCAGGTTAGAGATTATGAAAGTGGAATTTAAAAGGCTAAAAAAAAAAAACGTTGGCGTGAGAAAAGTTAAAGAATATGAAAGCAGGAAAATTAGAAAGTATAAAAAAAAAAAGTAAAGATCGCAGTAGCGCAAATAAAATGGAAATTATTACTCAAAAAAGGAAAAATAATCACCACGGACCTGGTGTCATTGAAAAAAAAAGCAGGACAAAGCGAGGTCAGAAATAAAAGAGTAGAGTAGAAAACAAAGTAAAACTTTATAAAGAGGTTAAAAAACAAAGGGGCCAAACACATGCAGAGCCGGTTAGAGAAAATGAAAACTGGAATTCAAAAGACTCAAAAAAACGTAGGTGTGAAACACATGCAGAGCAAGATACAGAATATGAAAGCAGAAAAAACGACAGTGTCAACACAAAGAAAGTAAACATCGCATTAGCGCAAAGAAAGAGAAATTATTACTCGGAGAAATAACGAAAAGGCGAATAGAGATTGAATATATGGACATACTGTAGGTGATATATCAGAAGTATGTCAATATTGTAAGGCTTTGAAATTTAAGTCAGAGAATTTAAAAAACGTGGTTTACCTCACATGCATTTATTGGTTACTTTGCAAAAAAAATGGTTAACTTCTGATGACGTCAATCATTTTGTCTGTGCTGAAATTCCAAACAGAGAAACCTATCCTGAATTATGGTATAAAGTCATTAAACACGTCTCACAGACCTCATTTAAAAGATTCAGCATATTAGGACTCGAAAGATTCCAAATATTGTTTTTACAAAAGTTCTGAAATAAAAGTGAAACTAATGAAAAAAATCTCAAAAGTGTGTATCTGGAAAACCAAACACAGGGGTTTGCGAGCGAAGCGAGAAGCGGAGAAGCCCCCTAGTCTTCAGAATTCTCAATGGCATCGGTAAAGTTGCAGAACTGAAATTGTGAATAAGGGGAAGTGCATTGAAGACTTTAGACAGGAAGGGGATTCACAATGGGTCGTGGGAATTCGAAACCAAAAAGGGACTTCGACAACTTTATCTGGAAAAGATTCTGGGATAACTCGGTTATTAGATAAACCACACAAGCTTGATTGACTGAATGGTTACTTCTTGTTTGAAACATTTGTTTAATGGTTCTTGCTGATAAACACTGGAGTTCATGGTAACTAACAAAAAAAGAAAGACAGATCCAACCATCTGGCCATTCCCTACTTGTACTGGCAATTCCATAATTTGTTAAAGTGCTGTCTGTTATTCAGTAATTTTGGTGTTGCATGGTCACTGATGATTACAAACTAAGATGTTTTCACACCTACAGTGAAATCAAATCAAACAGAGCAATATGGCCAAGGCCTGCAACCTCAGCATCAAAACCTTAGAAGGGTCCTGAAGGTGGCTACCTCATCATTACCTCTGAAAGGCCTGCACAGTTCTAACAGAATGAGCACAGCTGGTATGGAAACGTATTTATACAAATGT